>NC_058130.1:752350275-752394542 GCF_016433145.1 Gracilinanus agilis
CATTTAGGTGCTCAGTATGAGCTAGGCACTGTGCTAAGGCCCCCCCAAAAGGCAAAAACAACCCCTGCCCTGAAGGAGCTTAAAGCCTCAATAGGGGAGTTGTCATGTAAATAAATGGGAATGCAGAGACTATAAACAAAGTAGAGGATAAGTCATTTTAGAAGGGAAGGCTCTAGGTCCTAGAAGGCATAGAACATAGATTGCTGCTCTCCATAGTTAGGAAGATCTGAATTCTTGCTGGAGTCAGAAACTTATTAGCTGTGCAACTTTGGCTAAGTTACATGACCTCTCTCAGGCTCAATTTCCCCATCTATAAAACTGGGAATAATCAAGTGCAGCTAGTTGGCTCAGTAGATTGAGATCCAGGCCTGGGGCTAGGAGGTCCTGGGTTCAAATGTGGCCACAGACACTTCCTAGCTGGGTGACCCTGGGCAAGTCACTTAACCCCAGTGGCCTAGCCCTTACCACTCTTCTGCCTTGGAACCAATTCTTGATACTAAGAAAGAAAATAAGGGGTTTCATTTTTGTAAAAAAGGGGGTGGGTGGGACAGAATTCCGGTTCCAGAGGGTTGTTGATAGGTTGAAATGGTTAATATTTGTCAAGCAAACCTTAAAGTGCTGTAAAAATGATAGTTATTATCAGGGAGGGATAGAGGTGGGCACAGGGTCCCCTGGAAAGGCCTCCTACCAAAGGTGCCATTTGAACCTGATGAAGTCTGTACCAGAATAGAATCGTCCTCCTTCCCATATTAAGAAAAGTCAGGATTCTCTCCTGTTTGCCTGTGTTCACGGCAGATTGCTTTAATAAGGTAACTGGGGTCCCCAGGGCAGGCCTAGCCCAGGACTTGGAGTCTCATTCGGATCTCTCACGTGGTCGTGTTTCTGGAGGCAGGCTCTTTCCTTGCTCCCGGTGCTTCTCTGTGGGTCACTGTTTAGGGGCCATAAGATTCAGGGGGGATACAATCATCTTCCCCCAGGACTAGTCGTGGAGTTGCCAGAGGAGCCAGAGTAGAATTCCGTATCTGCTGTGTATTGTATAGCCTGAGTTACCTTGGGCAAGTCTTTTCCTTTTCTGAACTTCAGTCAGTCTGTGTTTATTGAATATTTTTGATGTGCCAGGCACTATGGGCTAGGGCAAAAAACAACGCCTGCCTTCTTGCAAGGGACTCGGAATCTAAGGGGAGAGATAGAATGCAATTTGTGTAAAAGCTATCTACTAAGGGCTGCTAAGCAGCTCAGTGGATAGAGAGCCAGGTCTGGAGTTGGGAGGTCCTGGGTTCAAATATGGCCTCAGACACATCCTAGCTGTGTGACCCTGGGTAAGTCACTCAACCCTGTTTGCCTAGCCCTTGCCCTTCTGTCCTAGAGTTGTTACTAAGACAGAAAATAAGGAAATAATCAGTGAGGCGAAGGTGCTAAATATCAAAAGGGATTTAGAAAAGTTGCCTATGGAAGCCTCAGTTTCCCCATCTTTAAGAAAAAGATATGAAGAGGCTGGATTTTTCTCCCTTGCAACTATGGGAATTATGGGAAAAAGAAGGAGTTGAATTCAGAGCTGAAGTATCTCAGGGTTGGAAGAGATTTCCCAGATCACAATACCCCCAAGTAGCCATCCAGCCTCTGGGACTGGTAGCCCAACCCCTCCTCAGGCTGCCCCTGCCCCTTTGGGAGAGCTCCAGCAACTCAGCCAACAAGCCCCTTCTATGCATCACATCCGGGTTGAGGATACAAAGACAAACATGAAATATTCCCTGCCCTCAAGAGACTTCTATTCCAACAGGTAGGAGCCAGATTCCCCTCCACAAGGGTCTGCTAGGTGCCTCCCTGTGCTAAAGGCTGGGGATCCAGCAGCCCCTGTGGGGGAGGTTCACATATAAGTATATGTTTGTGTGCGGTCACATAGAAGTGTGTAAATAGAAGATTATTGTGTGGGGAGGGGCACATTAGGAACTGGGGAGATCCGGAAAGGCTGAGGTTCTTCCCTGCTCTTCAGCCCCTGGAGTTTAAGAAATGCTTGTAAGCCTCTGAAACACTCTTTCCAAAGAGATGGAAAATGCCCTCAGACAGCCGCCCAGTGCTGAGCTTTGCCTTCATCTGAATTGGCAGATTGTCGCCCAAATTCCCCTGATGTCTGTTTCCTGGGGTGGGTGGGCTAGTCAGGCTAATTAAGTGTGTCTGGACTTTACAGCCGGTCTGCAAGACTCTGATAGATTTACAAGTCGGGTGACGGAGGAGGCAGAGTTTGGGGTTTGTTTTTTTTCCCCTTTCTTTTTTTTTAAGTGAGTGATATTTTGCAGTGAATGGAAAATCTAATCTGACATTTGAAAGGTCAGATCCTTGAGTGTAGATCTGTGCTTTGTAATCCTTCCTGTCAGTCGAATGGGAGATACATAGTACAGTGCTCTCTTGTAGTGAGTTTTTGCTTTGGGTCAGGGAGGGGACAGAGCATGGATATGTAGGATCAGAACTCAGAGAACGTCTGATTCTGGGCAAGAGGAGCTGGTCTTCTTAGGATGGCGGAAGGATGGAGGGAGGGATGGGTGGATAATTTGTATGTGTGTATGTGTGTGTATGCATGTATGGGTAGTTGTTTATATATGGGTTTGGATAGATGGATGAATCCATGTGGGGGTGGATGTATGTTTGTATGGATAGGTGGGTGGGGGGATGGATGAATGGGTGGGAGGGTGGGTAGATGGATGGAAGAATGAATGAATAGATGGGTGGGTAGATGAGTAAATGTATGTAGTGATGTATGTATGGGTAGGTGGGTGGGTGGATGGATGGATAAAGTGAATGGGTGGGAGGATGGTGGGTGGAAGGGTAAATGTATGTAAGTATATATGTATGTCTGTATGGATAGATAGATGGATAGATGGATGGGTGGGTAGGTAGATGGATAGATGTATGTAGGGATGTATGTGTGTATATATGGATAGGAAGGCAGGTAGATGGATGGGTGGATGGATGGATATGGGTAGATGTATGTAGCGATGTATGTATGTATGTATGGGTGGGTGGGTGGATGGATGGATGGATGGATGGATGGGGTAGGTAGATGGATAGATGTATGTAGAGATGTATGTGTGTATATATATGGATAGGAAGGCGGGTGGATGGATGAATGAATGAATGGATGGATGGATGGATATGGGTAGAAGTATGTAGCGATGTATGTATATATGTATGGGTGGGTGGGTGGGTGGATGGATGGATAAATGAATGGATGGGTGGGTAGATGGGTAGATGGATGTAGGGGTGGGTGGATGGATGGATGGATAGATAGATGGGTGAGTAGACAGATGGATGAATGATTTGAGCATCACCTGGTCTTGCCTTTCCAAAAGAGATAGTCTGTCTTAATAGCAAACCTTGAATATTTTGTGTGGTCCCAGACCTCTAAAGATGCCCTCAGCCCAGCAGGCCTTGGAAAGTTTGATTCTGGGTGGCAGGTGTGCTTCTGAATCATCTTAGAGCCCTGCCTGAGATATGAGGTGAGTTAAGGATCTGGGAGCCATTGCTCCCTGATAAGCCTGGGCCAGAGTCTGGGTAGAAGGAAGACGAGTCCCAGAAAGGGGAGTTAAGTCTGGCTTAATTCCCATTAAGGGTATTTTGAGGGTGTGAACTGATTTTTTTCTTTTCTTTCCAAAAAAATGAAATAAAAGTACATGGGAGCTGTCAGAAGCCTTGTGAGAACCAGAGGCTTTGAGGGTTGGGGTGGTGTTGGGGGCCTGTCAAAAAAGCCATTTTGACCAGGTCCATCTCATAGGGCTGCCATGGAGAAAAGGTTTTGCTTTTTAGACTTCCACAGTGATATGCTTGTCTCAATGCCAGGGCTGAGAGGCCAGCTCAAATCAGCTGATAACCCCAGTGGCCAGATACTGTGGTGGCACTGGCTTGTCCTAATGGCAAGGCATTTATCAGTCACTTACTATATGCCTGACATGGTGCTGAGTACTAAGGTTATAAAGAAAAAGCAGAAAGGGACGTAGGCTCTAAGTGGGGAAAGGCATGATTGACATGTTTCTAAATAGGCAGATGAGTTCAGTGGAAAAACAGCTGGTACTGTAGTCAAAAGACCTGGGTTCTTCTCTCAGTTTCCTTATCTGCAAAATGGGGAGGGTGGGGAGTTGGAATAGCTCAGCTCTGAGATTCATGCCAGCTCTAAATCTCTGCTCCTAAGTGTGTCCTGGGTAACTCCAATGGGTCACTTACCCTCTCATCCCCGTAATCTAGCTTAGTTAAATGATTTTAAACTTGAGCTGCCTTAGATGGCAAAGATGTGACTTTTCTATTCAAACCTTCTCTGGACTATCTCTCATGTGCACTCGTCTGTACAGAACTGTTTGCCCCATGGCCTTTACTGTTCTTCTGTTTTGGAATCAGGTTATAGCATCGATTCTTTTCCATCTTAGAATCAATACTGTGTATTGGTTCCAAGGCAGAAGAGTGGTAAGGGTTAGGCAATGGGGGTCAAGTGACTTGCCCAGGGTCACACAGCTGAGAAGTGTCTGAGGCCAGATTTGAACCCAGAACCTCCCGTCTCTAGGCTTGGCTCTTAATCCACTGAGCTGCCCAGCTCCTCTACCCCTGAAAAACAAAAAACTCAAGGTTCTGTTTGAACAGGCTTGACAGTGTCACTCCCTACCCAATGAACTCCAATGGCTCCCTATTACCTCTAAACAGCGAAAATACTCTGTTTAGTGCTTAGAACCTCTTACAACCCAGCCTCCTCCTACCTTTTCAGGCCTCTTCCACTTACTTCCCAGCACATACTGTTTGATCCAGTGAGCCTGTTCTCCTGAATGTTCTTCAGATGCCATCTCTCAGCTCTGGTCATTCTTTCTGGCTGTCCTCCATGCCTGGAACATTCTTCCTTCTCTACTCCAACTGGCTTCCATTAAGTCCCTTTAAAATCCCAGCCTTCTCAGAGAGTCTTTCCCAAACCCTCTTAACTCCAGTGCCTTCCCTCTGGTGATTGGTTGCCATTTAATCCTAGACATGACTTGCTTTGTACATATTTATTTGCCTGTTGTCTCTCTCATTAGGTTTAGGGTGAGGCTTGTCTTTTTCGTCTTTTCTTATCCTCTGGGCCTAGCACAGTGCCTGGCACATAGTAGGTGCTTAATAAATGTCTATCGATGGATTTCCCATTTGTCTTGCCTACGGCTTGCTTCCTGTATATTGTTTGCAGCTTGTCTCTCCCATTCGATTGTAAGCTCCTGGGACTGCTGGAGGCTGAGTGCAGATCAAAGCACGCCGTCTTCCACTCTATTTCCTTCCTGAGTTTTTTATATTGCATAGGTGAGAGGTGTCTTGTGTCACAGCAAGAGGAATATGGAGATACGAGTCGCATGAAGACACTGGTATAACCTGGATCAGACTATTGATCATCTCAGGGAAGAGAAAGAATCTGAATCGTAAAAGATCATCAAATAATTGTCAAAAGTGGTTTCTGTATGTCATCCAGGGAAAAAAATTTGTAAGCTCCTTGAGGGCAAGGATTGTCTTTTGCCTCTTTTTGTGTCTCCAGGGCTTAGCCCAGTGCCTGGCACACAGTAGGTGCTTGATAAGTGCTTAGTAAGTGGCACCTCCTATAGGTGCCTCAATCTCAGGACCCGAGTTGCTACTTACTACTCTCGCCTCCCTGGTGTTTACTCTGTATATGTTCTCAATATTTACTTTTCTTGGTACATGTTACTTCTGCCAATAGATGGACTGGACACTCCTTGAGGGTGAGAACGCCTGTCTTTGTGTCTAGCACAGTACCAGGCACATAACTTAGTAGAAGTCTAGAAATGCTTGTGGAATGAATTAATGAATGGAGGCGAGGTGCTCTACAAACTTTCAAGTGCTGGGTAAATGTCTCTTTTTCATCCTCTTGTTTTTAAAAAACCCTCATCTTCCATCTTAGAATCCATATGAAGTATCCAAGTATGTTAAGGATCAGTTCTGAAACAGAATTGCAGTAAGGGCTAGGCAGTAAGAGGTTAAAGGACTTGCCCAGGATCACACAGCTAGAAAGTGTTGGAAGTTAGATTTGAACCCAGGTCTTCCCTGACTCCAGGCCTGGCTTTCTATCCACTGAGCCTGCTTGCTGCCCCTCTTGTTTTTTCTACTAATATGAATAACAATGTGACCAAGGCCCTGGAGTCAAGTATACAAATAACTGGGGCTAGTTTGTACAGTGGTAAAAACACTCACTTTGGGGAATCCGAGGTTCAAATCCCGCCTCTTTCATTTGCTAACTGTGACCCTAGGCAAGTCACTTACTCTCAGTTTCCCCATTTGTAAGTGAGAGGTTTGGACTAGATGGCCTGTGAGGGCCTTTCCAGGACTTAAGTGCAAAGGTCTCTTTTTCCATGATAACCTGTTGATTTGCTTTGGACTTGGCTTTTCAGAAGATTTATTTCATTTTCTACTCCGGAAAAGAGAGGACAAAAAAATAGTGTCTAGGGGGGCAGCTGGGTAGCTCAGTGGATTGAGAGCCAGGCCTAGAGACAGGAGGTCCTAGGTTCAAATCCGGCCTCAGACACTTCCCAGCTGTGTGACCCTGGGCAAGTCACTTGACCCCCATTGCCCACCCTTACCAATCTTCCACCTATACGTCAATACACAGAACTTAAGGGTTTAAAATTTAAAAAAAAAAATAGTGTCTATGTGGATGTACATATATGTGTAGGCCTCCTATACCTTGTGGACCATAGTTAGAACCAAGTCGTTATCTGTAAATTCTAGTTCTCCTCTAGGCTCATGCCCAAGCTGTGTAGACAGGGCTCTTTAGCACACTGTAATGTTAGGAGGGCCTGGCAGTGGGGTAGTGGGTGATAGGCAGGTCTGGAGCATAGGATGGACAGAAGAGGTAAAAAGGATTAGGGAGAAAGAAGAAGCAGAAAGAATCACATGAAAGGGAACTGGGGAATGTTTAGCCTAGAGAGGAAGCCTAAGGTGGTGTATGGTGCAATTACTGTCTTCAAGGATTTGAAGGATCAAGCCAATGGGAGAGGACTTAGACCCTTCCTGCTTATTCCCTAACTGCAGAACTAGGAATATGGGTGGAAGATGCTAAGAGATAAATTTAGGCTTGATGTCAAAGAAGCTTCCTAACAAAAAGAAGGTATCAAATCTGGCCTCAGACACTTCCCAGCTGTGTGACCTTGGGCAAGTCTCTTAACTCCCATTGCCTAGCCCTTACCGCTCTTCTGCCTTGGAACCATTACACTGTATTAATTTCAAGAAGGAAGGTAAGGGCTTAAAAAAAAAGGTATCCCCAAATGGAATGGGCTGCCTGGCTGAGGAAGGGAGCTATTTATGCCCACATGCCAGGTATATTGTAGGGAGATCTATATTCAGGTTTTATTTTTATTTCAGGCCTCTGGGGTCATTGGTTTCAAGGTAGAGGGAACCTTAGAAGTCTTCTAGTCCAATCCCTTCATTTTACAGATAGGGAAACTGAGGCATACGGAGGCATACAGAGGTAAATTGTCTTGCTTGAGATCCCACAAGAGGCTGATCCAAGATTCAAACCCACCCTCTCTAATTCTGAGATTTGCCACCCCATCTTTCCTTTTACTTAGAAATTATTTGATCCCAAGGAAGGAAAGACAAAGAAGAAAGAGACATGTATTATAGGATAGAAATATAGATGTCAGAACTATCCCTACCCTATGGCTGAGCTGCTGACCAAAAGGGTGTCATAAATAAGAGTGTTAGTGATGTGCTTTGGACACCTTCCCAGACTTGGGGACAGGAGCTAGTTCCCACCAGAAGGAGGGTGGGGTGGGGAAGGAACATTATTTATTAAATACCTTTGGTGGCTATTATCTTATTTGATGGAAAGAGGATTCGACAGTTTCAAGTGCATTGTCATCTTCCAAGGGAGACGACGGGGAAGCAACCATTTCTGATTTCTAGGCCTGAGTAGTACTGTATTCATCCCTCTTCAGAGAGGTTTATCAAGCCCCAAAGCCCCTGCTTTCAGCAGACAGCTAGGCCAGGTTGTCTGCCAGCAGCTGAGAGAGGACACATCGCACCTGTCGTTATTTCTGGCCCTTCTTGTAGATTCTCCGGATGAGTTGTTGACAGGGAGAGTCACGATGTCAATGTTGGTTGGCAAGTGCGTGGGTGTTCTCTTTGCCCCCACCCTCAGGGGCTCCCTGGACAATGTCACGTCATCGCAGCTGGGGTCACATGGCTTCCACTGGGCCATTCTGTTCTTTCCACCAAATCAACCCATTAAAAGCATTTATGATCTAGCTGGGCAGATGAGACAGGCACATAAAGAAACTGAGATCGCCAGGAGAATGTGATCTCAGTTAATCGATAAACTTTTATTAAAGGCTTAATAGATAAAAATGAAGATAATAAAAACACTGCCCTCAGGGAACTTCTATTCTATCAGAGGAGGCAACATGTCTATCTATCAATGTCTAAGAAATATATGTAAAATAAATACAAAGTAATTTCAGTGGGAGGGGGGAGGAGATCACTAGCTCCTGGAGGGATGGAGGGAATCTAGAAAGGGCTCATTTAAGGGGAGGTGTTTAAGCTGGGCTTTGAATAAACCTCCTGATTTGAAGATGCAGAGACGAAAAGGAGCAGAGAATGCAAGAAAGTACATCCATTCCTTTGTCTGCTCTATGACAGCCAATGTCCTAGCAAGGCACTGGGGGCAGAGAGATGAAAAAGAAAAATAATCATTACCTCCAAGGCATTTATAGTCTAAGGAGACCTGGGTGGCAAAGTGGGTAGACCTCAAACTTGGAATCAGGAATACGTGAATTAAAATCCTATCGGACACGTCCTACCTGCGTGACCCTGAGAAAGTCACTTAACCTCATTTACCTAGTCCTTGTCCTTCTGTCTTAGTTGTTCCTAGAACAGAAAGTAAAGGTTTTAAGAAGTAAACAAATAAAATAAACTTGAGTACAATACGTTTATTTTTAATAAGCATGAACTATATACAAAGCAAATACAAAGTAGTTTTTTGGGGAGAGAATTAGAATGTAGCTCCTTGAGATAAGGACCGGTTCATTTTTTTTTCCTTCGTAGCAGCAGTGCCAGGTCTGTAGTAGGTATTTAATAAATGTTTGTTGAATTGGTTTGAAAGAAGAGATGAGAGCAGAGATCTCTGGGAAAATTTGAGGAGAGAGAAGATTTTGCAACGAGGCACAGGGTAGAGTTTTCTAGAGGAAGGGGGGCCCTTGAGTTTGGACCTGGAAGACAGAAGGGTCTCAGGAGGCAGAAATAAGGCAAGTCCATCCCATTCCACCTATGGAGGGGCGGAAAAGGTACAAGCTTGAGCAAAGCCCAGCCTGGAAGATAGGCTTTTGCAGAACACTTGGGGCCGACAAAATGCCAGACAAATGCCTGCGTGCTAGCGAGTGTCAGTGACACTCGGTGAGTTCCAGCCCTGCTCGTAACACCCTGCTTCTAATCACACTCCCAAAGCCAACACCTCTGAGTTTTCCTTGATTCACCTTACCTGCTCCCACACTGGCTGCAGCCCTCTCTGCCTCTGGGCATGTGATTATGGTGACTGCATGTGTGTGGGTCCTGTCTCTTCTGTTAGCTTGTGAAAGGCCTTGATCCAGCCTCTGTGGCAGTTTTAATGAGCACCCCCAAAGTTCCTGGCATGAACCCGGGGCAGCTCAATAACTACTTGTTGCCTAGAGGATTCCGTGTATGAAGATGGGTTTGTCTGCCAAGGAAGACGTTTAGAGAATGCCAAAGCATGGGGGAAATGAGGTGGGCTGTAGTTTTTGTGTGTGTTCTCTATAGTCCAAGCCCCTCCAGTAAAGGGAAGCCTGCCAGTAACCAAGACCTTCCCAGAGTAAAACCTGGAGACCCAAAGTACCTCACTGTTTGGCAACCTAGGCCTAAGTACCAGCTGGGACCCGTGCTGACTATGGGCAACTCATTTCCCCTTTCTGAGACTCATCTTTCTCATCTATAAAATGGGTGGGTCTGGATGGGATGTTTGTTGGGGTCCCTTCCAGCTCTAAAGTCCTATGATGCTGTGATTGCTGTACATGCTGCTTGTAAGGGACTCACTTTGTAGCCTGGAAAGCACTCTGTAAATGTGAGCAGTCTTTACTCCTATGAGAAAAGGGCATAAAAGATCCCCGAGAGTCAGGGAAAGATGTGGGCTGCTTGTTTTTGGTGAACCGTCACCAAGATGCTGTCTTATGTCTGGAATCCCTTTTCTCTCCCTCTTGTGCCTCTCCCCTTTCTCCTTCCTTTCCCCTCATCTCTCTCCTGGCTCTCCTTTTTCCCTTTTGCTCTGCTCCCTTTTTTTTTCCTTTTTGCTCCCTCCTCTTCTCATTTCTCCCTTCTCTCTCTCTTTCTTCTTGTTCTCTCTTTCCCACCCCTTTGCTCTCCCTCTCCTTCCTTTCTCTCTCCTCTTTTGCTCTTGCCTAAAATACTTGGATGGAGTCATGAGATTGGAGTTCCAGTCTTGCCTCTGCCATTACTACCCATGGGGTGCTGGGTAAGTAATTTCATGCTGTTTAAAAAAAAAAAAAAAAAGGAGCAGCAGCTGGGTAGCTCAGTGGATTGAGAGCCAGACTTAGAGATGGGAAGTCCTAGGTTCAAATGTGGCTTCAGACACTTCCTAACTCTGTGAACTTGGACAAGTCACTTGACCCCCATTGCCTAGCCCTTACCACTCTTCTGCCTTGGAGCCGATACACAGTATTGACTCCAAGATGGAAGGTGAGGGTTTTTTAAAAACTAATTAATTAATTATTTTTTTTAGGGAAAAGAGGAGATTTGGGGCAACTAGGTGGCAGAATGGATAGAACTCCAGGCCTGGAGTCAGAGGATCTGGGTTCAAATTTGACCTCAGACACTTCTAGCTATGTGACCCTGAACAAGTCACTTAACCCTTCTATCTTAGTGGCGGTACTAAGAGAGAAAACGAGTGTGTGTGTGTGTGTGTGTGTGTGTGTGTGTGTGTGTGTGTTTAATGAGGAGGCTGAATTAGATGCTCTCCTAGGTCTCTAATTCTGTGCTCTCAGCAGCACCCCTCTCTTCTCCCTCCACCCCTCCCTTTAAGTCACCTATCAAGGGTAAATCATTAATCTGTGTCAGAAAGGAAACTGTTGACATTTGTCCTATTAGGAAGCCAGCTCCTGTAAGAGACGGCCCCGGGAGACCTTGCTCTAAGGCTCCCGTGTTGCCGGAATTGGGGGGTGGGGGATGGCGATGACAGTTTTCCATTCCTGGAAACCAGATAATCAAAAGCCAGGCTGCCATTTTTCTCAGCTGACTGGCATAACCCCGCTAGCCAGGATGAATGCTGGGAGGCCCGGGAAGGCTTGTTTGGAAGCTCATTGAGGGCAGGGACTGCCTTTTGTTTCTTTTTTCGATCCCCAGAGCTTAGCTTAGTGCCTGGCACATAGGAGGTGCTTAATAAATGTTGACCAGATTGAATTGTAGTTGGATTTTAAAGGATGGCTGAATTTCAGCAGGGAAAGCCGAGAGTGCTGTGAGGTGTGAGAGGCAGGGCACTTTGGGGGAGCAGCGGCGGCCAGTTTTGTCCAGTTTTGCTGGAACATGTGGTAGAAAGTCAAATAAGAGAAGGAGAAAAGCTCAGAGTGGCTCTCTAGGTGTGGGAGGGCTTTGAATGCCAGACAAATGAACTTGGGCCCTGACTTGAATAAGGATGAGGATCCCAGGATTTAGAGTTGGAAGGAACCTTTGAGATCATTTTACTGATAAGGAAACTGAGGCCCATTGAGGTTTATTCACTTGCCCCAAGTCACTCAGTGTTTGACACAGTTGGGGTTCAGACTCTGATCCGGGAGCCGGTAGGTTTTCTGCTGTGCCAGCCGAGGCTCAGAGTCTCCCGGATCACTAGTGCCAACAGAACCAGGATTTGAACTCCCACCCTCTTCTGTCCCCCGCAGGCCCTCGATTCCAAATCAAGCTCTCTTTTCACTCCTACCGCATGCTGCCTTGACAAAACAGGAGCCTGGAGCTCCTCTTCCCCTTGCTCTCCCAAATGGGAGAGCTATAATAGTGGTTTAAATAAAGAGCGGAATGCAATCTTTCAGCTCCCAAGACTCCCAAGTCATTACCCAGCTGCTGTCAGGCAAACACACTGCCTGAGAGGATGCCGGTGATGGTGGCATTGTCTGCCAGGGCTTCATTAAAGGAACCAAACTCCATCACGCTCCTTTTTGGGAGGGCTGGCCCCCTTCCCTGCGGCACCTGGCAATTGGGCACGGGCGCCAGCCCGGCTACCAGATTCCCTGCGTGGAATGGGCAGGGAGCTAATCTCCACTCCTGCCTGGGAAGCTTTGGAGTTTATGGCTTAATAAGCAGGCTGACTTCTCCTGTGACGACGGCTCCCTGGCCCGGTCTCCTCCAGAAGCACAGCCCACCAGGCTTCCTCTGGGCAGTTGTGTCCAGGCAAGCGGAGATGAGCTTCAGGGCTATTCCTCCACCTCCCCATTTCAGGTCCTTCCTGGCAAATGGTCCTCCCATGTTTTGCTTCCCCAGGCGACCTCTCAGGACGGATGTGCTAATAACCACCCATTTGAGGATGATCTCTTTTGTCTCTTTGGGGAGGTGGGAGGAGGAAGAATTTCTCTGGACTCTACCCACAGTGCTGCTATTTGAGAGGCTGGTCAGGGAGGTGTGGATTCCTTGGGGTACCTTTGGGGTGAGTCGTGGAACCCCGTGCCTCAGTTTCCACATCTCTGTCATAGGGAGTAAAGTATATAGCAGGGAAGAGTATGAGATTTAGAGACAAGAATCAATTAGTCTTGGGGCAGCTGGGTGGCTCAGTGGATAGAGAGCCAGGCCTAGAGACAGGAGGTCCTGGGTTCAAATATGGCCTTAGACACATCCTAGCTATGTGACCCTGGGCAAGTCACTTAACCCTAACTGCCTAACCCTTACTGCTCTTTTGTCTTTGAACAATACTGAGTATTGGAAGGTAAAAGTTTTTTTAGAAAAATAAAGAATCAATGAATCTGTCAGGCAACCAACAAGCCTTCTGTGTGCTGGGCACAATGCTAGGCACTGGTAATGCAAAACCAAAAATTTAAATTGACCCTGCTATCAAGGCTGACATTTATAGAGTCTCCCAATTGGAGGCAAAGTCAGAGACTTTCGTCCAGCCTGAAAACAGCTCACACCCTTCAGCTTCTGTGGCAGTTAGTTCCTTTGCTTGAAGACGCCCAGCGAAGGGAAGAGTCAACCAGCAACGGAAGGACCTCAGAGACCCTCGAGTCTTACAGATCAGGAAACTGAGGCAGAGGGCAGTAAAGCATGTTGGACGTAGACCTAGGGAATAGGCCATCTGGCCATTGTCCCTATCTTAAGGATGTCTGAGAATCCATCAGGTGTTTGTTGGGTCCCCTCAAGGAGCTTACACTCTAATCCACCATCTCCCAATGCATCCCATCCCCTCCAGTCGAGCCTACGTGACTCCTTTTGCATCTCTGCCCCTTCCAGTTCTCCGTGCTGGCTCCTTCCTCTCAAGAGCCAAGCTGAACGAGTCTAATTCTCTTCCCTAAGAGCACCTCTCTAATGCTGGTTCCCCCTGCACCCCTACCTCGGCCAAGCAGAGCCCGTCTAATCTCTCTTCCCCAAGGCCACCGTTCTAATATTTGAAGCCAGACAGGAATTGCCTTCCCAGGTCTTCTCTTGTCCAGAGAGAAAGCCTGCGCTTCGGGTCTGTCTCATGAGCTTCCTGGAGCCCGGGTTCCCCCATTCCCAAGATGCCGTCGCCCTTTCCATGGGCTTGTCAGCCCACAGTTGCTGTCCTCCTATTGCAAGCTATTGTGGAGCCTCCTCTTTCCTGCTAGCGATCCCGAGCTGGCCCCAGCTGCTTCCTATCTGTCTCCCTCCCCGTGTTTAGTGAATCCATGCCTCGCGCTTGGCCCCGGGGCCGCCAGCTGGGTTTGTTGTTTTTATTTTTTTAAATTTTTTAATCATTTATTAATATTTATTTTTAACATGGTTACATGCTTCATGCTTCCCCCTCACCCCCCGCACTCCCCCCACCCATGACCAACGCACATTTCCACTGGTTTTATCATGTGTCCTTGATCAAGACCCATTTCCAAATTGTTGGTAGTTGCATTGGTGTGGTAGTTTCGAGTCCACATCCTCAATCATGTCTGCCTCAACCCATGTGTTCAAGCAGTTGTTTTTCCTATATGTTTCCTCTCCTGCAGTCCTTCCTCTGAATGTGGGTAGCATCTTTACCATAAATCCCTCAGAATTGTCCTGGGTCATTGCATTGCTGCTGGTACAGAGGTCCATTACATTCTATTTTACCACAGTGTATCAGTCTCTGTGTACAATGTTCTTCTGGCTCTGCTCCTTTCGCTCTGCATCAATTCCTGGAGGTCTTTCTAGTTCACATGGAATTCCTCCAGTTTATTATTCCTTTTAGCACAATAGTATTCCATCACCAGCATATACCAGTTTGTTCAGCCATTCCCCAATTAAAGGACATACCCTCCTTTTCCAGTTTGTTGCCACCACAAAAAGCGCAGCTATAAATATTTTCATACAAGTTTGTTTATTTATGATCTCTTTGGGGTACAAACCCAACAATGGTATGGCTGGATCAAAGGGCAGGCATTCTTTTATAGCCCTTTGGGCATAGTTCCATATTGCCATCCAGAATGGTTGGATCAGTTCACAACTCCACCAGCAATGCATTAATGTCCCAATTTTGCCACATCCCCATCAGCATTCATTACTCTCCCCTTCTTTCATTTTAGCCAATCTGCTGGGTGTGAGGTGATACCTCAGAGTTGTTTTGATTTGCATTTCTCTAATTATTAGAGATTTGGAACACTTTCTCATGTGCTTATTGATACTTTTGATTTCTTTACCTGAAAATTGCCTATTCATGTCTCTTGCCCATTTATCAATTGGGGAATGGCTTGATTTTTTATATAATTGATTTAACTCCTTGTATATTTGAGTAATTAGACCCCTGTCAGAGTTTTTTGTTATAAAGATTTTTTCCCAATTTGTTGTTTCCCTTATGATTTTGACTACATTGTTTTTGTTTGTACAAAAGCTTTTTAGCTTAATATAATCAAAACCATTTAAATGTAATTAAAATTACATTTTATAATTTTCTCTAACTCTTGCTTGGTTTTAAATTCTTTCCTTTCCCAGAGATCTGACAGGTATACAATTTTGTGTTCACATAACTTATTTATAGTTTCCCTCTTTATATTCAGGTCATTCACCCATTCTAAATTTATCTTGGTGTAGGGTGTAAAATGTTGATCTAAACCTAATCTCTCCCATATTGTTTTCCAAATTTCCCAACAGTTTTTGTCAAATAGTGGATTCATGTCCCAAAAGTTGGGCTCTTTGGGTTTATCAAACACTGTCTTGCTGACGTCATTAACCCCAAGTCTATTCCACTGATCCTCCCTTCTATCTCTTAGCCAGTACCATATTGTTTTGATGACTGCTGCTTTATAGTATAGTTTAATATCTGGTACTGCTAGGCCCCCTTCCTTCATATTTTTTTTTATTATTTCCCTTGATATTCTTGATCTTTTGTTATTCCAAATGAAATTTGTTATAGTTTTTCCTAATTCAGTAAAGAAGTTTTTTGGTAATTTGATAGGTATGGCATTAAATGGGTATATTAATTTGGGTAGGATGGTCATTTTTATTATGTTAGCTCGTCCTACCCATGAACAATTAATGGCTTTACAATTGTTGAGATCCAGTTTTATTTGTTTGGAAAGTGTTTTGTAGTTGTTCTCGTATAATTGCTGTGTTTGTTTTGGTAGATAGATTCCCAAGTATTTTATATTGTCTAGGGTGATTTTAAATGGTGTTTCTCTTTCTACCTCTTGCTGCTGTGATGTGTTGGAAATATATAGAAATGCTGATGATTTATGTGCATTTATTTTGTATCCTGCAACTTTGCTAAAGTTGTTGATTATTTCTACCAGCTTCTTAGTTGATTCTCTAGGATTTTTTAAGTATACCATCATATCATCTGCAAAGAGTGATAGCTTAGTCTCCTCATTGCCTATTTTGATACCTTCAATTTCTTTTTCTTCTCTAATTGCTACTGCTAGAGTTTCTAGTACTATGTTGAATAATAGAGGTGATAATGGGCATCCTTGTTTCACTCCTTATCTTATTGGGAAGGCTTCTAATTTATCCCCATTGCATATGATGTTTGTTGATGGTTTTAGGTATATACTGTTTATTATTTAAGATTTTTGCATCTATGTTCATTAGGGAGATTAGTCTATAGTTTTCTTTCTCTGTTTTTGGTTTACCTGGCTTTGGAATCAGTACCATATTTGTGTCATTAAAGGAATTTGGTAGGACTCCCTCTTTGCTTATCATATCAAATAATTTGTATAGTATTGGGATTAGCTTCTCTTTGAATGTCTGATAGAATTCACTTGTGAATCCATCAGGTCCTGGTGATTTTTTCTTAGGGAGTTCTTTGATGGCTTGTTCAATTTCTATTTCTGATATGGGATTATTTAGGTATTTTATTTCTTCTGCTGTTAATCTAGGCAATTTATATTTTGTAAATATTGATCCATATCTCCTAAATTGTTATATTTGTTGCCATATAATTGGGCGAAATAGTTTTTAATGATTGCCTTAATTTCCCCTTCATTAGAGGTGAGGTCTCCCTTTTCATCTTTTATACTGTCAATTTGGTTTTCTTCTTTCCTTTTTTTTATTAGATTGACCAGTACTTTGTCTATTTTTTCAAAATACCAGCTTCTAGTCTTATTTATTAATTCAATAGTTCTTTTATTTTTGATTTTATTAATTTCTCCCTTAATTTTTAGTATTTCTAATTTAGTTTTGATCTGGGGTTTTTTAATTTGCTCGCTTTCTAATTATTTGAGTTGCATGCCCAATTCATTAATCTCTGCCCTCCTTAATTTGTTAATATATGCACTCAAGGATATAAATTTCCCCCTGAGTACTGCCTTGGCTGCATCCCACAGTTTGGTAGGATGTCTCATCATTGTCATTCTCTTCATTGAAATTGTTGATTGTTTCTATGATTTCTTCTTTGACTAGCTGGTTTTGGAGAATCATATTATTTAATTTCCAATTAGTTTTTGACTTGCCTGTCCAGGTGCCCTTACTAATTATTATTTTTATTGCATTATGATCTGGGAAAGTTACATTTATTATTTCTGCTCTTTTGCATTTGTTTGCAATGTTTCTATGCCCTATTACATGGTCAATCTTTGTGAATGTACCATGTGCAGCTGAAAAGAAGGTGTATTCCTTTTTGTCCCTATTTATTTTTCTCCACATATCAATTAAATCTAATTTTTCTAGGACTTCATTCACCTCTCTTACCTCTTTCTTATTTATTTTTTGGTTTGATTCATCTAGATCTGAAAGAGGAATATTTAGATCTCCCACTAGTATGGTTTCACTATCTATTTCCTTCTTGAGCTCTGCCAGTTTCTCCTTTATGAATTTGGATGCTGTACCACTTGGTGCACACATATTGAGCAGTGTTATTTCCTCATTGTTTATACTACCTTTAATCAGGATGTAATGACCTTCCCTGTCTTTTTTAATCATGTCTATTTTTACTTTGGCTTTGTCAGAAATCATAATAGCCACTCCTGCCTTCTTTTTCTCATTTGATGCCCAAAAGGTTTTGCTCAAGCCCTGAACCTTAAACTTGTGTATGTCCACCCGTCTCATATGTGTTTCTTGTAGACAACATATGGTAGGATTTTGGTATCTAATCCACTCTGCTATTTGCTTCCGTTTTATGGGCGAGTTCATCCCATTCACATTCAGAGTTATAATCATCAGTTGTGCATTTGCTGACATTTTCGTTTCCTCCCCTGTTCCTACCCCTTTTCCTTAAACTATATCCTTTAAAACCAGTGGTTTGCTATTAAGACCCTATCCCTTATCCCCTCCCTTGACTGACTTCCCTTCCTATCCCCTCCCTTATTCCCCCCCCTTTTTGTTTTTAACGGCCTTATGAATTCCCTCCCCCTTCTTCTCCCCTCCCTTTTTTTGACCTCCCCACTCCCCTGCTCCCCTTGGTTTATCCCTTCTGACTTTCTCAGTAGGGTTAGATAGAGTTTTATATCCCAATGGATATAACTATTCTTCCCTCTCAGGGTTAATTACACTGAGAGTAAGGTGTAAATATTACCTCTAAATGCTCTCTTCCTCTCCTTATAATAGTATTCATCCCTTCTCCTTCCCATGCCCTCTTTGTGTGTAATAGAATATCCTATTTTTCTTATTCCTTCAAGATTCTCTTGGTGTCCTCTACTATTCATCCCCTTCTTTCCTTCCCACCCATATTATCTTAGACCATTTAGTATTCCAACCTCTCCCTATGAATAATTCTTCTAATTATTATAATAGTGAATGCTATAATGGTGAACAGAGTTCACTACAGAGAATTATACATAACATTTCCCCACATAGGAGTACCAATAATTAAATCTTATTGAAGCTCTTAAAGAGGCAAATTTAAAAAATAGGAATTTTCTTACTTTCCCTTCTGTTTCTTATTTACCTTTTCATGTTTCTCTTGATTTTTGTGGTTGGATATCGAACTTTCCATTTAGTCCTGGTCTTTTCTGTGCAAATGCTTGGAAATTTTCTATCTTGTTGAATGCCCAAACTTTCCCCTGGAAAAATATAGTCAGTTTTGATGGGTAGGTGATCCTTGGTTGTAAACCCAGTTCTCTTGCCTTTCTGAATATCATATTCCAAACCTTGTGGTCTTTTAGTGTGGAGGCTGCTCCTTGATATCTGAATTGATCCTGATTGATGCTCCTTGATATCTGAATTGTCTCTTTCTGGCTTCTTGTAAAATTTTTTTCTTTTAGTTGGAAGCTCTTGAATTTGGCTATTATATTCCTGGGGGTTGTCTTTTCAGTGTCTAGTGTAGAGGGTGATCTATGGATCCTTTCAATGTCTATATTGCCCTCTTGTTGTAGAATTTCAGGGCAATTTTGCCGAATAATTTCTTTTAGTATGGAGTCCAAATTTCTATTAATTTCTGGTTTTTCAGGAAAACCAATGATTTTCAGATTGTCTCTTCTAGACCGGTTTTTTTGATCTATCAGTTTCTCATTGAGATATTTCATGTTTCCTTCTATTTTATCTGTCTTTTGACTTTGTTTTATTTGTTCTTGCTGTCTTGATAGATCATTGGCCTCTACTTGCCCAATTCTTGTCTTTAGAGACTGGTTTTCTGCTATAAGTTTTTGATTTTCCTTTTCCGTTTGGTCTGACCTGTTTTCCAGCTGTTTGATTTTGGTCTCCAATTTGCTTATTAATTCTTTTGATTTGGGGGCATCTTTTTCTAATTGCCCAATTCTAGCCTTTAGGGACTGGTTTTCCTTTTCAATCTGGTCATTTCTGGTCTTTGATTTACTTGCCTCACTTTCCAATTGTGAAATTCTGCCTTTTAAACTGTTATTTTCTTGCCAGATCTCTTCCATCTTTCTCATGATCTCAGATCTGAACTCTTCAAGATCTTGTGACCCGTTTTCATTGTTTTGGGAAGGTTTGGATTGTTTGTTCTCCTCTACTGTTTCCTCTGTTGTTTAAACTGTTCCTCTGTGTAAAAGTTGTCAAGTGTTAAAGGTTTTTTCTTCTTCATCTTTCTCTTCTGGTTTTCCTGATGGCTTGCCACTGTAGGCTGAGTTCCCTCTCAGCTTTATGCTCCTGCCCAGGATCTGTCTGCGGCTCTTTAGAGATTCCTGAGATTTCAGGTCTAGTTGTTCTGGGACAAGCCTCCTGGTGGTCTCCTTGCTCATTCTTCTGCCTGAAGCTCCTTTAACAGTCTCAGGGAGCTGCTTATGCAGTTAAGCACCTCTCTGAACTGGGTCCCCACTCAAGGTCCGCTCCTGCACTCAGAATCAGCCCCTTCGTCTGCTCCCCAGTCCGCGCTTTAATCTGTGCCTCAGCCCGCGCCTGTGTCAGCCCCTTCGCCTGCGCCTGGGCTCAGGGTCTGTGCTCAGAGTCCGCGAGTTCCTCAGCCTCCCGGGGGGGTCCCAAGTCTTGCTGCTCCCAGGAACAAGTCCTGGTGAGCTGCCAATGACCCAATGGGTGCCCCAAACCTGTTCCAACTCCCGTGCGCTGGCTTTGGCGCGGTAGGTGGGATGGGGTGAGGGAGGGGGTTGCTCCTCTCATGTTTTCGTGGGAGCTGTTTCATCCCTTTATAGCATGGAAATGCCCCGTTTCCACGTACCTCTGATGCTGCGCCCTGTTGTGGGGTCCCTTCTTTCCTCTGGATTTGTTTTTATGTCTTCTTGAGGAGTCCTATATGCGTGGGTTAGGAGAAGTCAAGCCGCTGCTTTTTACTCTGCCACCATCTTAACCTGGAACTGGGTTTGTTGTTTTTAGAAAACTCCTTTTCAGCCTTACTCCAGGGCCGTTTGTGGTTTCTCCATTTTTGGGGGTGTCGGAGAAATGCTTTCTCAGCCACCCAGCCTGGATGGTGGTGCTCTTTGGACCTCCCCTCGATGGGATGTTGCTCTGTGACTTTCCCCATTTGTCAGAAGGAGGAAATTGTTCCAACATGCAGGAGGAGCACAATGCTTGGCATCTTGACTCTTGGGCTGTGGCAAGATGGGGGCAGCTGTGGGCCTGTGCTGTTGGAGGGACTGGCACAAGAGAGGGCAAGCGGACCTCCATAGGTCACACAGCATGTCAGCGTACCAGAGGCAAGTCTAGGCCCGCGGCACGCAGGCAGCATGGTGATACTGGGGAGGATCCCTGTAAGAGACATGCCTCCAAGGGGTATTGATGAAATAATGGGCATGCTGGAGGGCCGAGACATCAGGCCATCACTCAGTCAATCCTCAATCTGCAAGCATTTAAGTGCTTCCTATGTGCCAAGCACTGTGCTCACTGCTGGACCTGCGACACAAAGACAAAGAGAGGCCCACCATGTGCATTCTGGGCATACCTCTTTAGCTGTCCAGCAGTAGGTTCCCCCTGCCCTGTCCCGTTGTTAGATTTGGTCCTCTTCTCAAAGCACATTGTTTTTTGTCTCGGTGTGGAAGGGTGCAGAGATTTTAAGATTGGCTCTGTTTAAGCCGCCATCTTCCCAGAATCTCCTGATTGGGTTTTGAGGGGTGTGCATGAGCAGGGAAAAGAGACCTCACCATGTGCATTCTAAGTGCATAGAAACTAAGCACATAGAAATCTGGCCATTTGAGGCTCTGTGGAAGGGACTGAGGATACTTACCCCAGAAGAGAACACTTGGGGTGCTGTCAAGTCTTTGGAGGGAAGCCTGGAAGAAGCAGGATGGATCTTGTCTACTTGGCCCCAGAGGGGAGAAGTGACAGGTACAAAGGGCCAGACTAAAACTGGCCCACCGTGGGATATACCCTCTCAGGAAGTTAGAGGGGCTTCTACTTTCTATAGAGGGGATTCTTCATCACATCTGGAAGGGTCTCCATGGCCTCTGAGGTCCCTTCTAGCTTGGTGTGTCTGTGTAAGGGAGTTTCTTTGGGAGGGGGCCGTGAAGCCTTAGGACGGGGGCACTTCATCTCCTTTGTGTCCTGGCCCCCTCTGGCAGTCCGGCAAAGCCCATGGACCCTTTCTCCAAAGAATGTTTTTAAATGCCTCAAATCAAATACACAGGATTACCAAGGAAACCAATTATGTTCACGTACTGCACACAAAATAGGACTCGAAAACAAGCTCACAGATCCCTGGCCAAGGGAGCCACTTTGGCCTTCCAAAGGCTCTGGACCCATCTCCCAGAGATCTCTGGGCTTAGAGAAGAGAGGACTTCAGCAAGATATGATAGATGATAAACATCTTTAAATATTATTATTCAGATAACTGAGGAGCCATCCTGGGGAAGACAGAGTAAACTCATTCTGCTTGGCCCCAGAGGTAAGCTGCGGGGCAGAAGGAAGGCAGGTTTGGGCTCAGGATGGGAGAAACCCTATAACTGTAGTTCCTCCCCAAAAAAGAGCAGGATATCATAAGGGGAAGGGAGTTGTCTCTCAAGCCCCAGAACCCTTCTAGCAGAGGTTGGATGGCCAGCCTTCCATGGACTGGGGCAGGAGTGGGGTGGGGGTAGGGAAGTTGGCCTGGTTTAACTTTGAGAGTCTCTGAGCCTAATTCATACATACAAACTCCTCCTGAGAGGCTGTGTGCTGTTCCCAAGGCTATAATCCTTCAAAAGGAGTCTTCTTGGCCCTGTGAAAATAAGGCAAGAGGGCAAACTGCCGTGGGAAGTGTTTTAATTTAGAGTGGGCATTTGTGTCGTTTCTTTTCTATTGTTTTAAATCCTTTCCTTCCATCTTTGAATCCACATTATGTATTGGTGCCAAGGCAGAAGAGTGGTAAGGACTAGACAATGGGGGTGAAGTGACTTGCCCAGGGTTACCTGGCTAGGCCAGATTAGCACTCAGGAAGATGTTTTCCTGATTCCAAGCCCACTGTAAACTAGCTGCCCTCTGAACACCTAACGTGGCACCATGTTAAACCCTGGAGACACAGAGACAAAAGTAGGACAGTTCCTGCCCTCAAGAGGCCCATAGTCTATAGCAGTGGCTCCTAAACTTTTTAGGCCTACCGCCCCCTTTCCAGAAAAAAATATTCCTTAGCCCCCTGGAAATTAATTTTTTAAAATGTTAATAGCAATTAATAGGAAAGATAAATGCACGTGTGGCCATCACTGCCTCCCTGGATCACTGCAGCACCCACCAGGGGGCGGTGGCGCCCACTTTGGGAATCACTGGTCTAGAGGGAAAGGCAACAGGACTCTGTACAAACAAGATCTAGTCTGAATGAACTGGAAAGTCTCAGAGGAGAGGTGCTGAGATTAAGGAGGATTTGGAAAGACTTCTTGCAGAGGTGAGGCTTTAGATGGGAATCGAAGGAAGCCAGGGACACCAGAGGTGAAAACGGGAAGGGAGACGGCGGATTCCAGGCATGGGGATTCAGATTGTAAAGGGCTTGACGTGCCAAATAGAGGAGTTTGGCTTTATCCTGGGGGACACAGGGAGCTCCTGGGGCTTCCTTAGAAGGGAAGCGAGGTGGTCAGACCTGTGCTTCAGTAACACCGATTTGGCAACTGTGTGGATTTGGGAGGAAAGACACCGGATGCAGGGGGACCCGTTAGGGAGCTATTTCAGTAGGTCATACACAAGGAGATGAGCTCCTGGCCTGGGGTAATCATGAGAATAAATAGAAGAGAATGGCCGAGAGGGCCATTGGGGTACAACTAGCTTGATTGAGGTGTAGGGTTGCTTGAGATTGGAGAACCAAAGATGCCTTTGAGGTGGCAAATCTGGGCAACTGAGAGAAAAGGGATGCCCATATGAGAAATGAGGAAGAGAGGAGGGCAGCTAGGTGGCTCAGTGGATAGAGACCCAGGCCTGGAAACAGGAGAAGAGGGTTCCAATTTGGCCTCAGTTACTTCCTAGTTGTGTGACTGTGGGTAAGTCACCTAGCCCTTACCGTTCTTCTGTCGTGGTCCATCGATTCTGAGACAGAAGAGGTAAAGGTTCCCAAAAGAAGAAGAGGGAATGAGGAAGTTAGGCAGAAGTTAGGGGAAAGGATGGGTTTGGATTTGGACAGGAGACATCCAGGCAGGGACGGCGAAGCAGCAGCCCCGCTAGAGATGTGGGACCAGAGCTCAGCAGAGAGCAGGCTGGGGTAGTAGGTGCCATAATTGAGTCCAGGCTGCACGAGAGATGAGGATCCATAACAGAACTCTGGGTCGCACCCGCACGTAGGGAGTAGGATGTTGCTGGAGAACATGCAGAGGAAAGCTGGAATGATCAGATGGGGATCGGGGAGCAACATGGGAACCCAGAGAAGAGACGGCATCCAGAGAAAAAGAGGCACCCATGCCACAGAGAGCCGAGAAGGATGAGCTCTAACCTCAGGCCCTTACATGGAGCAAAAATGAAACCATCAGTGATCGAGGGGAGGGGAGAGAAGGAAGCCAGATCACAGGGGTGCGAGCTGGGTCAGAGGCAGGAATTGAACCCAGGGCTTCCCGACTCTAAAGTCCAGCACCTTTACTTTCTGCTTCTGTTATCTGACTCTTGACTTGAATCAGAAAGGCATTTTATTGACTGTGGAAATGTCTGTGGCCTCTTGCCAAGAAACAGCGTCCTGGTTTCACCAATCATGTGAACTTTAGGGGTGTATGTGGGGATGTGGGGGGGTGTTTCTCTTTCAATATAATCTGTGTCTTTTTTGTGTTGGTCCAGTTCAATGAACTGGAGGCTGTGGTGGAGCTCCCAGCTCTCCGAATGTGTGTGTGAGTACATATATATGTACATACACACATACATATATGTGTAAATGTGTATGTGTAGGTATGTGTATATGTTTGTGTGTGTGTAAATATACACACATATGCCCTCATATATATACAATAAATGTGAGGCTTATACATAAGAAAGAGGGAGGAAGAGAAAGAGGTGGGGGAAGGAGGGAGAGAGAGAGAGAGAGAGAGAGAGAGAGTGAGAAGAGGAGAGGAGAGGAGAGGAGAGGAGAGGAGAGGAGAAGAGAGGAGAGGAGGGAGGAAGGGAGGGACAGAAGAGGGTGAAGCCAGGCCAGGCCAGGCCAGGCCAGGTCAGACCCAGAATATGGAGGATTTGATCAGTCTCCCACTTCCTCATTACCACAGAGCTCCTTCCACCTCCTATTGGTATCCAATAACAATATTGACCTTTTCTGCCTGACAGACTTGTCTGATTCAATCCTGAGTTCTTAACTGAATTTGCACACAGGCTCTGACAGTTTGCCCAACTGAGCACATGTTCATGTTTAATTCATGCCATGACGGAGCTTGCC
This sequence comes from Gracilinanus agilis, assembly GCF_016433145.1. NCBI lineage: Eukaryota > Metazoa > Chordata > Mammalia > Didelphimorphia > Didelphidae > Gracilinanus > Gracilinanus agilis. Next base: position 752,375,081 of record NC_058130.1, read on the forward strand.
AGTAAATGCATATTTATCAGCTTTTTCATAAGAGGCAGGATGGAGTTTACTTTCGTTGCCCCTGAAAATCTATGTCGCAGCAAACCAAATCTGGAAGAGAATTTAAAATGTCACCCCTCCTACCCTGTCTCAGAACCAAATGGGCTTCACTTGTGTTTNAGGGAGGTAGAGAGAGAGAAAGAGCTAGGAGGGATGGAGGGATAGGGGGTAGAGAGGGAGAGAGAGAGAGAGAGAAAGAGAGGGAGGGAGGGACGGGAGAGAGAGAGAGAGAACTGCCCTCTGGCACCTTTGTCAGGTGAGAACAGCTCCCATGAGACAATCAGGCATTCAGAGGTTTCATCTAGGTCTGAGCAAGGCCCAAATGGCTGGGGTGGATTAAGAATTCAAAGCCCTTCCAAGCTGTGGGCCGGAAGTGTGCTGGGATTGGCTGAGGACATTGGGCCATGACCTTTGGGGCCTGTTTAAAAGGACTAAATGAGGTAATATTTGTAAAGTGCTTAGCACAATTCTTGGCCCAGAGTAGACACTTAAGAAATCCATGTTCCCTTGCCTCCCCGTTAAAGCGCAGCAGGCTCTTTTGAATGCAGGCTGTCTTGCAGTGTTTCTATCCCCACCACTTGGTACGATGAGATCATATTAAATAAAGGAGATAGGGAAAGCACTTAGTACTGTGCCTGGCACATAGTAGGACTTAAATTGCTTATTCACTTGTTCCCCTTCCCTTACAATGGCTGAAACTTAACAAGCATTTAAAATGTCTTTAGGAGGCAGGTAGGCGACTCAATGGACAGAGCATCAGGCCTGTGGCCAAGGGGACCTGGACTCAAATTTAGCCTCAGCCACATCTTAGCTGTGTGACCCTAGGCAAGTCACTTCAACCCAGTTGCCTCAGTTTTCTCATCTCTAAAAAGATTATAATTAGAGCACTTACTCCCCAGGGTAGTCGTGAGGATTAAATGAGATAATTGTGAGATCCTTAGCGTAGTGCCTGGGTCATGGGTGCTTAATAGTTGCTCGTTTCTTTCCTTCTGTCCTTCCTTCCATTTATAGAGCCAATCATAACACAGCCTTACAGAGGATTGGTGCTTAATCACTGGCTTTTTAGTTGGGTCGAAGGCTATATAGCTTGATTCAAGTGGCTCCAAAATCAGGAATGGGCCCTGCTTACCTCCTCCTGCCTTCCTTCAAAGATTAGATCACATTTGCAAGGAATTTTGTACCACTAATGTTTACCTGACATGTTGTGCTTCTCCTGGCTTGTTGGAGTGCCTTATCTCATCAGATAAGCCTTGGGAGAGGGGTAGGGCTGCTTTATTGGCCCCCTCAGTTGGTAGATGATGAAACTGAGTTGTCAAGAAGGGAGCCCACTCTTCCAGGAATTTTTAACAAGTCCTTGGCAAAGGGAGGGCAAGATTCTATTTTCTTAGGTCTCAGTCCAGTGTTGGGTTCTTGAATGCCCATCTTTCCTAGCCCTCTGGCTTCTGTCTGCCCTTCTTAATGGATAATAATAAGGAATTTCAGAATGAGCAGCAATCAGTTCATTTGAGCAGTCAATAAGGGTTCATCAGATTTTTAAAAATGTTTCTTTTTATTGTCATGCAAAACCCACTTCCTCAGTGGTCATCGCTGTAAGAGCACACTCCCACGTATAATAAATAAATAAATAAATAAACCCTAAATAAAAATAATAAACCCAAATAAAACCCTAAATACATTGATATGAAAGACGACTTCAACTGTTCTTTCTCCGGAATTCATTGGCAACTTTCCATTGACAAAGAAGCGTTGAATAAATGGCCGAGTCATTCAGATTTGTTTGTGGGAGCAGAGCGATTTATGATGGCAATTCAGGACCAGGTCATTGACACCGGACATTAACAGAAGGGGTATCGCACCTTAAGGAGGACCTCGAACTTAGTGATCTTGAAGACTGGGTGAGAAAGTTCCGGGAACTGCCGAACATGACATCACCACTGGCTGCAGTGCTTTTAGTCAGCCACCCCCGTCCCCAGCAATAATCTGAAGAACTTTAGAGAAAAGAATAATAGCAGGATAGTGGCATCCCAGAATGTGGCCTCCCTTAGTCTCTATCTAGTCCTAAAGGAGAGTAAACAAGGGAGCTCAACCTGAGGCTGATTGTGGACTTAGATCTAGAAGAGACCCTCTCATCTTACAGATGTGGAAACTGAGACCTAGGGAAGAGTGATTTGTCCAGGGTCACCTAGCTAGTAAGTAGCAGATTAAGCCTGGGTTCTTTGACTGTCTCTTTCCAGGGTACCATAATGTCTCCGTGGATAGGGATGCCTTGGAGGGAAATCAGAAAGAAGAAAAATGTTTTAGAGAGGAGGATTGTGAGGATGTCAATTAAATTAAGAAGGATTTTAGTAGGGGGCATTTAGGTGGCTCAGTGGTTAGAGTGCCAGGCTGAAGTCTGGAGGACCTGAGTTCAAATATGGCCTCAGACATTTCCTGTGTAACTGAACCCCAATTTCTAGCCCTTGCTCTTCTGTCTTAGATTTGTTACTAAGACAGAAAGTAAGAATTTAAGATACATTATAGAAGGAAGGCCTTTGGGGTCTGGTTTGGAGTGGGTGACCCCTGAGGCCCCTGCCAGCCCTGAGATTCATTCTGTCATCCCTCTTCCTTCCCCTGCCTTCCACATCCATTTGTGAAGGACTAATGCTAAGGATCTCTCCCTTTCCTTCCCTTACCTGGGATGTAGGTGCAGGCCCGTGGGAGGAAAGGATGCTGGGTTTGTTAGAGCACCTCGGTCTCCCCCAAGACCACGGGACAGTTTCCCCCTTTTGTAAAGAATGCTTTTCTTATAATGGACCCTATGTGAGTTATTAACCTGGCATCCTCAGAGCCCCCCAAGGGGACCAGGGATGGATTTCAGGGGACCTATGAACTTGGATGGGAACCAATCCTATCCTAATTTCAGTATAACTCTTGAAGTCCACGTGTTTTATTTTATTCATTTAAGAACATTATTCTGAGAAGGGGTCCCTAGGCTTCAACATTTTGCCAGAGGTGTTCGGGACAACCGTACAAAAAGGTGAAGAACCCTGAATTCTAGAGCTGGTGGGCAGCTTGGAAGTTTTCTGTCTTCTCATTTACCTATGAGGAAAATGGGACCTGTTCAGTGATTTGCCCAAAGTCATGTAGGTAACTGTCAGATGGGAGATTTGAACCCAGGATCCTCTGACTCCAAACCTCTGTTCTTTCTACCCTTCAATGCTGTCTTGATGCTTTGTAGATTATAAAAATCAACATGATGTCCAGGAGATGGTTTCCCTCCAGGCTCCAGGAGCCATAAATATACCACAGGGAGGGAGGGATGGAGGGATGCCAGAAGGAGGAGTGAGGATGTCTGTTCTTTCAGCCTTTAGCTGAGCATCTCTTACAATGGCTAGGATGAGTAGAGCATTGTGCAGTGCTGGGCACTTAGGGCTAATGGGGCGGCAGCCCTTGGTAACCAAAGAGGAATAATAGAGGTAGTGAGAGGGCCATTCTTCAGGCACTTTTCACTCTTCTGGACACTCTCCCATCTATTATCTTTTTTGATGCTCTCTAGCGAAGATGCTGGGGACTTGGGAGGCAGAGCTGATGCCCTGGCTCTTGTTTTCAAGGACCTGGCCAGAGCACTAAACCAAGGCCATCTCAGTAACACTAAGAGCCCCTTCTCTCTCTCTGTCTGTCTCTTTCTCTCTCTCTCCCTCTCTGACTCTGACTCTCTCTGTCTGTCTCTCTTTCTCTCTCTTTCCCTCTCTGACTCTCTCTCTGACTCTGACCCTGTCTGTCTGTCTGTCTGTCTCTTTCTCTCTCTGACTCTCTCTCTGACTCTGACTCTGTCTGTCTGTCTGTCTGTCTGTCTCTTTCTCTCTCTCTCCCTCTCTGACTCTCTCTCTGACTCTGACTCTGTCTGTCTGTCTCTGTCTCTGTCTCTGTCTCTGTCTCTGTCTCTGTCTCTGTCTCTGTCTCTGTCTCTCTCTCTCTCCCTCTCCCTGACTCTGTCTCTGTCTCTGTCTGTCTCTCTTTCTCTCTCTCTCCCTCTCTGACTCTGATTCTGTCTCTGTCTCTCTGCCTTTGTCTTTGTCTCTCTCTTGCATTTTAAGGTTTACCCAGAGATTTTCTCATTGTAGCCCTTGGGAGTATAGGTGGTTCAAGGGTCCATTTCCCCCACTGTAGAGATGAGAAAACTGAGGCCCAGGACTTGGAGTGCTGACTGTACCTGAGAGCCAGAGATCAGCTGTGGGTTATGCCTATGCCTGCAATATGGCCGGCCCCTTTGCTGACCTTTCTCCTGTACCAGCCAGCAGCCCCTGTCTGTAGTCCATCCATCTCTGTCTCTTTGGGTGCCCATTACTGTCCCTCAGACTGTCTCTCTGAGAGAGACCTAATAAACTTGGCCACCGAATGAGGCTCCTAGGGCTTCTTCAGTTTTAATGAAGTCCCTGCCAATTAGTCAGGTCTCTTCATTGTACATGATGTTACTCAGCATCTGGGGCCTGGCCGAGGATCTTTGGGGCAGGAAGTGACCAAGAGGCATTTCTTGTGAGATGAGGCGGAAGGATTTGGCGATGACTCAGGCCCAAAGAGCCTGGGGACCAAAAAAAAACTGGAAGAGCACTGCAGAACGAATCTGCCCAAGCCCAGCCTCAGGAACTCAGCTTTAGGGCCCTCTCTTCCCTGCAGTCCTTGCAAGCTACAGCCTGCCCATTCCGGAGGAGAGAGGTTTATGTCACTGGTTAGGCCTGGAGGTGCCCCACTTGGCTTCCAGCCCAAGCCTGGGACCCCTCCTTGCCATTTCTTCTGCCCTGCCCCAATCTGGGGGAGACGGCCTCCCTTTGGAGCGCCTTTCCTCTTCCCCTCAATCTGGGATTTCCTACCTTCTCCTAGAAGCTACAGGATTTAAGAGAGCTTCAAAAACCAAGAAAGGAATTGGAACTTTTTCGTGGTAGGAGATTGGGGGTCCTGCTGTCCTGAGGCAGGAAGGGGCCTTGGAGTTTCATCTTCATTCATTGATTGTGCAATAGTGCCAGTCTGTAAGGGGACTAAAGCTAGAACGAGGGCTCTGCAAGGACAGGATGAAAGTTTGTATTTTTACATACAGTAGTAACTTACTAAATGTTTGTATATCCAAGAGGGGCTGGCCTTGGGGCAGCTAGGGTGGCTCAGTGGATAGAGAGCCAGGCCTTTTGTTGGGAGGCCCTGGGTGCAAATCTGCCCTCAGATACCTCCTAGCTGTATGACTCTGGGCAAGTCACTTGACCCCCATTGCCTAGCCCTTATCACTCTTCTGCCTTGGAACCAATACAGAAGGTAAGGGTTTAAAAAAAAAAGAATGATACTGTGTATTGGTCCTGAGACAGAAGAGTGGTAAGGACTAGGCAGGTGAGATTAAGTGACTTGCCCAGGGTCACCCAGCTAGGAGGTGTCTGAGGCCAGATTTGAAGCCAGGACCTCTTGTTTTTGACCTTTTGCTCTATCCACTGAGCCACTTAGCTGCCCCTCATTAGCTATTATTACTATATGTGTGTTTGCATGTGTATAAGGGGGTAATTTTGCCCTCTTCCTCTTTCTTCTCAATTTGTCTCATGCCGAAATTCCATTTAAAATCACCCGAGACAATATAAACATTTGGGGAATCGATCTGCCAAGACAAACACAGGAATTATATGAACACGACTACAGAACACTTTCCACACAATTACAACTAGATCTAAATAATTGGGAAAACATTGATTGCTCCTGGGTAGGACGAGCTAATATAATAAAAATGGCCATCCTACCCAAATTAATTTACTTATTCAGTGCCATCCCTGTCAAACTACTAAGAAACTTTTTACTGAATTAGAAAAAATTATAACAAAGTTCATTTGGAAGATCACTTTGTCTCATGCCGCTTTCCACTCTATATGCTGCAGGTAGATACTTACTCCCCCTTCGTGTACTTGGCCATCCAGTGTCACTGGCATCTTGGCTGTCAACCCATCTCTTACTCCAGCCTCTCCACTGGTCATCCTTCAGGCCTGGAATTCTCTCCCTCCTCCTCTTCCCTTCCAGACTTCCCAGCAGAAACCTCACCTTCCTCAAGGACCCTTGCTTGGTGCTGGCATCTTTTCCCTGTTGATTATCTCAGTTTACCTTCTCTCTGTCTTGTTGGCCTACTGATGTTTGTGTGAGAGGCTCTCCCTTTAGCCTGGGAGCTCCTCGAGGACAGGGACTTTTTCTGCCTTTCTCTGTAGTCTCATCACTCAGGACAGAAGGTGTTGGTGACTTGACTTACCTTGACATAGCCAGTGACCTCTTCTCTCTCATGTGCCATGGCTATTAAGCAACCCACTTCCTGCCCTTGGTTGACACAGTGCCGAGGCTGGTTTTGTCTGTTCCCTAGTCAGGCCATCAGGAGAGTGAGTGAGGGCTGTGTGGGGAGCAGCTGAAAATAGCTACGGGCCCCCTGCCAGAGAAAGAGTAGCCAGATGCCCTGGGAGGGGGTTGGACCAGTTTAAAGATGACTAAGCCCCTCTCCCACATGCATGCACACACTGACACCCCCTCTTTTCCTTGCTTTTCCCTTGTTTCCCCTCTGAGCTCCTCCCACACACAGCTTGCAGCTTGGCACCTCAGCAGGCACCTCTAAGGGAATCTACCTGACTCCCCTTGCCTGCCTGATGGTGAGGGAGAGAAGCCATAGCAAGCAGGTGCAAGCTTGTGGTCCAGCTGCTACAGTTAGGTTTGGGGTTCCCAGACTCTTGCTCCTATTTGTACCCTCACTGGCATGACTGTGATGGGTATTGTGCCCAAGTTGTGCCAGGTGTTGAGAGGATAGACTCTGGCATAGACCATAAAACCTCCTCCCCTCTTTTTGTTGTTCAGGCATTTCAGTTGTATAAGACTCTTTGTGACCTCATCTGGAGTTTTCTTGGCCAAAGATCCTAGAGTGGCTTGCTGTTTCCTCCTCCAGCTCATTTTAGAGAAGAGGAAACTGAGGGCAATAGGGTTAAATGACTTGTCCAGGGTCACACAGTTGGACAGTCTGAGGCTAGATTTGAACTCAGGGAGGTGAGTCTTTTTGACACTCTGTCCACTGCACCACCTAGTTGCCTTTTTCCTTATCCCTTTCCTCGCTCCATCCAGGGGAGCAGTAAAAGTTGTCATTTGGTGAGTGTTTTAGATTTGAAAATCCACCTTAGGGATTATTTTATCCCAGCAAGTGACTTGCCCAAGGAGACACCAATAAGAAGAATCACAGCATGAATCTGGACCCCAGACTTGGGTCCTCAAATCCAGGGCTCTTTCCTTGATAAAACAAACTTTAATATTTCCCCATCCTACCTAGAACAAGCTGTATACTCTTGTTCATTCAGTCTGTCAGGCTGTATTTAAGTGCTGATTCCACACCACCTTGTATTCTATTTCTGGGGTCACTAATCTTGGGTCCACATGTGTGTATGTGTATGTGTCTGTGTAAGAGAGAATCAGTGAGTTTGAATGAGGAAAAAATTAATTGCATCTTTTTTATTATTCTGTAGCTGAAAATGACTATTTCCTTTAGTTATTAAAAACATGATTGTAAGGGGCAGGTGGGGTGGGTGGCTCAGTGGATAAAGAGCCAGGTTAGAGACAGGAGGTTTAGATTCAAATGTAGCCTTCCCACTCCTCCTAGCTGTGTGACCTTAGGCAAGTCACTTAACTCCAGTTACCTAGCCCTGCCTGCTCTTCTGCCTTAGGACCCTTACTTGTTTAGATTCTAAGACTGAAGGCAAGGATTTTAAAAACAATGCTTTGTTGAATGAATGACCTGGCAGAATTATGGAAGTCTTCATGGAAGAGGAAGCTTTGTAGGATGGTAGGGCTTCTACCCTACCTCTAGACAGTATCTGTATTTCAGAGAGAGCTAAGCATTCCAATGGATAAAACACTGGGCCTGGAGGCAGAAAGAACCGAATTTAGATCTAGTCTCATACACTTAGTAGCTGTGTGACCCTTTGCAAGTTACTTAACCCCTGTCTGCCTCAGTTTTCTCATGAATAAAATGGGAATAATAATGGCATCTACCCCACTGAGTTATGAAGCTCAAATGAGATCTGGAAAGCCCTTGTTGTTGTTCAGTCCTGTCTGTTTCTTCCTGACTCCATCTGAGGTTTTCTCAGCAAAGATACTGGAGAGGTTTGCTCTTTTCCTTTTCCAGCTCATTTTACAGATAGGGAAACAGAGGCAAATGGAATTAAATAACTTGTCCAGAAATATTTGGGGTTTTCTCAGCAAAGCTACTGGAGAGGTTTGCCCTTTTCCTTTTCCAGCTCATTTTACAGATAGAGAAACAGAGGCAAGTGGAAATAAGCCAGAGACTGGCCCCAAGGCAATAACTCTTGTAGAAGCCAAGATTTTATTCATTTTGTGATTCAGAGTCAAATCCTTGAATTTATAGATCAGGAACCTAAGACTCAGACCAGGGAGATCAGGTGCCCAAGGTCCCTTGGGTGGAAAATAGCAGAGCCCAGATTCCAGCCTGGGTCCCCTGACTCGGTCTCCCCAACTGCTGCCTTTCTACCTTCTGCTTGTGAGTGTGTGAATGAATGAATGAGTGAACATCTCTTATTTACTCTGTGTCCAGCTTCTGGGTCTCTTTGGATATAGGGGTAGAGAGTGCGTGGAGAATCTGGTCTGCAAGGGAGGCTGGGAAGACGCTGTTTATCTATCTGGATTTCTGAACATGTAAACACATCCTCTTTGGGAGAAGGAGCAGACGGGAGCCCAGGTGGACATGGGTGTGGGGGAGACAGCTGTGAGGCTCCGGCCTCCCCTTGGGGGGTTCTCTTGCTCTGATCTTAGCTTCTTGGGGACTGTTCCAGAGGCAGGAGGAAGAGATTGTGTCCCCCCTCCTTTCAAAAGAGCCTCCTCTATGCCCCTCCTGTTGGAGGACCAATCCTCTCCCCACACCGGCACTGACCCACATCCCCCTCCTCGTGGGGTTTCCTCATCCTCTTCTCCTCCCAGGGTCACTCGGTGCAGGTCGTGTCTCCGCTCCGTGGCCCTCCCGCGGCTCCCTCAAGTCCCCATCTGCCAGTCTGACTCAGCAGCCCTCGGGGATGGGGCACCATCTGGCCCCCGGCCCCTGCCTTCCCCCAGCACATGGTGGTGGCTCGTGCGTAGGGCAGACACGAGGGTCTAGCAGGGAGAGGAGGAAGGTGATAAGAGAAGCCTTCCAGGCCTGGCGCCTAGTGGGATGGAGTCATCTCTCCTTTCCAGCATCAGGCCCTGGGCTTTGCGGGTCATCTCCTGGACCTCGGACTCAGAATTCCGGGGAAAGAATTCAAAAGCACAAGCTGTGAGAGGAAAGAGTGCCAGAGCTGGAAATGACTAGAGATCCCGGTAGCTATTTTCTGGATCACGACTCTTCTAGGTACTATCATCATCCATGTTTTACAGAGGAGGAAACTGAGGCAAACTCAGGTTGGGTGACTTGCCCACGGTCACGTGGCTATTGTGTCTAAGGATGGATTTGAACTTGGACCTTGTGATTCCAGGCCTGCCGTACCACATATCTACCAACAAGTTCCTTAATAGCCAAGACCTCCCTTCCCTTCCCTTCGAGATGCTCTCTGATTTCTCCTGTCTGTATCTTGTTTGTACATCGCACTGTGAGGTCCTTGAGAACCAGGGACTGGATTTACCTCTCTTTGTATCCCCAGAACTTGGCACAGTGCCTGGCACACAGTTGGCACTTAATAAATGCCCATGGATTGACTAAACCCAGGGATCATTGTGAGTCAGAAATTTAGACTTAGAAGGGATCTTAGCAGCCATAAACTTCAAAATCCCTGATTATATGGGTAAAGAAACGGTGTACTAAGTGTTTTGGAGATAACTGTCCCCATTTTATAGATGAGCAAACTGAGGCCCAGAAAGGTAGAGGGACATAACGCAGGTTCTCACTGCTATTTTGTTGGGTAAAAGGTTGGATTCAAACCCGGGTCTCTCCTGACTCCAAGTCCAGAATTCTTTCCACTACACTCTGCTGTGCTAATAAATGTTTGTTCAATTGAGTTATATTTAGCAAGTTTAAATCCTTCTCATTTTTGTCCTGCCCTGGACCAACCAGACTCCCATCAAGATTTCATGATGGAGTTTTTGTTTCTAAGAATAACTCGTTACCCCCTTCTGGCCCTCTGTGATCCAGCCAGTTGGCCTTGACCCATGACACTCCATGGTGTGCTGAGCGCCTCTCCACTGCCCCCATGCCCAGAGTGGACTCCTTTCCTCGGCTCTCTGGCTTCCCTCCAAGGACGCTTTCTAGATGAGCCAGCCTTTCCCTGAGCTCCTTAAGTGGGGGTGGCCTCCTTTGCTCCCTAAACTACCCCGTTTTTATGGTGTATTCATTCTGTATCTACTTGCTGACTCTCCTGATCAGAATGGAAGCTACACTGAGGGCAGGGGCGGAGGGGAGCCGGTCACTTTTGGTCTTTGTATCCCTTGTGCCCGGCACTCAATAAACGACTGCCCTTTTGTTTCTTAGTCCTACCGGACACTCGGCACGACCCCATTGGGGGTTTTCTTGGCAGAGATTCTGAAGTGGTTCACCATTTCTTTCTCTAGCTCACTTTACAGATGAGGAAACTGAGGCAAGTAGGGCGAAGTGACTTACCCAGAGACATAGAGCTAATAAATACCAGAGGCAGGATTTGAACTTGGGTCTGCCTGACCCCCAATTCAGACTTCTATCCATGACATCATACCGTTGTTGTTTGGTCATTTCAGCGACATCTGACTCTTCATAACCCTCATTTGGGGTTTTTTGTTGTTTTTTTTTTGGCAAAGATGCTAGAATGGTTTGCCATTTCCTTTTCCAGCTCATTTTTCAGATGAGGAACTGAGATAAACAGGGTGAAGTAACTTGTCCAGGCACACACAGCTTGTTTGCCATTCCCTTTCCTGGCTCCTTTGACAGATGAGGAAACTGAGGCAAACACACAGGGACACAGGAATACACTGCTAGTTTGCCATTTCTTTCTCCAGCTCATTTGATAGATGAGGAAACTGAGGCAAACAGGGTAAAATTACTCACCCAGGGACACACTGCTAGTTTATCATTTCTTTCTCCAGCTAATCTGATAGATGAGGAAACTGAGGCAAACAGGGTGAAATTACTCGCCCAGGGACACACTGCTAGTTTATCATTTCCTTCTCCAGCTAATCTGATAGATGAGGAAACTGAGGCAAACGGTGAAATTACTCACCCAGGGACACACTGCTAGTTTGCCTTTTCTTACTCCAACTCATTTGATAGATGAGGAAACTGAGGGAAACAGGGTGAAGTGACTCACCCAGGGTCACCCAGCTAGGAAATTTCAGAGGCTAGATTTCGACCCAAGACCTCCTGTCTCCAGACCTACTTCTCTGCCAAAGAAACTTCTGCTTTGATGAGGGAGAAAACCCCCAAAGGAGCATGGGTCTGGGTAGTAGTGCGATGGGGCACCCTTCCGATGTTCCTCAGGCAGAGGACCCAGCATCCTGAGCTCAGCTCATGCTGAACCGGGAAAAGAAGGACCCAGCCATGCTCGGTCCTGTGGGAGGAGAAAGTGGAGTCAGCGCAGGTAGGGGGGACTGCGTTAAGCCAGAAGAAGCCCTCCCGGCCCTTCTCAGCAGCGGGCTAAGCTTCTTTCCATCTGGGCTCTCGTCCCTCCTCCTCGGCTCCCCCCAAGCGGCGAATCCACCTGGCGAGCTCCCTATTTCATAGCCCATTAAGCTGGCACGAGGGTTAAGCGGCTGGCGGGGGGACGTCCTAATAAGCCAGTGCCGGTGCCAAGGATCACCTCGCCAGCCCAGAGGGAGGTGCCGGAGCCGTCGGGGGACCGGGGAGTGGGCCTCGGTGGGCCAGGGCCTTCTCTTGTGGTCATCTGGGCGCCGCTCGCCTGGGCTGGCCGTTGCCACCCTCTGCTGCTCGTCCCTGAGCTGCCTCTTCTTCCTGGCCGGGAGCAGCCGCTTGGTGTCTGCGGCCAAGTTTGGCCGTGCATGGCTGCAACAGGAGAAGCGCCAGATGTTCCCCGAGCCCAGCTGTTGTTGGGTTTGGTCCCTCCTGCCTTCCTGCTCAGCCTGGGCTCAGACAGCTGCGTCAGGTAACCCGGCCATGAGAGGACCCCTCTCCCTGGACACGCTCCCTGGCGTTCCTTGGAGGGCTCCTGCTTTTAAAATTGTATTTATATTTTATTTCTAAATATTTTCTTTTTCCCCGATTACATGGAAAAATAATTTTTAAGCTTTTTTTTTTTTAAGTTTTGAATTCTAAAATCTCCCTTATGTTCTGACTTTGAATCAATACTGAGTATATGTTCCAAGGCGGAAGAGATATAAAGGTTGGGCAATGGGGATTAAGTGACTTGTCCAGGGTCACCCAGCTAGGAAGTGTCTGAAGCTAGATTTGAACCCAGGACCTCCTGTCTCCAGACTTGGTGCTCTATCCATTGAGCTACCTAGCCATCCCTTTTCCCCCTTCTACTTTTAGTCTCTTCATAGGAGATGAGAGAAAGGGAATGCATAAGGAACAAATGCTTTTCTCCCAATATAGTCGGGCTATTTCATGGCTGGATTCAGTTTCTTCCCTAGCTTTTCCAAAAGCATTATTATCAGGCAACAAGCATTTATTAAGTCCTTACTGTGTGCCAGGCATCGTGACACCAAAGACTAAAGTGAAATGGTCCCTGCCCTCAAGAAGCTTACCTTCCAGGGGCAGCTGGGGAGCACAGTGGACAGAGCACCCAGTCTGGAGTTGGGAGAACCTGGGTTCAAATCAAATGTGCCTAAGATACTTCCTAGCTGTGTGACCCTGAGCAAGTCACTTAACCCAATTGCCTAGCCCTTACTGTTCTTTCTTAGACTTGATACTAAGGGAGCAACTGAGTGGCTTTGTGGATGGAGATCCAGGTCTAGAGACAGGAGGTCCTGGGTTCAAATCTGGCCTCAGACAGTTCCTAGCTGGGTGACCCTGGGCAAGTCACTTAACCCAATTACCTAGCCCTTACTGTTCTTTCTTAGACTTAGACCCTGTCTACACTACCTAGAGGAATAAGAAGGGCCTCATAATAATCCAGTCCAAGACAACAAACGTTATTAAATGTCTACTATGTTCTAGGCACTGAGGAGACAGAAAAATAGTTCCTGCCCTCAAGCAGCTTATCTTCACAGTCCCTACTCCCTTGCCATCTTCTCAATGGCTTCACCACAACATATACCGTGCCCTGGAAGCTTTAGACCTCTCGTCTCTAGAACTTGGAGCCCAGGACTTCACTTGAGCCCCTATTTTCAGTCACTCTCCTCCTTCCTCCCTGCCCAGCTGCCTCCCCACTCCAGCCCTGTCTAGTTCTGGAGCTCCCTGTGTCGGCCCCGCTCCTCGAGCCTGATCTCCTTCTGGACCCAGCCTCCTGCCCTATCCACCACTCCTGCACTGGGCTGGAGGAATGCCTGCTTTGTTTCGCATTTATATGCCCAGGGTTCAGCTCAGTGCTTGGCACACTGACTCTTCTGTTCATTCTCTGTGGCCTCTGGATAGAGAAAGCAGGTCTGAGAGTGATTTGAAAAGCTAGGAGACCAGTAGAGGCACAGCTGATGTGGCCAACATGAATACTGGGATAGAACGGGAGGCGTGGTGCCTGCCCTCCCTGGACCTGACCGAGGGAAGGAGATCTGGGCCACTTGGGATGAAGAAATAAATGAAAAGCCGCGCAGCTGTGAGGGCTGGTGGCACCGTGGGCAGCAGATAGGGAAGGCCAAGTCTGTAACCCAGAGTGCAGGGGGGGAGCCTCGGGCCAAGAGGATCCTTCTCCCAGGTCCGAGAGGCTGCTCACCCCTTTTAGGATGGGAGACGCTATCGCTCAGACTGTTGTTCCCAAGACTAACTTGCCCCCTTCCTCAGAACTGCCCTTATTTACCAGCCTGAGGGTTTCCTGAGTCTGTTCCATGTTGAATAATTCAGGTCCTACCAGATGGTTTTGACCTTCTACATCCTGGGGCTCCTGCTGGATGGGTGGGGAACCTCTTAGCCAAGGACTGCCATTAGCTAGGATGCTCTGCTGATAGGGGTGCTGTGGAGCAGCCCCCAAGCCCCCACGTAATTCTCTGCTCAGGCTGGGATACATCCAGGAGGCCAGGGTCACCCCTAGCCCTGCCCAAGACCAGAGAGCAACTGTGGCTCGATTACCCTGGAAAGAACTGACAAATAGAACGAGAAGGAACACTCAGAATAACGGTAGTAACAATATAAGTATTAGCAATTATAGCTATTATTAGTAGCAATCGCTCCTAGCATTTAGATATAACAAGCACTGGGCTAAGTACTTTTTTTTTTTTTTTTTTACAATTTTAAACCCTTAACTTCTGTATGTTGGCTCCTAGGTGGAAGAGTGGTAAGGGTGGGCAATGGGGGTCAAGTGACTCGCCCAGGGTCACACAGGTGGGAAGTATCTGAGGCCGGATTTGAACCTAGGACCTCCCCCGTCTCTAGGCCTGACTCTCAGTCCACTGAGCTACCCAGCTGCCCCCCTAAGTACTTTTTTTTAAATAAATATCATCTCGTTTGTTCCTTACAGTAATCCTGAGAGGCAGAATTAACCTCATTTTTTATTTGAGAAAATTGAGGCAGAGGCTAAGTGACTTGCTTAGGGTCATAAATGTCTGAGGTTGGATTTGAACTCAGAGGGTCTTCCTGACACTAGGACCAGCATTCTCTTCACTTGGTCATCTCTACCTCCTTTTAAACTGAGTGGGGGAAGTGTCTTGTAACGCAGCCACTTAGCTGTAGAGCTGAGGCTAGAACCTGAATTTACTGATTTAATTCAATTCAGAAAACATTCTGTATCTACTTTTTGTAAGGCATTGTACTAAGTGCTCTGAACTCAACTCCTCTTCTCAAGGAGCTTACATTTATTCTTCCTGGGGAGCTGGGGAACAAAGAAAGATGCTGTGCGTCAGTAAGAATGATACTAGTTGGGGGCAGCTGGGTGGCTCAGTGGATTGAGAGCCAGGCCTAGAGATGGGAGGTCCTGGGTTCAAATCTGGCCTCAGACATTTCCTAGCTGTCTGACCCTGGGCAAGTCACTTGACCCCCATTGCCTAGCCCTTACCACTCTTCTGCCTTAGAACCAATACATAGTATTGGTTCTAAGATAGAAGGTAAGAGCTTAAAAAAAGAAAAAAGAAAAAGAATGATACTAGTTAGAAGTGATCAAGGCAGACGCTACCAGCTTCCATCCATTGTTCCTGTTCTGCTCTCTGGGGCCCAGCAGAAGAGGGCTAATCTCTCTTCTAGGCATCTAGGTGATAGGATAGAGTGCTGGGTCTTGATTCTTTAATACTCATCTTCCTAAGTTCAAATCTGGCCTCAGAAGGGTGATCCTGGGCAAGTCACTTAACGATATGTGTCTCAATTTCCTCATCTGTAAAATGATCTGGAAAAGGAAATGGCAAAATCACTCTAGGATCTTTGTCCAAAAAATCCCAAATGTAATCACCAGGAGTCAGACAAAGCCAAACAACAGCAATCCCTCTTGTCCCACTACTGGAAGATAACTATCTTGGTTAACCCCCTGAGTATTCCCTTCTCCTGGTTAAGTATCCCCCTTTCCTTTAGCTGATTCTCTTTTGGCCTGATTTCCAGGCACTCAGTCATTATTTGTTTGATGAATTAGTGACGGTTCTTTCTACTACAATCAAATTTGTCCCTTCTTCCTTCTGACTCCTCCCAAAGCAGAGGCAGGGTCAAGTCATGGCCACCTCTATCTTAAAACATTACGCCCCCACGGGTTCGTGTTCAGCCCATGAGATCAAGGCATGAGCTTCCCTTAAAAACAAATATGCTTCAAACCATGGAGAGAAGACACCTCCTCCAGAGGCCATGGGCCTGAGTGAATTGCATGGGAGTCAGGAAGACCTGGGTTCAGATCCTGTCTCAGACTGTGAGACTCTCAACAGGTTTCTTAAATGCTCTCAACCTCATTTTCTTTTTCAGTCAAAAAGAAGCAGCCTCCCTGGGGAGTTGTGTCATGCTTTGCAAAGTTAAAAGCACTCTAGAAAATGCAGGGTTTTACTATTGTCGTTTGGAATATTTGCATTCAAAAATGTTCTCCAGTGAACTGTCTCCCCCTGAGGAGCCGCTTTTCCTTCCCATTTTGTCTTTCAGGCCAGGTCAGTCTCCTATTTCTTTTTCTTTTTCTTTTTTTTTAAACCCTTAACTTCTGTGTATTGGCTCTTAGGTGGAAGAGTGGTAAAGGTGGGCAATGGGGGTCAAGTGACTTGCCCAGGGTCACACAGCTGGGAAGTGTCTGAGGTCGGATTTGAACCCAGGACCTCCCATCTCTAGGCCTGACTCTCAATCCACTGAGCTACCCAACTGCCCCGAGTCTCCTGTTTCTTGAAAGTCTCAAAGCCCTTGCTAGCAGAGCCCAGGTAGGAGAACTTTTTGCCTTTGCTCAGTGGCTCATCAATTTATAGCTCATGGCCTTAGAAGTTATCTGCGCCAATCCCTTCATTTTACATATTAAGGAAGTGAGGATCAGAGATGTTAAAAGGTTAGAGATTTAACAGTCAAAGAGTCCTTGGAGCCCATATCATCCAGCCCTCTCATTTTACAGATGAGGAAATTGAGGCTTATGGAATTGAAGTGACTTGCCCAGAGTAACACAGGTAAAGTCACAGCCTGAAGATGAACACTTATTTTTCTTATCATTCCAGTGTCCATTGGTCAATTCATCCTCTCACATTCTGTCCAACAGATACTGACTCTGTTTCCTCTCTCTGGGATGGCCACCTCCTTCCTTCCCGACAGTTGATAAATGACCCTGCTCTGGGCTCTGCTTGCAGACCCACTGACCCAAAATTGTTCAAGGCCATTTATCAAAAGTCTTTTCTGCTCTCTGGGTCACCATGCAAGCCCCTTATTAATCACCTGCTTGTATCTGTGCTGCTCTCTTGGGTTCTGTGCAGAGAAAATTGCATTTTGAGCTGCAAGGGACCCCAGCAGTTGTGTGGTGCAACTACTTTATCTGAGGATACATTTGATAGATAGATAGATAGATAGATAGATAGATAGATAGATAGATAGATAGATAGATAGATAGATAGATAGATAGATAGAGAATAGATGAGAAAATAATGACTTTCCCAATAAGGAGCAGAGATGAAATTATTGGGATTGTAAATTCCATCTAGAAGGAAACATGGGCTATTTTGCCCAGCACCCCCATTTTACAAAGAAGGAAACTAAGACCAAGTAGATAAAATGACTTGCCTAAGGTCACAGGTAGTAGTAGCAGATGTGGAGATGGAAGGAACCTTAGAAGTTCCATTTTATAGATGAGGAGCTGGAGACCCAAAGAACTTAAGTGGTTTTCCCAAGCTTGTATCTGCTGTAAGTGACAAAGCCAGGTTTCACATCAAGGATTTTCTTCTTCTTTTGTTTTTTTTTTTTAAACCCTTACCTTCCACTTTAGAATCCAAGGCACAAGAGTGGTAAGGGCTAGGCAATGGGGGTTAAGTGACTTGGCCAGGGTCACACAGCTAGGAAGTGTCTGAGGCCAGATTTGAACATAGAACCTCCTGTCTCTAGACCTGGCTCTCAATCCACTGTGCCCACCCAGCTGCCCCCTAGGACTTACTTCTTATCAAATTTATCATCTGAATTAGAGCTGGTTGGATTTGACTCTTAAGCTATGGAATGAATGAATGAATGAATGAATGAATGAATGAATGAATGAATGAAAAAGTACTATTTAAGCCCTTACTAAGTCCTGTGGATACAAATACACAATCAGAGATGGTGGCAATCCTCTAAGAGCTTTCATTCTCATGAGGAAGCCAATAATCCACCAAATAAAAACAGGAAGTTGTATAAAAGCTGACCATCCAGTAGAGTGGGGGATGAGAGTAAATGCCATTTAGAAGGAGATTTCAGTGTTCAGACAGGTTAGGGGCAGACTCATTCAGATAGAGCACGGAATCTCATGCTGGGCTCCAAGAACCCAGAGGTTTGGGGTCAGGGGAGGGGGAACAGAGCTGTCTGAGAACTTTGATGAGAAAACAGTCAAATCGTTATTTTTATTAACCTCTGCCTGAAATGCAGGCTTTCCTTCAGTTCTTTAAAAATACGATGCTAAGGAGGCATTCCTGGGCTTGAATAATATGGTGTCCAGGACACAAAAGATGCTCCAAACCCTTGAGCCAGAGGAACCATGGGAATATCCTGTCTGGTGGGGGATGGGAGGAAAGTATTTATCTGTGCTTGTGATCAGGCCAGGAGGGCTTCAGGAAGGCAGAAACAAGAGGAGTCCAGCCTAAGGTTTGACTGGTGCAGCTTGTCTTCCTACACTTCCCCAGTACAACATGAGAGCCCCAAGCTGTCAGCCCTGCTAGCCTGGGGTCCCACCAAGGAGACTTGACACCCTAAACATTCTCCCCAGACCCAGGTAAACCCTCACAGGGGCACCTAGGAGGTACCACACTTGGGGACTGTCAGCTCAGGTGAAGCCCCCACCCTGAGTGCATGGAATGCTGCTGGAAATAGAAAAGGAACTTGTCTCCCAGGCAACCTGATAATGGGGGAGGGAGGTGCTTTGTGCATGGGAGGGAGGTGGGGGTGCAGCAATCTAAACGCCTCTGCTTACAGAGCCCCAGTGCTTAGTTGGATGTTATATTATTAGAGTGGGAGGGCATGTCTAATTGGCTTGTAAATCTAGAGCTGAGAGACCTCAGAGAGACATCAGGTCTAATTCTCTTCACTTTACAGATGGGGAAACTGAGGCCCAGAAGCTAAAGTGTTTGGGGATCCTGGGCTTTTAGATCGAGAGCTGAAAGAGACCTTTCTTCTTTCCTCTACCCTTTCCCTTCTCTCTCACTTCCTTCTCTTCTTCTTAAATCATCAAGTCCTACTTCTAAGACTTCTTTTTACAGATGGGGAAACTTAGTGCCTCCCTCCCAGGTGGTTGGAGACCTCAGATGGCATCATATATGTACAGTGCTTTGTCAACTTTGAAGCCCTAGACAAACAGCAGTTATCGTAATAGTCGTTGTGGTCTTTATCATCCTTCAGGCAAGAACACAGGTCTTACCTCTACCAGGAAGCCTTCCATGACTACTCCATAGTGTTTCCCTTTTCTCAGCACCTGTTGTGGGTCCTCCATTATGTGGCTTAACCCTTTACATGAGATACTTTCACAGTTCTGTCTTCTGATCAGTGTGGAGGTCAGTCATGCCAATTGCCACTCATCCTCCATTTCCTATTATGGGGAAGTGCAGGCTCTCCCCATGTGCCCTCCTCCATAGAGAATATTCCTCTGATGCTGGATGCCTTCCTCTGATTTTTTGAAACAGAAAACTCTTCTTCCCCCTTCTCTTTCCTTTTCTCCGCTCCTTTCCTTCCTTCCTTCCTTCCTTCCTTCCTTCCTTCCTTCCTTCCTTCCTTCCTTCCTTC
>NC_058130.1:752399473-752420212 GCF_016433145.1 Gracilinanus agilis
TCCTTCCTTCCTTCCTTCCTTCCTTCCTTCCTTCCTTCCTTCCTTCCTTCCTTCCTTCCTTCCTTCCTTCTCCCTCCCTCATCATTTTCTTCTTCATCCTGTTTCTCTGTCTCTATCCAGAAACCTATAGCTTGGGGAGAGCTAAGGGAAGGTGGGATGGGAGAAGGGGCTGATCACCCCAAAGCATAGGGATCAGAAGCCATGGCTGAAGCTTCCAAAAGAGCAGGCACCTATCTGTGTGCCCCTACTATTTTCCTTAACTTTTGGAGGCACACTCTCCCCACCCCCTCCAAAAAAAAGACAAGCCTGGCTCTGAAGTCACTTGTGTAAAATGTCAAGTCATACAGGCCATGTTTTCAAAGTTAGAGAGAAGTGTTTTTAATCAAAGCCAAATCTGCTAATATGTGACGAATTTACAAATTGACGGGCAGACCCGGGCAGTGTGTACACAGGAGCCTGCTGTTCCTGAGAAGCCGTTTCAAGTTGTTACCAAGCTTGATTTTTTTATTTTAGCTTCGAGGATTGTTATCTATTTAGCACCCAGCCCACACAGCACCGCTGCCCACAGAGCACACGAGGTCGGGGGGCCCCCTGCTTCTCCGCCTTTCTGGCACCCAAGAAGGGAGATTTTTTTTTAAATGCCTGATATAGATAGCCCCGACTTGAAGGAAGCACTTTATGTGAAAGGCAGGATTTACAGAAAGGCAGGAAGGAGGCATCCTTGCAGTCTGGGAGATCTGGGTTCCAGTCCCATCCCTGACAGGTACCAGCTTTGGGATCCTGGGGCAAATCCTTGGCCTCTTCCTGCCCTCAGCAACCTTCTCAGACTCCAGCTTGCCAAGCGTGAATAGACCTGTCCCTGTAGAGAGAATTCCCTTTAATACCAATGAAATTACGTGTCTGGTTTCAAAACAATCATGGATTGAGAAAACGGGGAGTGCCGCCCTAGGGAGGCAGTGAGAAGACCGGGCGTTTCTTAGGTGCCTACTGTATGCCCAGCTGGCACACTCTCTACACAGCGAGGAAGATGTGGGTTTCAGGACCACCTGTGATGCCAGCAAGTCCATTTTTAATAAGATTTGCGGTTTCTGTGATCTACAACCAAAGGACACCCTTGGAAGGACAGGAGAGTTTTGTTGTTGTTGCTGTTGTTTTAAGTGTGCTTTGGCAGCCAGAGGGAGTATTTTGAGATTGTTGAACTCACTACACAGTTTCCCAAATGCCAGACTTGCCCATTTTCTTCCTTTGTAACTTGGGTCCCAGCTCATTGGCTATCCACAGCAGTGTGGTGTCCAATTCCACTAGAAATGGGGGCTCTAAACTGTACTTAAAGATCCCTGCAGGGACCTATTGACTTGGGAAACTATAGATTAACATTATCTATGTTTTATTATATTTTTATTTATTTTATAAAATATTTTCTGATTACATTAATGTTGTGGCCTACCTGAGCCTGTGTGGGCAGTGTGTGTGACAGCTCTGATCTCCAGGGTCTGTTCTTGGTTTTGGGATGGAAGGACATTCTGTGGGCTGCCCTGTCCACACTTGGATAGCATGCGTTCTCCCCTCCCTCCGATTGGGGGCAAAAAGGGTTAAGTGACTTACCCAAAGTCTCACTGCCAACATCTAAGGCCAGAGAGACTATATGCCTCCTTCATCTCCTTCATCTGTTGTTTATTGTTTTATTAGCAGTAGTAGCTGAGATCTATCACTTTCTACAAAGCCCTGTACCCAACATTATCTCATTTGAGCCTCACAATTTCCCTGTGGGATTGGAACTACGGGTATTATCAACTCCATTTTACAGATGAGGAAACTGAGATTCAGAGAATTTCATGCCTTCCCCTCTCAGATTGCTTTGTGTGTACCTATCAGTCCATCAGTACACGTTTCTGTGTGCCAGACACTAAGCTGAGCACTAAGGATACAGTAGGGCAGCTAGGTGATGAAGTGGATAGACCTGTGGAGCTTGGCATCAGGAAGAGTCATCGTCCTGAGTTCAAATCTAGCCTCAAACACTTGTATGACCCTGGGCAAGTCACTTCACCCTGTTTGCCTCCATTTCTTCATCAGTCCACTGAGCTACTTAGCTGCCCTCAGGAGCATCTCTTAAGCACCTACTACGTGCCAGACATTGTGCTGAGCACTAGGGATATGTAGAAAGATAAAAAAACAGTCCCTGTCCTCAAGGAGTTTACATTCTAACAGGGGGGAGATAGTTAGGGCTCCGTTTATTGTAGGTAGGGTTCAAACTTGGATTTTTCCCACCTGCCAAGCCTCACCCTCAGCCTACCCAGCATCAGAGGGGCTCAAAGTCAAGGCCAGATGATAGGTTACAGGATCATGGGATGGAAGGACCTTGGAGACCGTCTGGTCCAAACCCCTTCTTTTAGAATGAGGAAACTGAGGCAGAGACGGGTTAAGAGACTTGCCTGCTCGTACAGCTAATAAGCGGCCGAGATAGAATTCGCCCCTGTGCCCCCCGGTACCAAACCCAGTGCCATCCCTTCGTTTCCTTGTTGATTCTCAGTCTGGTCCAGGATTAGAAAGGTTTGACCTTGGTGGGAGGAGGGGCGGGAGAGAATTGCTTTCCTCTCTTCTTTCTCCCGCTGGCCCTTAAGTACCCTCCCTAGGAGTGGGCTCAGGGCACCACGCCATGCCTGATCTCTTGAGCATTGGTTTACTGGGCTGGGCACAGACGGGAGGGAGGAGCAGACGGCGAGGTAGAGGGAGGTGGTGAAGGACTAAGCCACCGGCTGCGGGCCCCTTCGAATTCAAAACCTTCTTTGCCCGGGTACCACCACCACCACCTTTTGGCGTCCGGAACCGCCTCCAGTGAGTACACCTCAGTTATCCATTACGGCTGGAGTATCTTCAGGGCCCTCCAAGCCCCTGCTGCCTGAATGGCTTGCTTTAATTATTTACTTGGCAACTCTTGGGAGCTGTGTGTCAGCTTCATGAGATTAGTCCTAGCATCTGGCGTGGGGATCGGGCCGGGCGGGGGAGACCGTCACCCTAGAACCTAGGGGAGAAGAGGTTCTTAACCTTGTGGGGGAGGCCTAGACCCCTTTGGTAGAACCTGTAGCCTCCTGTTCTGAGTCATGTTTTTAAATGCACAAAGATACTTAGGTTTACAGAGGAAATCAATTAGAGTGAAATAGTTATGGAATTATTTGTTGTTGTTGTTGTTGTTTTTAAAAAGGTTGGCAGACCCCAGGTTAAGAACCCCTGTGCCACCAGTGCCCAGCTGTTCCCGATGAGGCCGTAAGAAGCACTAGGGGGTCTCTTGACCTAAAACTGTAGAATGGCAGGGACTCGAGAGATGGTGCTTGGCCTGATTTGTTTTTATTTTCTTATCCTTCTGATATATTCTGTAACCCTGAAGAGCAAAATGTATCTTAAAGCGGGTACAATCCTATTGTTAAAATGTTTACAAATGAGGAGACTGGCCCGGAGAGCTTGGCCAAGCCCCATTGCCATTTAGTATTGATGGAGCCGGGCCTGGAATTGAGATTTCTGACTCCCAATCCAGAAGTGGTTCCAAGCCGCTTCTTCAAAAAATATGAAAAAGAAACATTTTTCTGTTGTCCAGAGTCATCCCAAAATAGGGTGGGCCTCTTTAGGGCACCCTTTTCCCAGAAGTCCCCCCAGGCCAGGTCCAAGAACCGCTAGTCAGGGATGTTGTTTCAGGAATTCCTAGAGAGGCCCCGGAGAGGCCCTGACTCCCTCACCTCCGTCACTTAGGACTTGGAATCCCTTTCCAAGTGAGACCTTTTCTGATTCCTCAGGGAGTCCGAATTTGCTTTGCATGGTTTTTTATCTGCTCCGTGTATATTATATCCCCCTTCCTGCCATACCTTTAGAGAATCAGCTCCTTGGAAATGGGGATTGCTTTGTGTCACCAGAAAACAGCACAGTGTGGGCCACAAAGTAGGTGTTTATTAAATGCTGTCTTGAATTAGATTTGATCTGACCCTCTTGTTTTACAGAAGAAACTGAGACCCACAGTGTGGTATAAGGGTTGGGTCACGGGGCATAGAATGAGGAGGACCTGAGTTTGAATCCTATCCCGGGCACTTAAGAGAAGCAGTCTTGTAGTGGATAGAGCTGGCAAGAACTGAGTTCAAGTATTGCCTCTGACATGTACTGACTGTGATGAAGGGCACGTCATTTAACCTTTTTGGATTCTAGATAACTCTCAGAAATAATAAATTCTGCAAAAGGTGGTCCGTTGGTCAGGGGGATTTCCTCACCAATGTATAATTAGAAAATCTTGTACCCTTGGACTTCATCTCCCATCATCCCTTTCCTCCTTCATCCCCACCTTGCATCCTTTTGTAATGTTTATAAGTTTGGTGTAACTCTTCCTCTGTCTCTCTCTTCTCTCTTGATTGAGACTGGGTTAGCTGCCTTTTTACTCTAGCTTTTTTATTTTAGTTATTATTAATAAATCTTATTAAATATAATACTTGGAGATATTGTATATTAATTTTTAATCGTACAACTGGGAGTTCCCCATACTAGGGAAATTGTAGTTCCAATGTCTTCTATCCCTGTGGCACACTTAAAATTAGAAGGCTGGGGGTAGCTAAGTAGCTCAGTGGATAGAGCCTAGAGAAGGGAGGTCCTGGGTTCTAATTTGACCTCAGACACTTCCTAGCTGTGTGACCCTGGGCAAGACACTTAATCCCATTGCCTGGCCCTTACTGCTCTTCTGCCTTGGAACTAATAAACAGAATGGATTCTAAGATGGAAGGTCTGGGTTACAATAAATAAAATGAAATAAGAGGATTACACTGTAAGGATGGGGCTCATTGATTCCCCCTCCCACTCAAAAGTAATTACCCTTGGTAGATAAATGTGTTTTTGGATTGATTCAATTAATCAGAGCTCTGTGGACCTGGAACCAGTAGAGATTCTTTGGATCTAGAAGAGGAGGCCACCTTGAGCAAAGGGAGGCGTGAGCTCCCAGGAGTCATAGGATCATAAACCTATATGGAGTGAATGAGGAAACTGAGTCTCTGAGAGATGAAGTATCTTTCCAGAGACAGTAAGCATCACAAGGAAGATTCCCACCCAGGACCTCTGGTCCCACAGCTAGCTCTTCCCTCCCACCCCACTTCCCCCAGACCAAGTATCTTGATTTGTCTTTCCTTCTCTGCCCCTATCTCCTTCCCCTAGGAATCTCGGCCTCTGGCGTGGGGTCTGGAAGGGATGGAGCGGTCACTTGAGCTCTGCCCATTTGGACCTGACTTCCTTCTCTCTTCCTTGATGGCCGGTGTTGCTTTGAGTTCCATAGGAAGTCACTGGAATAGACTCTTAAAAGTTTGGGTTCCTTAATGCAAATATCAATAATATGGAAACAGGTCTCAATCAGTGACACATGAAAAACCCAGTGGAATTGCTCGTTGACTATTGAAGAGGGAAGGGAAAGAACATGAATCGTGTAACCATGGAAACATACTCTAAATGAATTAATTAAATAAATTTAAAAAAAAAAGGTTGGGTTCCTGTGAGAGGGTCACTTGGAACTGATTGGGTCTTGGCATCGTAAACCATTAGAAGACTTGGAAAAGGGAAGGCTAGGTGGCCCAGTGAATGGATAAAACACCAGGCCTAAAGTTGGGAGGTCTCGGATTCAAATTTGGCCTCCTTAGACTTCCTAGCTGTGTGACCCCAGGCAAGTCACTTAGCCCCATTTGCCTAGCCCTTGTCCTTTTGCCTTAGAGTTTTTGCTAAGAAAGAAAATAAGGGTTTAAAAAAAAAAAAAAAAAGAAGAAGACTTGGAAGACAATTGCCTTTGCTTCCCCTGGCTTATTAGTCCTTTCCATCAGACTAGTTCAAGAGGCTGGAGTTAATGGGGTTCTGACGGGGTTCCCATTGGAGGTGAGAATGGGGAAGGATCTGAGCCCCCCCAGAGGATGACCAGCCCTTCATTCAGAAGCTAGATTTGTAGGAGTTGGGTGGTGTAAGACAGAGTATTTAGACATGGAATCAGCAAGATCCCAGTTCATATCCTGCCCCAGATACTTGCCAGCTGTGTGATCCTGGACTAATCACTTGACTTCTATCAACCTCAGTTTTCTCCTCTGCAGAATGGGGAGAATCATAGCTCTCACCTCTCAGGACTGTTGTAGGGTATCAAACTTTCAAAGGCTCTATAAAATACTAGCTCTTATTTTTCAGGAATCTTAGATGGCAAGCTGGAAGGGACCTCCCCCGGCCTCATATTTTACAGATGAGGCCCAGAGGGTGGAGGTGTCAAATACATTCAGGCTGTGATTGGCAAAGCTAGAATTTGAACTCGGGCCCTCGGACTCCAGATCTAGATCTCATACCAGGAGCTAGTCTATGTGTTGGGGATACGAAGGCAAGAGAGATTCCTAGACCGTGCCTGTCCTCAGGGGGGCTTCTATTGAGAGAGTCCCCAGTGCTCAGCCCTGCAGGAAATGTTCCCTTGTTTTCTTTAAGTGGTCACTTTGGGTAATGAAATGATTTGGGCCTGTGGCTTTCCCCTCCTTCATTCCCTCCACTCCTCGTTCTCCCACCTTCCCCTCCCTCCCTCCTTGGCTCTCCCTCTTTGGCCCTCTCTCCCCTCCTTCCTCTCCTCCGAGAGAATGAGTCACCACTGACAGGAGCAGCATTTTATGGGGTCATGAAGAGAAGCCATTAATTCTAGAAGGAAGAACCAATTACCTGGGAAACTTTCCAGGAGGGCTGTGCCCTGGGAGCCCTCGGAGAGCCGCCGGGAGGCAGCCTGGCTGTGGAGGCGTGGGCTGAACCCCACCGACTCCCCTCTATGCCTGTCACGGGCCCGGCACACTCCCACATCTGCCAGTGCCTCCTCTGGCATCTGCCAATCCCAAGACTGCTAGGGCTGCCCCCAGAGGCAGGGCACTAGTGGCCCCAGAGGGAGTCTTGGACTTCGGACCCATCTGGGGTGGAATCCCAACTCTGAGACTGACTCCTTTGGGGGCTCTTTTTTTTTTTTTTAAACCTTTGCCTTCTGTCTTAGAGTCAATTCTAAGTATTAATTCTAAGGCAGAAGAGTTATATGGGCTAGGCAATGGGGGTTAAGTGACTTGCCCAGGGTCACCCCACTAGGAAATGCCTGAGGCCAGATTTGAACCAAGGACCTCCCGCCTCCAGGACTGGCTCTCTATCCACTGAGCCACCCAGCTGCCCTTGAATCTGGGTCTTCTGTGCTTTATGTTCGTTCTCTTTCTCTCTCTCTCTCTCTCTCTCTCTCTCTCTCTCTCTCTCTCGCTCTCTCGCTCTCTTGCTCTCTCTCTCTCTTTTAAATAAAACCCTTACCTTCTTGGAGTCAATACTGTGTATTGGCTCCAAGGCAGAAGAGTGGTTAAGAGGTAGGCAATGGGGGTCAAGTGACTTGCCCAGGGTCACACAGTGAGGAAGTTTCTGAGGTCAGTTTTGAACCCAGGACCTCCCGTCTCTAGGCCTGGCTCTCAATCCACTGAGCTACCCAGCCGCCCCCTGTGCTTTATATTCTAAACCGTGCTACCTGCCACTCAAATGACAGAATCACAGGATGGTAGGGTTACAGACTGAGCCATTTCATCCAACTTCATCAATTTACAGATAGGGAAACTGAGGTACAAGGAGGTGAAATAACTTGCCTAGAGTCACCTAGCTCCTAAGTGCCTGAGGCAGAATTCGAACCCAGGTTTCTCCAACAGGTCTAGTGCTAGCTGGGATCTAGCCACTGCCCCATCCCATCTCTATGATGTCTAGAAAGGGTTTTGTGAACTTTAGAGCCCCATGAGAATGGCACATTTTTATCCACAGGGTTTATGCATTTATGAACACGGGGAACCCCCTGAGGAAGATGAAGGGGAAGGGGGCAGGGAATGGAATAAGCAGATTTCTAGCACCTGCTACAGTGCTCCGTGCCAGGGACTAGGCTACAGGTTTGTTTGCTTGTCGGTTTTTTGTTTTGTTTTTTGTTTTTATTTTTAAACCCTTAACTTCTGTGTATTGACTTATAGGTGGAAGAGTGGTAAGGGTGGGCAATGGGGGTCAAGTGACTTGCCCAGGGTCACACAGCTGGGAAGTGTCTGAGGCTGGATTCTTGTCGGTTTTTTAAACAAATATCTCCTTCAGTCAATCAGTCACCATTTCTTGAGTATCTGCTCTGTGCCAGGCACAGCACTAAGGAGTACAGAAGAGGCCAAAGATGGCTCCTGGCCTCAAGGAGCTCCCAGTCTAATGGGGGGGAGGCTGCAGGCGAGCACGTCCATACAGAACAAATTCTAGGTGGGAGAAATGAAGAAATGGGAAATAATGAATGGAGGGAAGGCACTGGAATTAAGAGGGGTTCCTGGAGAAGGGAGGATTTTAGCTGGGCCTTAGAGGAAGCCAGGGAGGCCAGTAGGCAGAGGTCAAGAGGAAAGGCATTCCAGGCCTGGGGGAGCTGAGAGATGGAGCCCCTGGCTTGTTGGAAGAGGCCAGGCTCCCCCCCCCCCCCCCACCCCCTGCTCTTCTGGGCTGGGAGTGGATTAGGAAGGACTTTGAATGCCTGGAGGCGATAGGGAGCCACTGGGGTTTATTGATGAAGCCTGAGCTATAGGATGATCACTTTAGTGACTGAATAGAGGATGGACTAGAGTAGAGGCAGGAAACTCCCCCAGCAGCTATGGCAGTGAGGTGGGAGAAGATAAGGGCCTGCCCCAGAGTAGGGGCAGTGTCCCAGCAGAGAAGGGGGCATGTTCATGAGATTTTGCCAAGGTAAAATTGACAGGCTTTGGCAACTGATTGGAAAGGGAAGGGGGCAGGGGCGAGTGATGATGGGGATGGTAGTGTCTGTCCTCCATGGTAATGGGGAAGTTGTGGGGAGTGGACAATTAGTGGACAAACTGAGTTTAAGATGTCTACCAAACACCCATTTGGAGATGCAAGCCTGGAAGTCAGCAGAGAGACTGGGCCGGGAAAGGGAGACTTGAGAATCAACAGCAAAAGAGATGGTCGTGAAATCCAGGGAAAAGGAGGAGATCATCAGGTTTAGTAGCAATAGTGAGAGAAGAAAAGAGGGCCCAGGAAAGAGCCCTGAGGGACACCTGCAGTTAAAGGACGTGATCTGGAGGAGGATGCCCCAAAGGAGACAGAGGAGGAGTCCTCAGATAGGTAGGAGAGATCCCAGGAGGGAGGGTGTCCTGAAAACCTTGAGGTCAGAGAGTCCGGGAGAGTAAGGCTGGAGAAAAGACCACTGGGCCTGGCAACTAAGAAAACATCGGCAATGATTTAATTTAATATTAGCAACTTTTATGAGATATCTGGTACATTGAGAGGTCAAGTCCCTTGGCCAAGGTCATATCTCCCATGCCAGAGGAACGGCTGGGACCCAGATGTTCCTGCCTTCCCTCCATCATGGCCGTCTCTCTCCAAGTTCTTTGAGGGCAGGCATTGATCCATTTTTGCTTTGTGTACCCCCATTCCTTAGCACGGTGCCTGTCACTTAGTAGGGGTTTAATAAATGCATGTTGGGTGATTTTTGTGAAGATGGAACTATTTGGGATTTTGGTTGGTGTGGGTGCTCCTTCCAGCTAGGGGTGAGGAAACTTTCCAGGCTAGGACTTGGATAAACTAGGAAATTTCCCAATCCACCTATGGTTCATTTAATCTATAAGCATGCATTAACTCGTGGGCTAACCTACAGGCCTCACACGTGTTGGGAGTTAGGGGGATGCCTTCCAAAAGCATGTGAAGACTTCCCCATCCTGCAAAATGGGCAGGTGGGAATTGTTTGTCCCAATGGCCACCAAGGCGTCAAAGAAGGCGCAGTGGAGTGCTTAGAGCTTGGTCAGACACTGAAGACCTCAAAGTCATCCACTGGCTCCCTGGCCATCACCAATCGCCTTGACTTTTGTCTTGCCACTGACTTGAGGGACTCTGGAAGAGGGAGGGAGGCCAAGGACTTTGTACAGCTCTGCCTCCCTTAAATCCAGGTCATTCACACTGGAGACATCACCCCGTGACGTCACTGGCCCTCTTGAAAATGAAGGATGAACAACTGACTTGCCAGAGGCCACTAAAATAGTGTTGGAGGCCAGACTTGGTCTCAGGTCCACTTAATGCATGCCAGGCAGCAGGATATAAAAACCAAACCCAGGCTGGAGGCAGCCTCCGTCCCTAAGGGACATTCATTCCACTAGGGAGAGGCCACACCCAAAGGGGAGAGCTGGCCTTCCAGGGCTAGGGTGGTTTGGCCAGTGCCTCTGAGAGTAGGGCAGGGATGGACACACCCCTTCCCCCAGCTATGGCCAGATTGATTTATGATTCCAGAACCCTTTGGGAGGTGGAGTAGGCCAAGCCCAGGCCTCCTGGACCTAATGGGCTGTTGGAGCCCTACTGAGAGCTGAAAAGGTTGAGTCCTCCAGGGCATGATCTCGATGGAGGGTGTAGCTGCTGGGCTGGACTGGGGAAGAGGATGACCTGGGTGTGTCTGACAATAACTGGAAAAGAATCTAGAAAAGAATTGCTTTGTCAACTTGTAAAGAGCGAGTCTCTAGGATTTATGCTGTGCTTGAGATTATGGGCAAAAAATTGTCTATGCCTTGCTGGAGAGGAGATTTGAGCTGAGTCTTGGAGGAAGCCGGAAAACAAAGAAGAGCTTTGGGAGGTGAGGAGGAAGAGCTTTTTATTTTTGTTTTTTTAAACCCTGATCTTTGAGATTTAAAGACCTTTAAGATCTTCCCTCTTAGAATCCACAGAAATGCAGTAAGGGCTAGGCAATGGGAGTTAAGTGACTTGCCCAGGGTCACCCAGCTAGGAAGTGTCTGAGGCCAGATTTGAACCTAGAACCTCCCTAGGTCCCTAGGCCTGGCTCTCCATCCACTGAGCCACATAGCTGCCCCCCAGAGGATGAGCTTTGAGAGCTGCTTTTCCTGACAAAGAACAAATAGACTTGTGGAGTTGGGACAGAGAGAGAGTTGGGTAAAATGTGAGAAGTTGCAGATGGGTCAGATTGTGAAGGGTTCTAAATGCCAAATAGAGAAATTTTTCTCTTCTCCCAGAGGTCCTAGGAAACCACTGAGCATTCAGGAGGAGGCTTTCGTGGTCACTGAGGGGAAGACTGGATACTGTTAGGAGTGGGGAGACCAAACTGCTGGCTGTTGTGCTGGGTGGAGTCCAGGTGGGAGGCTAATAGGGCTGGCCCTTACCAGAGTGGTGACTGTGTGAGTGATGAGGATGGGGACCTGTCCAAAAGATGTCACGAAGGCACGAATCCCAAGGATGAACAGATTGGATAAGTGGGGCAAGTGCGAGTGAGAACTCCAAGAGGACCCCAAGCTTGTCAGCCTGGGTGCCCTAGACACTAGTGATAGAGAAACGGGATAGAGAGGACTGGAGGGGAAAGAGGACGAGTTCCGTTTTGGACGTGTTGGATTGGATGTCTCTGTGTTCCTCCAGTTCGCGATGTCCAGCTATTCCCATCTCCCATCTGGCCAGGCATTTGCAGCTCACATGTACCCAGTATCTTGTTTGATCCTCATTTGTGGCCAGGTTTAGGCTTTTGTAATGATGACGATGACGATGATGATGATGATGATGATGATGATGATGATGATGATGATGATAATGATGAAAGTGGGCAGCTGGGTGGGCTTCCTTCCAGTTCCTCCCCTTGTTAATTATTACCCTATTTATCCTGTCTGCTGCTGGCTTTGTATCTATCTGTTTGCATGCCTCCCCCCCCCACCCCCATTAGATTGTAAACTCCTTGAGGGCAGGGACTCTCTTTTGCCCCTTTTTATGCCCCTAGTGCTCAGCAAGGTGCCTGGCACATAGTTTTCTGATGGATTCATTGATCCTGGCTTGGCCTCAGATTGCCTTATGACCTCCAACAACTCTTCTAGTTCTCTCTGGGACTTCCTTTCCATCACCTTCCCCTGCCTCTCCTGTCAAATATGGATGACACTCACCCTAGCCAGGCCCCAGATTTAAGTTCAGTCCCGCTAAATGTGACCATCAAAGTAGATGAAGCGCTTGATCTAGAGTCAAGAAGCCCAAGTTCTGATCCTGCCTCAGACACTTCTTCCCTGGAGGTTTGGTCCTAGACAAACCACTAGACAAACCTTCTCTGCCTCAGTTTCCTCATCTTTAAAATGTGAATAATAATAGCATCCACCTAGAATTGTTGTGAGGATCG
Organism: Gracilinanus agilis; assembly: GCF_016433145.1. Lineage (NCBI taxonomy): Eukaryota > Metazoa > Chordata > Mammalia > Didelphimorphia > Didelphidae > Gracilinanus > Gracilinanus agilis. The sequence goes on from NC_058130.1 coordinate 752,411,640, forward strand.
AATATGACACTATTTGTAAAGCATTCACCAAAGTGTCTGGCACACAATAGATGTTATAGAAGCGTATTTCCTTCCCTTTCCCAAAAGTTCCTTCCAAGAATGGCCTGACAAGCCCTGCAGATACCTGGTTGCCAGAAAGTGGGAGATCGGGGGTCTGAGTGCAATCCGGTTTTGCCAGAAGTGGAATAGAAAAAAAAAAAAAAACAGGCTAGAAATTTTAGACTGAAACCAGATCACAGGGGGTCAGTGAGGTGGCTCAGTGGATAGAGAGCCAGACCTAGAGGTAGGTGGTCCTCAGACCCTTTTTAACTGTGTGACCTTGGACAAGTCACTTAATCCCCATTGCCTAGCCTTTACTGCCTTTCTTGCCTTGGACACTCCACTTGATCTTAGCCAAAAGGCTGAGAAACGATCACTCTTCTGTCTCAGAACCGATATGCAGTATCGATCCTAAGACGGAAGGAAAGGGTTTAAAAAAGGAAAAGAAGCCAGATCACTACCAGGCTAGGAATTAGATGTGTAGAGTGGAAGGAAGGGGAAGCCTTGGGCTCAGATCCCAGCTCTGCCGTTCGTCTCTTATGTGACCCTGGTCAAGAAACTCCCCCTCTTTGGGCTTCAGTTTCCCCATCTGTCACTGCAAGGGGAGCTGATCATGAAGGGAATTCTTGGGCGTCCTGCCAGCGTGCAGGCTGGAGGGGGCTGCCGTGGACGGGGAGGAGGGAGGGTCCGGCCTCCTCTCCTGGCAGCGGGCTCTGCCTCCCTGCCCTCCTGTCCGCTGGGGCTGGCTTCCTATACGGCTCGGTTGTAAATGCCAAGTCCATTTCAGCCTGGAAACCAAATCGATTTATGTTGGCCCAGCAGGCTCCCAGTTCAGGCTGGCCGATGGTTCGTTAATGAGGCTTTGCTACAAGACGAGCTCTTGTTCAGCACAATGGAGATGGATCGGGCGAGTGGGCTTCTCTCCCAGACCTCAAGCTTGTCCAGTCACCGTGGGCATGTGGGCTTGGCTGGCCCTCTCTCCCTCTTGCCATCTGGTGGGAGCCACCCCTGGGGAGCTCCACGGAGGGCTCCTGCAGCTAAGACCCGTTTCCTGAGCTGTTTGTGAGACCTGAGCTTCACCATCTCAGATCTAGAAGAGAGACCTTCAAGGCTTTCTGGGCCAACTCTTCCCTCTCTCTTTTCTCTCTCTTTGTTTTTTTAAACCCTTCCCTTCTGTCGTGATATCTATTCTGAGGCAAAAGAGAGGCATGGGCTAGGGAATAGGGAATTGCCCAGGGTCTCACAGCTGGGAAGCATCAGAGGCCAGCTTTGAACCCTGCCTCTGGGCCAGGCGCTCGTCCACGGGGCCCCCTAGCTGCTTAAAGGCCCCCAGTGAAGGGAAACCAGCCCTTCCTCAGGCAGACCATTGTGCTTAGAGAGGGCTCTCATGATTGGCAAGATTCTCAGTCCGAGGATCCCAGGCCTGCCTCCCTCCAGCATCTTCGGGCTCCTGGTCCTGCCTTCTGAGGCCAAGCAGCACTAATCTGATCTCTCTTCCGCGTGACAGCCCTCCCGTCCCCCATTAATTAGTTGTCTTGGCTTCAGGCTAAACATTCCAAGTTCCTTAGGTAGAACTCTACCCATCAGCATCCCGGTTACTGTGTAGGAACACCCTCGGCCCGATCCTTGGCCCTCCTAAAACATGATACTCAGAAGACCTCCCAACACCGTAGATGTGTTTAACCACACGCAAGAATAGTACAAAATTGTCACTTCTGTGTCTCTTAATGCCATCTGGGATGACCTTCGTTTTTGTTTTATTTTATTTATTTATCATTTTGTTTTTATTTTTCTTAGAGTCAGCTGGGTGGATAGGATGCTGGGCCTGGAGTCAGGAAGACCCGAGTTCAAATGTGGCCTCTGACATTTACTAGCTATGTGACCCTGGATGAATCATCTATCCTTGACATCAGTTTTTTTTTATCTGTAAAACAGATTGAATCTAATTGACTCATTCTCTTTTTTTAGGACTGGATAAGGTTCTAGGGGCAGTTGGGTGGTGTAGTAGGTAAAGCTCTGGCCCTGCAGTCTTGAGTTCAAATCTGGCCCTTACTAGCTCGTGACCTTGGACAAGTCACTTAACCTTCTTTGCCTCAGTTTCCTCATCTGTAAAATGAGCTGAAGAAGAAAAGAGCAAACCAGTATCTTTTGCTTTTTAAACCTTTCCCTTGTTTTAGCATCAGTTCTAAGAGAGAAGAGCAGTAAGGGCTAGGCAGTGGGGGTTAAGTGACTTGCCCAGGGTCACACAGCTGGGGAGTGTCTGAGCCCAGTTCTTACCAGCCCCGGGTCTGGTGCCCTATCTTCTGTGCTACCTAGCTGCCCCCACTTCAGTATCTTTGCCAAGGAAACGCCCATCGGGGTCAGAGACTGAACAACAACAAAGTTCAGGAGTCACCTACACTCCCCACTCTTCCTCCTGGTCTCTGGCCTCATGGTGGCTGGCTCAGAAGGAGAGACCATCCCCCGTGGCAGCCTGTGGCCGGGGAACCTTTCTTGGCCTCCCAGCCTCCCTATGGCCGGCAGGGCTGTGGTGTAGACCGTTATCTCCCGGAGCCGGATGCTTCATCTTTTCACCTCGAGATTTTAAGAAAACCACCAGGGCCCGAGGGATCCCGAGCAGCTCAGCCGCAGGTCTCGGGGCGGCTGCCCGTCTTCTCCAGAACAGCCCTGCGGCCACGTGGCTTTGCTCCCCTCTTAGTGTTTTCATGTTCTTGCTGGGAGCCTGGTAGGGGATGCCGGGATTGCAGTGATTAATTCCCTGACGCGGTGGGCTCTGTGTGGTGTGTGCTGGGAGGGGTGTCTGGGCACAGGAATGCTCCATCTAGGCCAGGGAGCCGTTTGGAGAATCGCTGCTAGGCGGCCTCTTCTCCGGAGCATCTTGCTCTTTATTTTTGGTCCAGGCCAGTGGCTTCATCCTGATAGGGAACTCCCAGGGTGAAAATCCCATCCATAGATGCAGATTAGCAACTCATCTGTAACTGCCTGTTTTTTAAAAATTTTTTTTTAGCCTTTACTTTCTGTCCCAGTAAAAACTCTTAAGACAAAAGGACGAGGTTTAAGGGGCTTGCCCAGGGTCACACAGCTAGGAAGTATCTGAAGCCAGGTCCTCCTGACTCCAGGCCTGGCTCTCTATCTAATGTGCCACCTAGCTGTCCCTGGATACTCTTCTTTATTAAAAGGAGAACTATTCTGTCAAGAGAGGTTGTGAGTGGGAGTGGGTGGGTGAATCTCTGAATCCTGAAATCATGTATCACTCTAATTAGCAGATAATCATCGCTTAATAATGTTTTTCATTTGCTTAAATTTTTTTTTTAAACCCTCACCTTCTATCATAGAGTCGATACCAGGTATTGGTTCCAAGGCAGAAGAGCCATAAGGGCTAGGCAATGAAGATTAAGTGACTTGCCCAGGGTCACATAACTAAGAAGTATATGAGAATGGATTTGAACCCAGGAGCTCCCATCTCTAGGCTTAGTTCTTTATCCACCAAGCCACTGAGCTGCCCAGTAGTAATTCAGACTTTATAGAATTGCCTCATGAAGAGCACTGAGAAGTAAAGAAATGTGACCAGGATGGGGCAGCTGGGTAGCTCAGTGGATTGAGAGCCAGGCCTAGAGATGGGAGGTCCTAAGTTCAAATCTGATCTCAGACACTTCCCAGCTGTGTGACCCTGGGCAAGTCACTTGACCCCCATTGCCTACCCTTACCCAATACCCAGTATTGATTCCAAGACAGAAGGTGAGGGTTTAAAAAAAAAAAAAGAAATGTGCATCATGCCTCTACTATGGGTCAAAGGCAGGACTTGAATATATGTCTTCCTGACTCCCATGCCAATTATTTAACCTCTACTTCCTGCTGTCTGTCCAGATTGCCATGGAAGGAAGGAATCCAGGCAAGATTAAAAGGGGAGGGGGGCGCTAGTCCCAAGAAAAAGCCCCAATTCAACAATATTTTTTAAATTCTAAATTTAATTTAAAAATATTTTTCCATGGTTACATGATTCATGTTCTTTCCCTCCCCTCTTTCCTACCCCTTCCCAGAGCTGACAAGCAATTCCACTGGGTTATACATGTATTATCACTCAATACCTATTTCCATATTATTCATTTTCATGATAGAGTCATCTTTTAAAATCAAAACCCCAAATCATACACCCGTATAAACAAGTGATAAATCATATGTTTTTCTTCTGCATTTCTGCTCCCACAGTTGTTTCTCTCAATGTGGATAGCATTCTTTCTCATAAGTCCCTCAGAATTGTCCTGGATTATTGCATTGCTACTAGTAGCAAAATCAATTACATTTGATCTTTCCACAATATTGAAGTTACTGTTTCTAATGTTCTCCTGGTTCTGCTTATTTCACTCTGCATCAGTTCATGGAGGTCTTTCCAGTTCTTATAGAAATCCAGTGATTCATCACTCCTTATAGTACAATAGTATTCCATCACCATCAGATATCACAGTTTGTTCAGCTATTCCCCATTAGAGGGACATCCTTTTAGTTTCCAATTCTTTGCCGCCACAAAAAGCACAGCTAGAAATTATTTTTGCACAAACAGGTCTATCCCCATTTAAAAAAAAAATCTCTTTGGGATACAAACCTAGTGGTGGTATGGCTGGATCAAAGGACAGGCAGTCTTTTAAAGCCCTTTGGGCATAGTTCCAAGTTGCCCTCCAGAATGGTTGGATCAATTCACACCTCCACCAACAATGCATTAGTATCCCAATTTTGCCACATCCCCTCCAACATTTATTACTTTCCTTTGCTGTCATATTAACCAATCTGCTAGGTGTGAGGTGGTACCTCAGAGTTGTTTTGATTTGCATTTCTCTAATCAGGAGGGATTTAGAACACTTTTTCATATGGTTATTGATAGTTTTGATTTCTTCATCTGAAAACTATTCATATCACTTGACCATTTGTCAATTTTGGAGTGATTTGACTTTTAATAAATATGATTTAGTTCTTTGTATATTTGAGAAATTAGATCTCTATCAGAGAATTTTGTTATAAAATTTTCACCCAATTTGTTGCTTCCCTTCTAATTTTGGTTGCATTAGTTTTGCTTGTACAAGACCTTTTTAATTTAATATAATCAGATTATTCATTTTACATTTGGTCATGTTCTCTAACTTGCTTGGTCTTAAATTCTTTCCTGCTCCATAGATCTGACAAGTATACTATTCCATGTTCACCTAATTTACTTATAACATCACTCTTTATGTTTAAGTCATTTACCCATTTGAACTTATCTTGGTATAATCAACAATATTAATTGTAGGCACAAAACTGTATGATAGAGAGCACCTACCATGGGACAATTTGGTGACTTATTGAATTGAATTCATGCAGTTTGGTTTTTTTTTCCCCCCCAGGAGATCCGATATTACTAATAACTTCAGGTGACATCGAGCAAATCACTTCCCCAATCTGCACCTCACTTTCCCTATCTGTAAAATGGAGAGGCTGGATGGGATCATAGGATTTATTGCTAAAATGGACCTTAAAATAGCTAGTTGGCACCATAGTGCACAGAGCATCAATCCTGGAGTTAGGAAGACTCATTTTCCTGAGTTCAAATCTGGCCTCAGACAGCTATTTCCTAGCCTGGTGACCCTGGGCAAGACATCAACCCCAGGGTCCTATCCCTGATACTCTTTTGTCTTGGAAAGGAAGGATTTTAAAGGTATTGTTGTTTTTTTGTTGTTGGTTGTTTGTTTTTTAAGTAAAAAAGATTTGGAGAAAGGTGACTCAGTGAATAGAGAACAGGGGCTGGAGTTGGGAGGTCCTAGGTTCAAATCTAACCTCAGGTACTTCCTAGCTGTGTGACCCTGGGCAAGTCACTGAACCACCATTGTCTAGCCCTAACTGCTCTTCTGCCTTAGAACTGATACACAGTTTTGATTCTAAGGTAAAAGATAAGGGTTATTATTTTTTTAATCTGTCAGCAAAGGGCAGCTAGGTAGTGTATAATAGAGCACCAGGCCTAGAATTGAGAGGTTCTGCATTCAAATCTAGCTTGAAATATTTCTTAGCTGTGTGACCCTGGATGAGTCACTTAACCCCCAGTGTCTAGCCCTTACCACCCTTCTGCCTTGGAACCAATGCACAATATTGAATCTAAGGTGGAAGGTAAACGTTAAAAAAAAAGAAAGAAAGAAAAAAGAAAAGAAAATGAAGAGTTTATCTGGGAAGTTCTGAGCCCTCTCCAAAGGAAGGCTTTGGCTGGAGTCTACTGCTCTGATCTTCTAGTCCTCTAGTCCCAGTAGAGAGGCAGCCCAGGGTATGTGGGGAACCAAGGCTAGATCAGTCTCCATGAGGATGAGATTTCAGGTGATGAGCTTATCCTGGGGAGGTCATACTTTCCTGGAGTGGAACCAAGCAAGGGCACTGATGGAAAATGGAAGGAGCTGCATAAGGACAGAACTTGAACTCAGGACCTAGGCATTCTGATTCCATATCTGGTGCTTCTCTCCATCAGACCACAGACCTATTTATACCAGATATTCCTCATCCCAGTGTCCCTGCCCATCCCTAGTGTCTGCTGCTCTCAAAGGCCCCTCCTAGCTTCATATTTCTAAACTGTCTCTACATTTCCTAAAAGTGTCCTCCTCTTCCTCTTTTCCTCCTCTTCTTCCTCCTCCTCTTTCTCTTCTCTTCTTCCTTTCTCTTCTTCCTCTTCTCTTCCTCCTCTTCTCTTCCTCCTCTTCTCTTCTTCCTTTTCTCTTCTTCATCCCTCCCTCCTCTTCCTTTTCCTCTTCTTCTTCCTCTTCCTCCTCCTCTTTTTCTCTCCTCCTCTTCTCTTCCTCCTTCTCTTCCTCTTCTCTCCTTCCTCCTCTTCTCCTCCTCCTCTTCCTCTTCCTCCCTCCTCCATCTCACAGCTTTCTCAGGACTCCCAGTCCCATGGAGAGGGGGGGGGGGGTCCTCAGATGCTCCGCAGTGACTGGGCACCTCCTCCCAGGCATGATTTCTGCTTTGTATACACAGTAATGAGGCCTCTCCCTGGCCTGCTGCCCAGGTTGCTGTGGGGCCGTGGATGAAGAGAAGGGCTCGGCTACTGCCCCCATCTTCTCTCATTTGTCTGGCAGGAGTCCGTGTCACTGCTACAAAGAGTCTTGTGGGGTCATGGGAGGTGAAGGACCAAGGAAAATGTCAGGGATAAGTTCTTGGCTCTTTTAGCAGCAGCCTCACACTATTCTGTACCCCCTTTCACAGGCCAGAGAATCAAGAGCTGAAAAGGCCCTTTAGTGGTCATCTAATGCAACCTGGCCATTTTACAGATGAGGAAACTGAGACTCGGTGACTTACTGAAAACCAGAGGGAGAAGGAGCAAACCTAACACTCAAACTCAGAACCTTTGAATGTAATTCTAGTCCTTCGTCCCCTGTGTATCTTTAGGCTGATTAATAATGAGATGATGATGATGATGATGATGATGATGATGATGATGATGATAACACTGACCTTTATCTAACACTTTTAGACGTTATCGTCTCATCTGAGCTCACAAGTACACGGTAGGGTAGGTGGTATAGATGAATTTCCCCACTTTGACAGATGGGGAAACTAAGGCTCTGAGAATTAAAATCAGGGATTTGCCTCTATTATAATTATTGTGTAATTATTATAGAATTGTTAGTGTAAATGTCAGAAATAAAGGTCTTCCTGATCCCGGGTCCCAAGCTCTACCCACAGTACTATACTGCCTGTCAGTAAGAGTCAAGATAATATTATATAGGACTTTAGAATTCCCAAGTCACTTTTATATACACAACCATTCCTAGCAATAGCCCTGTGATATAGGTAATATAGGTATTTTCATCCCCATTTCAAAGGTGAGGAAAATTGAGGCTCAGAGGTGAAAAGACCTGCCCAAAGTCATGCAGATAGGACTAGTCAGAGGCAGGATTTGAACTCAGATCTTCTTGCTAGTCTAGTGCTTTTATATAAAAATCAATGAATGTGTAGTTGGAAAAATCTAGATTTAATTGGAATAGAGGTCAAAGAATGTAAATTTCCATGATTAGTTTTCAAGCATTTATTAAGCTCCAGGCATTGTTTTAAGTATAATGAATGAAACAATCCTTCTCTCAGTGAGCTTCCATTTTTTAATTTTTTTAACCCCTTACTTTCTGTCTTAGAATCGATGTCGTCCCTTTCTATTACCACTTCCCCCTCCCCAAACCTTCAGTCTAGATGGTAAGCAATATTAGGTCTGATTCTCTCTTTTCTATTCTTGGTGGTCATCATTTTTTTAAATCTTTATCTTCCATCTTCAAATCAATACTGTGTTTTGGCTCCAAGGCAGAAGAGCAGTGAGGAGTAGGCAATGGGAAGTCAAGTGACTTACCCAGTTAGCTGGGAAGTGTCTGAGACCAGATTTGAACCCAGGACCTCCCATCTATAGGCTTGGCTCTCTATCCATTGAGCCACCCAGCTGTCCCCAAGCTTCCATTTTTTTTTTAACATTTATTAATATTCATTTTTAACATGGTTACATGATTCATGCTCCACCTTTCCCCTTCAACCCC
>NC_058130.1:752425179-752461427 GCF_016433145.1 Gracilinanus agilis
CCCCATGGGAGCAGGAGCCCATCCCTGCCCCAAGAGGCGCAGTCAGAGCGGCTCCTTCTGAGACGGGAGGCGGAGGGTGGCTGCTTGGGGGATGGGAGGCTCTCCTGGGCTCCCTCCAGCCTCGGCCATCCTGATTCTCTTTCTCAGTAACTCTTAACTGATCCAAAGATTCTTCAGCCTTGGAGGGCCCGAGCAGAGATAAGGGGCAGAAGCCCAGCTGGGAGCCAGCCTTAAAGGGCATCCTCGCAGCTCTGCCCAGCCCCGCTCCTGAATTGTCCTCTGGCTTTGAATCTGCGGTTGAAATGATCTTGGCCAAGAGGGCTGCCTGGAGAGACGTCCCGAGGCCCCCGCAGCCCCAGGCCCTCCGTGCTGCCCTGGACCTGGGCTCCAGGGCTCAGGGGCCGGCAGCTTCGCCCTCTGCCCCTCCACTAGGCTGAGGAGGTTCCTTTTCTTTTATTTATTTATTATTTCTTTTATTAATTTTTAAACCCTCACCTTCCCTCCTGGAGTCAGTACTGTGTATTGGCTCCAAGGCAGAGTAGTGGTAAGGGTAGGCAAGTGGGGTCAAGTGACTTGCCCAGGGTCACACAGCTGGGAAGTGTCTGAGGCCGGATTTCAACCCAGGACTTCCCATCTCTAGACCTGGCTCTCCATCCACTGATCCACCCAGCTGCCCCCTCCTTTTTAAAAACATTTTTTTAAAGATTTAATTTTCCCAAGTCCACGTAAAAACCATTTGCAGCCTATGTTTTCTGAAATAAGCTCCAGATTGTCCGCCCGAGCCCCGAGACGGTGAGCAGTGTGACCCGGGGGTCCACGTAGGATCCCACAAAACCCCTTTCTCTGTTGGTCATTGCTGTGAGAGAAAGCTCATAAAAAACCCAAACAGAGGATGTTTCTAGGGTGAGAGCCTCGGCGGGAAAGACCCAGGCTCCACCCCAGCCATAGCCCATCAGCGGCCAGGCCTCTGACCCCAGGGACCAGATTCAAGTCATCCCCCAGCCCCAGAATCCATGTGCGTCCTAGCACTCGCCTTCAAGGCCTCTCCATGAAGATGGCTGAGGCCCATTTTTCTCAATCCCTCCTTCAAGACACAGCATTGATTGATGGCCATCCAGCCATCCAACCCTGAAGGAATCCTCCCTGTAACATAACCACCGAATGAATGATTGTCTGCCTAGTCTCTGCCTGAAGAACTTCAGGGACGGGGAGCTCACCACCTCCCCAAGCATCCCCTTCATCCGTTGGGCAGCTCTCGTTCTTAGCAAGTTCTTTTTGGCATCCAGCTTAATGGGCCTTTTCTGCATCTCTTCCCCATTGGCCAACGCTCCTGGGCTGGCATGGAGCAGAACAAGACACCCCTCCACGTGTAACAGCCCTTGAAATGCATGAAAACAATTGTCACTGATCAGCACCATGGAAAGGTGCTTGGATTTAGAGTCAGGACCTGGGTTCAAATTCTGGTCCTGCCACTTGTTACTTATGACCATGGACAAGGTCATGTCTTGGGGCCTCAGTTTCCTTACCTCTAAAATGAAGTTGTTGGGATCATTGTCTTCTAAGGGTCCTTCTCGCTCTAAATTCATGATCCAGTGATCTGGGTTCAAATCCCACCCTCTCCATTTGCTGCTTGCATGACCATGGGAGCATCCCTTAACCTCTGCAGGTCTCAGTTTCCTCATCTGCAAAATGAAAAGGTTGGGTTAGATGGGCTCTCAGGTGCCTTCTAGCTTTAGACCAGACTGTTTTTTTTTTTCCTCTCCTCCCAATTCAGCAGATGTCTCCTAGACTCTGATCTGTGCAGGGCTCAGAATAAAAGTGACCCAGTTCCTGCCCCCAAAGAGCTCGTGATTTACAGGAGGACAAAGTGGACAGAAGTGTTTGTGATTCAAGTTAGAATGAGAAGAGAGCACAGGGAAAAGCTGGAAAGGCAGGAGAGATGGGAAGGGGAATTGGCAGGCTCCTTTCTCTGGAGGAATCGGGCAGATGATACCAGGCCTGACTTGAAAAAGGGTTTTTTAAAATTTATTTTTAAATCTTTGCCTTCTAAGACAGAAGAGCAGTAAAGGCTAGGCATTTGGGGTTAAATGACTCGCCCACGATCTCATGGCTATCAAGTATCTGAGGCCGGATTCTAAGGCCCAATTCCTCCCAACTCTTGGCCTGGCTCTCTATCCACTGTGCCACCTAGCTACTCCATTTATTCTCTTCATTTTTATTGATATATATTTATTCTTCAGGCACCTATATTTCCCATAGTATTCTATTCCCTCCCCCTCTGAACTCAAAATATATGATCCTGTGATTTTTACTTCCTTCCACCTTCCTTTTTTCAGGACTAAAAACACCCCATCCTAAATTACAAAAAAAAAAAAAAAAAAAAAAGTTTTATTAAGCATTTTTTAATTAAATTTTTAAAATGCCCCCCGATTACATGGGAAAACAATTTCCAACATTTTAAAAAGAATTTTTTTTAACCCTTAACTTCTGATTATTTGCTCCTTGGAGGAAGAGAGGTAAGGGTGGGCAATGGGGGTCAAGTGACTTGCCCAGGATCACAAAGCTGGGAAGTGTCTGAGGCCGGATTTGAACCCAGGATCTCCCGTCTCTAGGCCTGGCTCTCAATCTACTGAGCTACCCAGCTGCCCCCTTAAAAAGAATTTTGAGCATCGAATTCTTGTGCTCCCCACCTGGCGGAGACTCTTAGCCCTTTTAAACAATCCCTTCCCTCTGTGGAGTCTCTGATTTATCCTGTCTATAGCTTGTTTGATTGCAAGGGGTCTCCCCCACAAGACTGTAAGTTCCTTGAGGGCAGGCACCATCTTTCACGATGAGTTTTTTCACCCATCGGTCACCTGGGCCCAAACCCATGTGCCATCACCATCCTGGGTGCCCCCCTGCTTTAGCTTAGCCTGACCTTCCTAAAGTCTGCCCAGGCCACAGAGGCAGAGTACAGCAGAGCCATTCCCTCCTCCTTTCTGCACATTGTGCCTTCTTCTCGTTTCTCCCCTCTCTTCATGCTCTCAGGTTTGGCTGCACTGACTTTCTGGCTGCATCTCCTGCCATTTTTGCACAGGCCTGGAATGGCTGGCTCCCTCCTCACTGCCACCTCTCCAGATCCCTACTTCAGAGCTCAAATCAATGCCACCTCTTACACGAGCCCTTCCTCCACTCCCCAAAATGTTCTGTTTGCTTTTTGTGGCTCGTTATTTTATAATATGCTTACGTGTATTCCTGTTGTCCATCTGCCCTCCTCCCAACACCCCCCCCCCCCCCCGGGAGAATGTAAGCTCCTCGAGGGCAGGAACTGTTTCCTTTTTGTCTTGTATTCTCAGTGTCTCCCATATATGCTTCCTGACACCAAATGAACAAGCAGAATTAAGTGCCAAATGTGTGCCAAGTACTGTGCTAAGCCATGTGAATACGAAGTAGGACAAAAGATGATCTCCTCTCAATAAGCTCACAGCATGAGATGGAAGAGAGGAAAGGGGAGAAGGAAGTGAGAGGAAGGAAGGAAGGAAGGAAGGAAGGAAGGAAGGAAGGAAGGAAGGAAGGAAGGAAGGAAGGAAGGAAGGAAGAGAATGGTAGAAAAAAGGAAAGAGAAAAAGGAGAGAAGGTAAGGGAGGAAGGAAGGAAGGAAAGGAGAGAGGAATGAATAAGGGGAAGAAAGGAGGGATGGAGAAATGAAAGGAGAGAAAGAGGGAAGAATGAAAGGAGAAAGAAAGAAAGGAGAGAAAAGGAGAAATGAAGGGAGAAAGGAGGAAAGAAAAGGAGAGAGGAAGGGAGAGAAGAAAGGAAGGGAGAAAAGGAAGGAAAGGAGGGAGAGAAGGAGGAATGAAGGGAGAATTATTCTGTGCTAGGCGCTGTGCTAAGCATGGAGGACACAAAGGCAAAAGACAGCGCATGCCCTCAAAGAGTTTGCAATCTATCCAGAGAGACAACTTGCAAACATACCATAGACAGAATAAATGAGAAAATCCAGAGTTTAGAAGGAATTCTTGAGTACACGGAGACTTTAGCTGAGGCATGAAGCACATAGTAGGTGCTTAATAAATATTTCTTCTTATAGACCATTTTAGGGCCAGGGTTAGGGACTGGCTCTGTGATTTTATTGGTATCAGAAACTCCTTTGTAAGGAAACTCTCCTAGTGTAGATCTCCACGTCTCAGCCTTTGCTCAGCTGCCTGGATCATTGGGAGCTTCAGAGATGTCAGTCCGTTGGGTTCCCCAGCCAGCACGTGTCAGAAGCTGGACTCAGCTTGTTGATTGGCTCTGGAGCCGACCCGTTAGCCATCTTTATCCCCAGATCTTTGGGGCGGGGGGAGGTTCGTGCTATCTCGCCTCTTTTTTAGACTGGGTAACCTGAGCAGTGGGAGGCTGCTTTGTCACCCAAAAGGCCCCCATGGAAGAAAGGCCGGCCGGCAGGCAGACTGCCCTCAGGTTAGCCTGGCTGGTCGGCCTGCCCGCCTCCTCTCTCTGCCCATGCCCAAGACATTAGGCTGTGAATTCGGTCTGAGTAATTTTATTTATCTTGGCAGTCTGTCCTTCGTGGAGGGAAAGCGGAGCTTGTGTGAGCCATTATTTACCTGTTTCGACACATGCCAGTGGGTAGAGGGATACGGGAAAACCGGAGAAAAGCATGTACCATTTTTAGCAGTGAAGCTGAGCTCCCCGAGGCCTGGCAGATTCTCTCTCTGACTCTCCTGTATGCCAGCTGCCCCCTGTGGTGGACGGAGCCCCCGGCTGGCCGGATGCTTTACCGGCAGTGGGATGCTTTTGTCTCTGAGAGCTCCCCTGTCCTGATCTGGAAGATGGAGATAACACTTCTTGCTCTATCTCCCTTCGAGGGCTTGCAAATGAAAATATTCTTCCTCTGTTGAATGGCAGATTAAAAAAAAAATCTCCTTTGCTTTTGGCAGAACAACAACATGCCCTGGCCAGAGCAGCTGACCTCTCAAAGTCTGCAAGACTTGGGGCCTCTTCCTCTCACTTAAACCCTCTGCCTGTGGGACCTGGGCAAGTGGGCGTAGTCAGGAAGACCTGAGGGGCAGCTAAGGAGCAGGGTGGAGAAAGCAGAGGACCTGGGTTCAAATCTGGCCTCAGACACTTCCCAGCTGTGTGACCTTGGGCAGGTCACTTGACCCCCACTGCTTCGTCCTTACTGCTCTTCTGTCTTAGAATTGATGCTAAGGCAGAAGGTAAGGGTTTTACTATGCACACATGCATAAATGTACCTAGATGCATACACATGTAAATATATGTGTGTGGTGGTATGTGTATATGCATGTATGTAACATACATGTGTGCATGCATCTTTCTGTCTGTCTATCTTTCTAACCTTAGATACTGAATAACTGTGACCCTGGGCAAGTCACTTTTCTTTGCTCAACCTCAATCGCCACATCTGTAAAATGGGGATAATAATAGTACATTTCTCCAAAGATTATTTTGAAGATCCAATGAGATAACATCATAAAGCACTTTGCAAACCTTAAAGTGCTATCGAAATGCTATTAATAGAATGCCTGTGTACTCCAGGCAACTCTCATAGACCTTTTCCATCAGGGACCCCTTTCTTTTATAGGCAGAATTGCTTTTAAATGCAAAAATAAAATACATGAGATTTCAAAGGAAAACAATTATGTTGAAATACAATTGTCAGTATTTTTAAAAAAAACAGGTTCATGGACTTTTTTTTATTATTAACTAATTAATTTGTTTGTTTTAAGAAACCCTTACCTTCCATCTTAGAATCACTACTGGGTATTGGTTTTAAGGCAGAAGAGTGGTAAGGGCTAGGCAATGGGGGTTAAGTGACTTGCCCAGGGTCACACAGCTAGGAAATGTCTGAGGCCAGATTTGAACCCAGGACTTCCTGTCTCTGGGTCTGGCTCTCAATCCAATGAGTCATCCAACTGCCCCCAGGGTTCATGGACTTTTAAAAAGAAATCCTTATTTTCTATCTGAATATAAAGGACTAGGCAATGGGGGCTAAGTGACTTGCCCAGGGTCACACAGCTAGGAAGTGTCTGGGGCCAGATTTGAACCCAGGACCTCCCATCTCTAGACCTGGCTCTCCATCCACTGAGCTGGCAAATACATTCTTGCTGGTCTTTGGTAGATTTCCTCCATCCTTGGCTGAAAGTCTGTCATTCTTGTTGTATTTTATTTTTTCTAGCTGCCCCAATTCTTTCCTAGTCCCGCTCATGCACTCCCTCCTTTGGGCAGCCCTATCTGCTCCTCCTTCCTGTCAGGATTCTCTTCCCCCAATCTTGCCCGTCCCCTTTTCCTGCCCTGCCCTCTCCCAGCCTCCCAGGAGGATGGCTAGCGGATAGAGCTTTGCCTCCTTAGCTTCAGGAAGACCTGGGCACCAGAGCTACCTCTCACACAAGCCAGCTCCCCGACCCTGGACGACTCGAGCCACTTCTCTGTGCCCCAGGCAGCTCTTTGAGACGGTAGGCTGCCAATCTGCGTTGGCACACCATTGAAAACAATGGTCTGGACTGCCCCGTCCTCCCAGTGACCCAGTTGAGACGCCATCCTTGACCAGCACCTAGCACCACTGCCCTGGGATTTCACTGGTCTGGAGAACCCCCAGATGAGGAAACACCCTCTACCCGCGCGCCGTGGCAGCCCCTCTTCTTAGAGAGTTGTCTCAGGGCGACAGAAGTTCAGTGACTTGCCCAAGATCCTGTGTCCAGTGTGTGTCAAAATGCTGGCCTCGATCCCAAGGCTTTCTTGTCCACTCCGCCCCACTGCCCGCCTTCCCTAGCTCCTAGCACCCCGCCTGGCGCGGAGTAGAGACTTTATACATTATGGCTGGATTGGTTGGAGAAACTGAGGGACGCCACAAAGGGGTGGATTGACTTGATTTGCTCAGGGTCGCTTTTCCTGCCGCATCCGAATCCGAGAGTGACCTGGTCCTCCTCCTCTCTCCTGCTCAGGAGTCCTCGATGAATTCTGCCGGGATTCTTTAAGGAGTCTTTCCGAGAAGTGCCGAGGCTGCGGTTCCCTCGAGACGGGAAGGCTTGGACTTCAAGATGCTTATAAAGGAATACCGTATTCCTCTGCCTCTGAGCGTGGAAGAGTATCGCATTGCCCAGCTGTACATGATACAGGTAGGTGACCCATCCCAGGGGACAGAGCCAGCCTCTGAACCGTGGAGGTCCTCTCCATCCTGGGTCCAGAGGGCTTCGAGAGCCATTATCTGACTTGATCCTCGGGGACCCACCGAGTCATGGGCCACTGCCCCCATTTGTCATATGAAGACTGACAGCAAGGGGTGGAATTGGATAAAGAGGGTCAGGAAGTCATGGGTTCAAATCCGCCTCTGATACACTCTTGCTGGGTCCCTTCAGACCTTCTTAGTGCCCAACTCACAGAGCATGGGTGGAGGGAGATGTTTTTGTTTTTTTTTTACTGGAAGTTGCCTAAATTATTGAAATTTGGTCCAATTTTTAAAAAAACTAGTTTTGAAAAAAAAAAAAAACTGGCTTTGGGAGGTCTTCAGAGCTCTTATTTCCATGATCTCATTTGATTCCCCCAAACCCTGGGAAGTGGCTGCCACCAGTTTTGTTATGCCCATTTTGTGGATGCTTGAGGTGGAGACTTGCTAAGGGTCATCCTATGTTGGAAGGGACACTATGGGTCATCTAGTCCAAGCCCCCTCTTTTGCAGAGGAGGAAACTGAGGCCTAGAGAGATTATGTGACTTCTCCGAGGCTACGTAGGTCCTCAATGGGAGAGCTGAGCTTCTGAACATCTCTTTCTCTAGACCTGATCGATACCCTTTTTTGTTGAGAATTCCTGGCTCGCTCTTTCTTGGCGTGAGGTTGTGAGACTCTTTCTAGGGCCTTTGCTCTTCTCCCACCCTTAAGGACTTGTCCTAAATCACATATCGAGTCAGTGGCAGATCTGGGATTAAAATTCATTTGAAGGTCTTGGTCTGGAGAAGAAAAGACTCAAGGGTTATGCGCTTTGTTGTTGTTCGGTCGTGTCTAACTCTTCATGACCCCGTCTGAGGATTTCTTGGCAAAGTTACCAGAGAAGTTTGCCATCTCCTTCTCCAGCTCATTTTACAGATGAGGAAACTGAGGCAAACAGGGTTAAGTGACTTGCTCAGGGTCACACAGCTAGACGCGTCCGAGGACACATTTGAAGTGAGGTCTTCCTGATTCTAGGACCGGCCTATTCTGTTCACTGCACCACCTAGCTGCCCTGAAATCTGTAAAGGACTGTTATGGGGAAGAGGAGGGATCCTTGGGATGCTCATCCCCAGAAGGTAAAACAAGGAGGAATGGGAGGAAAACTCCAGGGGTCCACTCGAGGCTGAATCTTCTAAGAATGAGAGTGGTTTCCCCTCCAGAGGTGGTAGCTTCCCCCTCCTTTGGGGCTGTTCAGACAGAAGTTGGATGGCCCCCCAAAGAGATTAGCCACTGACACCATCCCCCCCAGATGCTACAGTTCAGTCTCTCATCTTTGAGGCCAGCCCATGTTTCCTTGAGAGGCCCTTTGGTTCCGGTGTAAGGGTCCAAGGCTTGAGTTCAGATCCTGCCTCTGTCCCTGACTTGCTGTGTGACCATGGGCAAGTCTGGACCTCAGTTTCTTACCCTGCCAAAGAAGGAAGCTCTGAGGGCCTTTCCAAGCTAGAGACCGAGCCTACGGACAAAAGAGAGGCCAGGAACAAAGAAGCAGCAATTCCCAAACCCCAGCTGTGGGTGCAGACGGCTCTTCTTTGCTCTCGCTTTGGAGAAGACGCAGTCCCTGGTTTCCACTGTCTAGAGAGGACCAAGTCACGAATCCAGATGAGGCCAGTTCAGAATAACGAACGGATTGAAGAGTTACAACCACCAAGTGCTCTTGTGACCGAAGGGCAAGGGCACTGCCAGCTGGCTGAGGTGTGAGGAAGGCTTCCTGGAAAAGGAGACGCTTGGCCTGGGACTTAAAGCACGGGGAGGAGTTAACAGGTGGGAGGGCATTCCTAGCGCAGGCGATGCCCTGAGCCCTGGTACAGAGGTGGGCTAAAGCCCACCATTTGTTGGAGGCTTTCATTCAGGCATTGATTCCAGGGGCAGCTGGGTGGCTCAGTGGATAGAGAGCCAGGATTGGGGTTAGGAGGTCCTGTGTTCAAATCTGCCCTCAGAGACTTCCTAGCTGTGTGACCCTGGGCAAGTCACTTGACCCCCATTGCCCACCCTTACCGCTTTTCTGCTTTGGAACCAAAGCACAGTATTGATTCTAAGATGGAAGGTGAGGGTTTTAAAGAAAATAACTGCAAAACCTAAAAGTGCCATATGGATGTTGATGATGATTGATGATGATGATGATGATGATGATGATGATGATGATGATGATGATGATGATGATGCACATTCCTCTTTTGAATTTTT
The DNA here is from genome assembly GCF_016433145.1 of Gracilinanus agilis. Lineage (NCBI taxonomy): Eukaryota > Metazoa > Chordata > Mammalia > Didelphimorphia > Didelphidae > Gracilinanus > Gracilinanus agilis. Next base: position 752,434,568 of record NC_058130.1, read on the forward strand.
TTTCTTTTATTTTTAAATTTTTTCCATGATTTGTGTTCTCTCCCTCCCCTCTCCTGGAGCTCACGAGCAAGTCCGCCCATTTCCATGTTATTCATTCATTCCTCTGTTGGCCTCTTTACCAACCCCGTCCCCTGGGTCCCCACTGAACCAGTGTGGCTCCTTCTCGACATGCCGGCCACCCACCTGCATCCAAAGCAGCGGTCACTCCAATTCCTTTTCCAGGACCCTCCAGCTGAAAACAACCCCCGGGGGCTCCTCTCACCCTTTCTCCCACCTCCGGTATCAAAGGCAGCCAAGTGGTAGTCGCCCCCTTCCCACCACCTCCTCCCCTTGGTGTCCCAAGCCCCGAGGGAAGCGACTCTGGAGGTGACTGTCGATAGAATTCTAGGAGCCCAGGATTCGAGGCAAAAGTCACCTTAGGGACCACCCACGCCCCGTTTTACAGACGAGGAAACAGACAGGAGGCCTGCCCGGAGCCACGTAGTGTGGATCTGGGGCAGGCGGTGAGTGGCTCCCGTGGCCAGCGTTCTCGCCACTCTGCTTGGCTGTCTTCATCCTTTGCAGTCTGTGAGCGAGCCCCAGCGCTTGGGGCTCAATCCCTTCCCTCTTTGGGCCTTCCTTCCCTCCTCTGTAAATGAGGGGGTTGAACTTAAGGATGGCTAAGCTCCCTTCCTGCTCTTGGACCTGGCAACTCGAGGCTGCCGTTCCCTCCACCAAGGGCACTCCTGGCCAGAGGCGCCCACGCTGCTGCCTTTCCCAGAGCTACCGGGAAATCTCATTATCAGAGCAAGAAGGGAAATGAGACAGCCAAAGGGTCCAGTGCTTCTGATGATAAACTCGGTTAACTGCTAGCATGCCAGAGGCTGGCCTGGCACCCACGGCCCTGCTGGCACCCAGACTTAGAAAAAGCCCAGGCCCCCACCCAGCCCCATCCTGGGCAAGAGCCCAGAGCAGCTAGGAGTTACCCTGATTCCTCAGCATGTGGTTGGCCCAGAAGAGCAAGGGAAGGGAGGGGGAAGGAAGGCTGCTCCCCCCGACTGCCTCCGGGGGGCTCACCCTCGAGTCCTTCCCAGGAAGGATGCCGTGGATGAGGAGCATTGCAACGTCTCTACGATGAAGAGTTGCCAACCGCATGCACGTAAAGAGAAGGTTCCCGCCGTGAGCAGCGAGGCGAGCTCATCTGCCCACCCTGGAGAGCTGATATCCCTGGGGCACCCAGCTAACATTCCTGCAGCGGAGCCAACGATGCCAAGGATGGGGAACTAACATTCCCGTGAAGGAGAGTCAATGTTGGCATGTGCGGCGGGCCGACATTCCCAGGGGCACAATCTGGCTGAGCCGTGTGTGCCCACCCTGGAGGGCAGGCGTGCCCTAAACGTCCCCAAGATACGGATATTCCTGCAGGGGAGGTCGGGGGTTCTCGGGCACCGATCGCCCCCATGCCCATGGTGGAGAGGCGGCCCAGACAGCTCTGGGGGGTCCTTGGAAGTGATGGCTCCAGAGAAAGAGCCCCGTGCTGGTGCTGGCCATAGTCACTGGGTTCATGTGTATTTGAAAATTGATATTTGAATGTCACCTCTTAAAAAAGGGAACATGAGAAGGCTCCAAAAGCCCAGGGAAACCGAGGACAAACGGGGCACCAGAAGCTTTTGAGAACCAGAGCCTCGGGGACTTGTGGAAGCTCCACAGCTACCAGAACATTTCCTTCCCCCTCAGAAATGGGAGCTTTCCACCCACTTCACTGTCCCCATCCATGGGACTAAACATTCATCCTTATCCTATGAAAATGTTAGCTTTACACTAGCTCTTGGCGAAAGGAGTATTAGCTTCCCATCTGTTGGGATGTTTGCTCTATACCATAGAAATCTGTTGGAAAATGTGCTCTATATACTGAAATAATGTGCAGTGGACAGAATGCCGGGAAGGTCTGAGTTCAAAACCAGCCTCAGACACGTATTAGCTGTGTGTGACCCGTGGCAAATCACTTACCTTTTTTTTAAAATAAGGAATTATGAACAGGGTGATTTTTTTTTAACCCCTTAACTTCTGTGTATTGGCTCAGAGGTAGAAGAGTGGTAAGGGTGGGCAATGGGGGTCAAGTGACTTACCCAGGGTCACCCAGCTGGGAAGTGTCTGAGGCCAGATTGGAACCCAGGACCTCCCGTCTCTAGGCCTGGCTCTCAATCCACTGAGCTACCCAGCTGCCCCCAAATCACTTAACTTTGGCTGCCTCGATTTCCTCATCTGTAAAATGAACTGAAGAAAGAAATGGCAAACTGCTCTAGTATCTCTGCTAAGAAAACCCCAACTGGAGTCACAGAGTTGTATAATTAGAGAATTTTGTACCTTGGACTTCATCTCCCAGAATTCTTTCCTCGTCCCTTCGTTTACGTGCATCTTTGTTATTGTTTATGAGTTCTGTAACTCCTCCCTCCCTCTCTCTCTCTCTCTCTCTCTCTCTCTCTCTCTCTCTCTTCATGACTGTGGCTGGGTTTAGCTAGCTTTTTTACTTTAGTTATTTTTAATAAACTTTATGAAATACCATACTTAGTTATTGTATATTACTTTTAATCTTTACATTGTCATGATTGAAAAACTACAAAAGCGATAGTATTATTAAACTCTCCACCCTGTATCATGGGGATGTTATCTCTTCATCATGGACAGACTCGGTCCTGTTGACTCCCTGAACGGGAGGAGGTGAGCTACCTCTGCTGAGGGGGCATTAGTTCCCTGTACATGCCCCCCTCCCCTTTTTTAGAATAGGCTCTCCCAGCAGTCAGTCACCCTAATGCAAATATTAATAATATGGAAATAGGTCTTGATCAATGACAGAAGTAAAACCCAGTGGAATTGCTCATTGGCTGTGGGATTGGGGTGGGAGAAGGGGAGGGAAAGAACACGAATCATATAACCATGGAAAAAATAGTCTAAATTTATTAATTAAATAAAAAATGTCAAGTCAGAAAAAAAAAAACTAGAATGGGCCCTGCCTCATTTGGGCTGGAAGTATGGCGGCCACATATCCACCTTGGTCTCTTGGCTGATTAGCACCAGAGCCTCGTCCTGACCTCCTCAGGCAGCCCGGGAGGACCACATGAGGTGACTGGACCTAGCCCAGACAGCCACTGCGGTTCAGAGCCCCCAGAGCCAAGGGCTTCACTAGCCTCCGCTTCCCTGGGCATCGCCATGCTCGGACTTAGGCGCTTTGGCCATGGGATGCTTCAGGCCACCCTCTCCCTGTCCATGGGGAGGATGTTGGCTCCCACCACGGGAACATTCATTCTCTGCTCTAACCAGATTCCCTCATCCCTCTCTGTGCCCATGGGAGCCATTAGCTCCTGGCCACATTAGCAGTGCTCCTGCCTGCGGCTGGTTTCTCAGCCTTGGCTGTGCTCTCTGCTGTGAGCTGTGTGGAGAGATGCCTTCGGGTCCTTCCCTCTCCCCCTCCCCCTCGCCCTTTAACTATCACTTAAATTCCAACCCTTAACGGGCTAATTTCCCATTAAAGCCATCATCTCTGTGTACCCAAGACTTGCCTAGAGACAGTGAATTGTATTTCCTGCTGCCTTTGATTCGATTTAAGACTCTTTCAATATCATCCTTTCCCAGGAGGAGCTACTTCTCTGCTGTTTATAGCTTTTTCTTCTAGGTGGCCTGGCCTCGCCAGACCTGAGTGGGCCGGGCTTGCCCCTGGGAGCCCTCCCGTGGATTTAGCTTGGCTTAGTGGATTGCCTAGCACAGGAGTTACTGAGGTCAATAATGAATGTCTCAGCTTGGAATCCCACCTTTTTTCCTATCTAAAAAATAAGGATCTAATGTCATATGTAAAAGCCAGTGGAATTATTTGTTGGCTGTGGGGAGAGGAAGAAGGGAAAGAACATGGAAAAATATTCTAAATCAATTAATTAAATGAAAATTTTCTATTAAAAAAAAATAAATAGGGGGCAGCTGGGCAGCTCAGTGGGCTGAGAGCCAGGCCTAGAAATGGGAGGTCCTGGGTTCAAAGCTGGCCTCAGACACTTCCCAGCTGTGTGACCCTGGGCAAGTCACTTGACCCCCATTGCCTATCCCTTACCAGTCTTCTACCTTGGAGCCAATACACAGTATTGACTCCAAGATGGAAGGTGAGGGTTTAAAAAATAATAATAAATGAATGAATGAATGAGTAAATAAAGGAATGAATGAATGAATAGATGAATAAATGAAATCAGAATAAATATAAAAAATAAGGATCGTACCTATGTCTTGTGTGTGGGATTAGGGGAGAGGTGAACTGTGTGACATGTTCCATACCCTCAGAGTTCACTTCTGTCAAAAAAGTAGGAGCAAGGGCAGCTGGGTGGGTCGGTGGATAGAGAGCCAGACATGGAGACAGGAGGTCCTGGGTTCAATTCTGGCTTCAGTCATTTCTTAGCTATATGACCCTGGGCAAGTCACTTAAACCCCCATTGCCTACCCTTTACCACTAGTCTGTCTTGGACCCAATACTTAGGATTGATTCTAAGACAGAAGGTAAAGGTTTAAAAAAAAAAAAAAAAGGTAGAAGTAGGTTCCTTCTCCAGTCTATACTGTGGTACCAAGCTTGGAGGGATCTGAACCCAGATCTTCCTGACTCCATATCCATCACTCTGCCCTCTTTGCCATATTGTTTCTCAGTCAATCAATCAACATGGACATAACTGCTTTGGAAGTAGATTACAAAGCCCAGTGAACAGAGATCTTGGCCTTAAAGAGCTTCTGCCCTCTTTCATCCACTGAAGTTCCTCTCTCAGCCTCTGACTCTCTTGCTGGTGGCATTTCCATTCCTGTGGAGATGTTTTGTTGTTTGATTTTTGCAATCATTTCTGACTCTTTGTGACCCCATTTGGAGTTTTCTTGGCTAAGATACTGGATTGGTTCACCATTTCCTTCTCCAGCTCATCTGACAGATGAGGAAACTGAGGCAAATAGGATGAAATGACGTGCCTGGGGTCCCACAGCTAAGATAATGGAGTGTTCACCATTTCCTTCTCCAGCTCATTTGACAGATGAGGAGATGGAAGCAAACAGTGTTAAGTGACTCGCCCAGGGTCACAAAGTTAGGAGTGTCTGAGGCCAGATTTGAACTCAGGAAGATGAATCTTCTTGACTCCACGCCTTCTGGCCGAAGACAGATCCATTTCCACCCTTTCCCCCAGCTCACACGCTTCTTGCTAGGCAGGAGTCTCCTCTTGGAGTCTTTGCCTTGTCCCTGAAGGCTCAACGTTGCCCCTCCCTTTTAGAATAACTTGTTTCAGCATCATTACCAATTGCTGACCCCTAAAAAGAGTGCCTGGATGGTAGCTGTACAAAGAGTAGCACCCTTTGGTCTTTGCAGGCTGTATTCAAGCCTGAGGCCCCTGGGCAAGGAGGCCTGCTGAGCAGCAGAGTTCAGGGGAATTTCTCCATCCTTGGCTGACTAACTAATAGGATCGTTCCCAGGACTCAGCCTTGAACTGCTTGTCAGCTACCAGCGACCTTCATCAGTGATAGAAGTAGGAGAGGAGGCTGTTGGTAAGAGGCCCGGATAGATTTGCTGTGGGACAGGGCAGGGGCCTTTGTCAAGAGAAAAGCTTAAGGTGATTTATAGACATAATCCCTTCCTTGTTGCCCTCTAATAACCCTAACCATCCCTATAAGAAATATCACCCCGGCTCAGGCTCCTCTCCCTAGGGACCTGAGTGTTGGACCCTCTGCCCACGTCCTGCTCTCCCCTAGGAGGGGTTGGACTGACTTTGGGGTCAGTGTCCCATTGACCCAAAGAATTGAGCCCCTTCATTGCATCAGCCCTTTCCTTAGGACTTCCCAATCTGGAGGTAGGCTGGAGTGGAGGGGGTGCTGAGGGAACACCAGCTGAAATATTCACTGAACAGGAAAATTTCAAAGAACTTTAGATGTTATTTTTCATTTTTATTATTTTTTATTTTATTACCTCTCTGCTGAAAGGAAGAGAAGTGTTCTCATCATCTGTCTTCCAGAACCATTTCCACCAAAGGAAGACATTAGGGCATAATGAAAAGACCTCAGGAATGGGAGTGTTCCCCCCTCCCCACAAATCTGCTTGTATGACCTTGAATAAAGGAAGGGGTTGGACCCAATGACCCTTAAGGTCTTTTCCACCTCTTTATCCCATGAACTAAGATCAGTCCTTGCAATTAACCTGTTTGGTTATTTCATCCATTATGTCTATTTTCCTTCTACTTTTCCTCTGAATCTGTTCATACAGATCTTCCCATGTTTCTCTGACTCCCTCCTAATATCATTTTTATAGATTGCAATAATGATTCATTCATCGCATTCGTGTTTTCCATTTCTCCCATCAGTGGCAACACCTACTTTGTTTTCCAGTTTGGGACTGCTGCCCAAAAGGGTGTCTTTGAATTTCTTGGTATCATGACAGCCTTCTTATTTTACAAATAATAATAGCTGGGGGCAGCTGGGTGGCTCAGTGGATGGAGAGCCAGGAGATGGGAGGTCCTGGGTTCAAATCTGGCCTCAGACACTTCCTGGCTGTGTGATGTGGGCAAGTCAGAGTAAATAAAAATGCAGAGTATTGATTCTAAGATGGAAGGTAAAAGTTTTATTTTTAAAAAAAATAATAATAATAGCTAACATTTACATAGCACTTACTCTGTACCAGGCTCTGTGTGAAGTAGTTTACAAATATTTTATCTCATTTGATCCTCACTGATTTTATCTCATTTGATCCTCATTTGATTCTCCCCATTTTATAAATAAAGAAACTGAGGCAGGTTGGAGTCAAGTGACTTTCTCAGAATCACACAGTTAGCAAGAGTCTGAGACCAAATTTGAACCTAAGTCTTCCTGACACCCTACTCAAAGTTCTAGCCATTGGACCTTCCAGCTATAGATGAAAGAAACAGAAACCTGAAGGGGAAGAAAGCTTGTCCAAGTTCTCTACAATTAACTTAATAGCATGATACAATGAAAAGAGGGCTGACTTAAGAGTCAGAGGACTTGGGTTCAAATCTTCACTCTTTTACCTTCTGTCTGTGTGTCTTTCTTCGTTTCTTTACCTGTAAAATGAGAACTTTGGCCCCAGCGACCTTGAAGGTCCTTTCCTCTCTAAATCTGTTGTCCCACATATGTAAAACCCAGTGGAATTACTCGTTAGCTACTGGGAGGCGAAGGAAAGGGAGGGAAAGAACATGAATCATGGAACCATGGAAAAAATATTCCAAATTATTTAATTAAATAAAATTTTTCCACCCAAAATAAATAAATTAATAGATCTGTGGTCCCATAATCCTAAATCCCTTAACTTCTGTGAACCCCATTTGTAAAAGGAGAGAATTAGATTAGATGACCTCTCGGGGTCCTTCCAACTTTCTAGGATCTCCCCGATGACCCCAATTCCCAGCCCAGGGAGCTTTCCACCCCGCTTTAAGTGGATGAGGGAAGCGCCCTCAGAGCAGAGCTCAGAGGCCCCTCGCTGGCCACAAAGGGCCTGTCTCCTTCCTGCTCTCCACGTCCAGCTCAGAGGGTGTCCTTTTCCCTAGGAGAGAAGGTGCAGGGTGGCCTAGAGGAGTAGCTCTGTGTGTGTGTGTGTGTGTGTGTGTGTGTGCGCGCACACGGGAAGCTGACCGAGGATGGCCTCTGCTTAAACCCATCTGATTGCCGGTGCCGTCACGTTGCCATGGAAACAGATGCTGAAGTTTGAAGTCCCGGCATCTCTAACGTGATAAGCAGAAACCGGGCCTCTTGGGAATGAAGGACCCGAGTGGAGGAGGGGGAGGGAGACTTGAAAATTCTCTTTTAAGGTCACGTAAGCAAAGATTTCTCTCCAGAAAAAGAGGAGAGAAAACCTAGAAAGACTTCTCTCTCCTCCAGCCCAGCTGACCATCATTGGCTCTGGTTTGACCGGAGGAGGATGTGTCTCTTTTTTTTTTTAAGGGGTCCAGGACATACAAGATAGGCTGTGTATTAAGTGGGTCAAGGGCAACAGCAAGGAAGGCAAACCGAGGCGAGGATAACCATGAAACGGCCTTTCGGTCCTGCTCCCTTCTGAGCCTGGTCAGCAGAGGCTGGAGTTCCAGGCACCGCTCACTTCTGGACAAACAAACTTCTCCCTGAAGGAAGAAGGAAAAAGACTAAGGAGGAGAGATGGGGCATTGGGCTGCCCCTCCCGGGGCTAAGAAGCCTTTTGTTTCTGACATTCTGTGTTCTGTGGCCCCTCCCAGCTCTCTTCTATGTTGGCTCCAACATTCTAGAACTCCGTACCTGCCGTGGCCGTGACGCCACGTCTCCCATTGATCCTTGGCGCTGGCAGCTTTAGACAAGCCTTCCCACTGCTCCCCGAGCCCCAGACCCAGCTGGAGGATTCGGGGCCATTTATTAGGCAGCAGCTTCAGCCCACTTGAAAATTACTGGCTTGTTCCAGAAGGACCCATCGGTCTGTCAGCCCTCCACTTCCCCCCGGAATCCTGAGAGCCGCCAGCCTCGAACCCATTCTTCATCCTTCTCCCACCCACTGCCTCCTCCCTTCCTGGGCAGGAACCACAGAACATCAGAACCCCAAAGTTGCCTCGGGGCCCCCCGAGTCCAAGCTCCTCATTTTCTAGAAGACACCCACAGAGGTTGAGTGGCTTGCCAGAGGTCGCCCAGGTAGTCAGGAGCAGTCCTCATCTCTCCAGAAAAAAGCTAATTAACACCTTCAGGGGTATAATTGGGCAGCTCTAGATCAGAGGACGCAGGGCTCAGGAAGATGCCGCCGGGAAGCCTGCGCTCCAATGGGAAGGAGCCCCGGTTAGTGGAAGGGGTGCCGGGGGACCCACCGAGGTGCTGGGAGGCCTCCATCCTCCTGCTGGGGAGCAGGGCCACCGCCCGGGCAGCAGCCCCCCTTCTCTCTGGTGCTGAGTGCTTCCTGCCTGTAATGAATTAGATGTCAGATCTAATGACGGAGAAGGAGCGGCTCACACAACCCAGAGGCTGACTCATGCCCCAGCCAGAGCGTGGCTCGATAGGCCAATGCTTTTTATATCCAGATGGGGTTATGGGCAAAGGTGCCTGGGAAGGCTGCAAAGGCGAGACTGAGAGCCCAAGGGGTCTGGGGAAAGGAGGAAATGGGAAATAGAGATCTGAGGATGGCGGTCACGAGCCCCCAGACGATTCAAAGTCAGTAAACATTGATTATGCTTGGATTTGGAGGTCCCTGTCCTGATGGAGGCCTCTGCTCAGGATGGGGATGAGACAGCAACACTGACTGTAGTAATGCATGGTATTACTTATCATGGTAATCAATATTGGCTCACAGGATCCCATCTTGTCCAACTCCCCCATTTTACAGAGTAGGGACTGAGGCTGAGAAATTAAAAGTATTTGGTAGCCTCACAGGATCCCATCTTGTCCAACTCCCCCATTTTACAGAGTAGGAACTGAGGCTGAGAAATTAAAAGTATTTGGTAGGCCCATCTTGTCCAATTCCCCCATTTTACAGAGCAGGGAAGTGAGGCTGAGAAATTAAAAGAATTTGCCTGAGATTGCCTAGGTTAGAGGATACCAGGATCATAGAAGTGAGATTTAGGCCGAGAAAGCTTTTATTAAATGCTTACTGTGTGCCAGACGTTGTTCTGAAAGCTGGAAGACAAGAAGCAACCTGAGAGACCAACTAGTAAGATCCCTTCTTTTTCATAGAGGAGCAAAATGAGCATGTTGGGGGAAGCACGAGGCAAATGGGGGGTGGGAGGTAGCAAGTGGCTCTCTTTAGGTAGTCCAGGGAGGAAATAGAATAGTTAGGAATCACTCGGGTCCTCTGGCTATAAATCAGGCCGGTGGGTGGTGCAGTGGATAGAGCAGAAAGACCTTAATTTTTTAGCCACAATAACAAATAATCATAAAAATAATAGCAACTTATGTAATACCTCCTGTGTGCCTGGCACTATGTGCTAAGAGCTTCACAAATATTATTTTACCTGAACCTCACAACAATCCTGAGAAGTAGGCACTGTTATCCCCATTTTACAATTTGAGGAAACTGAGGCCAACAGAGATTAAATGACTTGTCTAAGACACAGCTAGTATCTAAGGCTGTAACTCTTCCTGACTCCAGGACCTGTGTTGTATCTACATCACTACCTACTTGTCTGGTCTGAACGACACTAGAAAAATCACTTAACTTCTTTTTTTTTCTTTGAAAATTTTTATTTAGTTAATTTAGGATATTTTTCCACGGTTACATGATTCATGTTCTTTCCCTCTCCTCCTCTCACCCCCCTCCCGTAGCCAAGGAGCAATTCCACTGGGTTTTACATATGTCATTGATCCAGACCTATTTCTATATTATTAATATTTGCATTAGAGTGATCACTTAGACCAGTGACGGGCAACCTTTTGAGCTCGGTGTGTCAAAATTCGCCAAAAAAACTGAGCATAAATTGGGTGGTGCATCACTTTGAGGAAAAAACCCATAATTTCACAATATTTATAGTTTAAAAACCAAAAATGCACAATTTTAATATATAACTGTATTTAATAAACCAAAACAGGTAAGTTAATACAGGTAGAATTGTCATCTCTAGTGCACAGAGTGTTTACACTACACTATAATAAATGTTTCCTCCTCGGCACGCGGCCCCATATTTCTCTATACATAGCTGCGTGTCATCGAAAATGGCTACACGTGTCAGTGGTTTGCCATCACCAGCTTAGAGTCTACGTCCCCATCGACCCATCAAGCAGTTGTGAAAAATCACTTAATTTCTGTCTGCCTCAGTTTGTTCATCTGTCAAAAGGGGGAAACAATAGCCCGTGCCTCCCAGGGTTGTTGAGAGTATCAAAAGAGATAATATTTGTAAAATGCTTCACAAACCCTAAAGTGCTCTATAAATATTAGCTGTTATTATGTCTAGTGCCCATTCCCCTCCCCAACAGGAAGCATGAGGTCTGAGGGGGAAGGTGGCCACAGCAACCCCCTCCTACCTCAGTCATATAATCATTGCAGTTGTGTCTGACTTTTTGTGACCCCCTTTGGGGTCTTCTTGGGAAAGGTACTGGAGTGGTTTGCCATTTCTTTCTCTAGCTCATTTGTTTAGATGAGGAATGGAGGCAAACAGGGTGAAGTGACTCGTCCAGGGTCACCCATCTAGTACATGTCTGAGGCCAGATTTGAACTCGAAGAGATGAGACTTCCCGACGTTAAGCCCAGTGTCCTATCTGCTGCGCCATCTAGCTGTCCTATGTCTGACATTACTCCCTCCTGCCTTTGTCCACACTGTTCCTTATACCTAGAATTCTTTTGCCTGCCTGGTTCCCTACTCAAATCCTACCCACCCTAGCTCAAGTCCCGCCTCCTCCATGAAATCTTCTCATTAGAACCTGCATCTTCAAGCTGAACAGTGCTCAGACATCAGCCAGCCCCTTGCCAGAAGCATGCAAAAGGAGAATTTGGGTTTGGGTCATCCTTTGGGAAGGGGTAAGCTCAGGAAAGAGGAAAGAATATGGGTTAGAACTCAAGAAGCCCAGGAAGAATGTCAGACCCAGGAAAGGAGGTGGCTAACCCTGGGATCCCCAGCATCCAGCCCGATATCCTGGCCCATCGTTTGTGTTAAGTGTTCTCTGAATCAAGTTTAGCTTGCCAGGGAAGAGAAATGGTACTGAACGCCAACCCTCCTGTTCTCCATCCCCATCCCAGTAGGTAACTCATGAGTGGAAAGAAACATCCCAATTCGTCACTTCCCTTCTGATTTTGGTTGCATTGGTTTTGTTTGTACAAAACCTTTTTAATTTAATGTAATCAAAATTATTTATTTTACATTTTGTAATATTATCTAACTCTTGCTTGGTCTTGAAATCTTTCCTTTCCCACAAATCTAACAGGTAAACTCTTCTGCCTTCACCTAATTTACTTATAATTTCCGACTTTATATTCAAGTCATTTACCCATTCTGAGTTTATCTTGGTGTAGGGTGTGAGATGTTGATCTAAACCTAATCTCTCCCATGTTGTTTTCCAATTTTCCCAGCAGTTTTTGTCAAATAGTGGATTTTTGTCCCCAAAGCTGGTCTCTTTAGGTTTATCATATACTGTCTTGCTGAGATTATTTACTCCAAGTCTATTCCACTGATCCTCCCTTCTGTCTCTTAACCAGTACCATATTGTTTTGTTTTGTTTTAAAACCCTTACCTTCCATCTTGGAGTCAATACTGTGTATTGGCTCCAAGGCAGAAGAGTGGTAAGGGTAGGCAATGGGGGTCAAGTGACTTGCCCAGGGTCACACAGCTGGGAAGTGTCTGAGGTCAGATTTGAACCTAGGACCTCCCATCTCTAGGCCTGGTTCTCAATCTATTGTTTTTTTGTTTTGTTTTGTTTTTTAAAAACCCTTACCTTCCGTCTTGGAGTCAATACCGTGTATTGGTTCCACTGCAGAAGAGTGGTAAGGGCTAGGCAATGGGGGTCAAGTGACTTGCCCAGGGTCACACAGCTAGGAAGTGTCTGAAGCCAGATTTGAATACCATATTGCTTTGATGACCACTGCTTTGTAGTACAATTTAAGGTCTGGTACTGCTAGGCCACCTTCCTTCACATTTTTTTTCATTATTTCCCTTGATATTCTTTATCTTTTGTTCTTCCAAATGAACTTTGTTATAGTTTTTTTCTAATTCAGTAAAAAAGTTTCTTGGTAGTTTGATAGGTATGGCGCTAAATAAATAAGTTAATTTGGGTAGGATTGTCATTTGTATTACATTAGCTTGTCCTACCATGAGCAATTGATGTTTTTCCAATTGTTTAGATCCATTTTAATTGTGTGGAAAGTGTTTTGTAGTTGTGTTCCTATAATTCCTGTGTTGGTCTTGGCAGATAGATTCCTAAATATTTTATATTCTCTAGGGTGATTTTAAATGGAATTTCTCTTTCTTTCTAACTCTTGCTGCCAGGATGTGTTGGAAATATATAGAAATGCTGATGATTTATGTGAGTTTATTTTGTGTCCTGCAACTTTGCTAAAGTTGTTTATTATTTCCACTAGCTTTTTAGTTTACATTAAATTAAAAAGGTTTTGTACAAACAAAACAAATGCAATCAAAAATAGAAGGGAAATAACAGATTGGGGGAAAAATCTTTATAACAAAAATCTCTGACAAAGGTCTAATTACTCAAATTTATAAGGAGCTAAATCAATTGTACCAAAAAAAAAGAAAACAATTCCCCAATTGATAAATGGGCAAGGGACATGAATAGGCAATTTTCAGATAAAGAAATCATAACTATCAATAAGCACATCAAAAAGTGTTATAAATCTCTTATAATCAGAGAAATGCAAATCAAAACAACTCTGAGTTACCATCTCACACCTAACAGATTGGCTAACATAACAGCAAAGAAAAGTAATAAATGTAGGAGGGGACGTGGCAAAATTGGAGTTGTGAATTGATCCAACCATTTTGGATGACAATTTGGAACTATGCCCAAAGGGCTTTTAAAAACTGTCTGCCTTTTAATCTAGCCACACCACTGCTGGGTTTATACCCCAAAGAGATCATAAGGAAAAAGACTTGTACAAAAATATGTATAGCCACTCTCTTTGTGGTAACAAAATTGGAAAATGAGGCAATGCCCTTTGATTGGGGAATGACTGAACAAATTGTGGTATCTGTTGGTGATGGAATACTATTGTGCTCAAAGGAATAATGAACTGGAGGAATTCCATGTGAACTGGAAAGACCTCCAGGAATTGATGCAGAGTGAAAGGAGCAGAACCAGGAGAACATTATACACAGAGATGTATACACTGTGGTAAAATCGAATATAATGGATTTCTCTACTAGCAGCAATGCAATAATCCAGGACAATTCTGAGGGATTTATGAGTCAGAACGCTATCCACATCCAGAGAAAGAACTGTGGGAGCAGAAACACAGAAGAAAAACAACTGCTTGATCACATGGGTTGATGGGGATGTGATTGGGGATGTAGACTCTTAAGTGATAGCTCTAATGCAAATATCAATAATATGGAAATAGGTCTTGATCAAGGACACATGTAAAACCCAGTGAAATTGCTCGTTGGCTACAGGAGGGGAGGGAAAGAACACGAATCGTGTAACCATGAAAAAATATTCTAAATTAATTAAAGTTTTTCAAAAGAAAAAAGAAACATCCCAACTCTGCCATCAAGAAAAGAGAATCCTGCTGCTCTCTGCATCAGGACACATCTAGAAAATTGGTCTAAGTTCTGGTCAGCCTGTTTTAGGGAAGACATTGGTAGAGTCCAGAGGGAAGACGAACGGAGGTGATAGCTCTGTGATTTAAGAAGAACACTGAGAACTGAGTCAAGGATGCACTGCAGCAGGGAAGAGACTTGCAGACTCGGGGCAGGGAAGCCAACCAAATCTATTGCAATAGTCTAGGCAAGAGGTGATGAGCCATGGGGGTTGTTTCACAGGAGGAAAGGGAGTATATACAGGAGATGTGAGGAGGATAAAATCCACAGTTCTTGGCAACGGATGGGAGGAGAGGTAAGAGGAAATGAGAAGTTGAGCACGACACCAAGGAGGTGAGCATGGTTGGGCGGGAAGACAGAAATGGCTTTTAGAGTAATAGGGGAGTCAGGAATTGGAGAGTGCTTACAGGTCAAGACGATGAGTTTAGGTTTTGACATGTTGGGTTTTTTTTGTTTTTGTTTTTGTTTTTAAAAACCTCACCTTTCCATCTTAGAGTCAATACTGTATATTAGCTCCAAGGCAGAAGAGGGGTAAGGGTAGGCAATGGGGGTCAAGTGACTTGCCCAGGGTCACCCAGCTGGGAAGTGTCTGAGGCCGGATTTGAACCCAGGACCTCCCGTCTCTAGGCCTGGCTCTCAATCCACTGAGCTACCCAGCTGCCCCCGGTTTTGACATGTTTTTACCCATCTCAGATGATCTCCCCAGGGATGTCCTCAGTTTAATTCAGCCAGCATTTATTAAACGCCTACTGTGTGGTGGACAGAGTGCTAAACACAAAAGATTCCGTAATCCCTTGCCCTTATGTTCTGTGTAGGGAGATGACGCGATGCTGGTAATAATATTTCAAATCTATATAGGTTTTTAAGGTATGCAAAGACCATTTACCCTACAATAATCTTTGGAGGTCAATGCTATAATTATCCCCATTTTACAGATGAAGAAAGTTTTGAATTTAGGTCTTTCTGACTCCAAGTCCAGCACTCTATGCCCTGCCTCACCTAAGGGACAAAGTGCTTTGCACAAATTATCTACTTTAGCCCCTCACAACCTTAATGAGATAAGTGCTTTCATTAATCCCATTTTATAGATGAGGAAACTTTAATTCAGAGAGGTTTAGTGAGTTAGCCAGGCTCACACAGCTGTTATGGTGGAATACACGTAGTACTGTAGAAAAGTGGGTGGAGATTAAAGATTTTTTAGAGACAGGGACCCTGTGGAGTTTATTTATCGGTTTCCATAACCTTCATAAGCTAAATAAACTTGGTTTTCTGTAGTCTCAAGGTTTTTGTGCTTCCCTGGCCCTGGGAGGTCCCTAGTTGGGTTTCTTCATCACCAACCCATCTAGGTCCTTCCCAATCAATATCTATCTTCTTTGGGAGGTATATTTCTTTTTCAATCCAGATAATGATTTGTTTAGTGAAGCATGTGATTGCAAAACAAACCAGGTCCAAGGCTCACAGTAAATGCAAGGACCCTGAACCTTGGTTTCTACAGTTATTTATAGGCTAAAGGGAGTCAAAAACAACTAGAATGTTATTGGTGGAGAGGATCAGGACTTTCCCCAAATATCAGACGACAGTGAGGAGGGAAGTATGGTTTTATGATGTCCATGAAATGGAATGACTCACAAGAAGTTAAAACTTAACTTTATAAAATGGCAGAGTGGGGCAAAATGGAGTTACTCTCGTTGTTCAGTCCATTTCAGTCGTGTCTAACCGCGACCCCATTTGGAATTTTCTTGGCAGAGATATTGGAATCGTTTGCCATTTCCTTCTCCAGCTCATTTTATAGAGGAGGAATCCACGGCAAGCAGGGCAAGGTGACTTGCCGATGGTCACCCAGCTAGGAATTGTCTGAGGCCGGATTCGAACTCGGGAAGACAAATCTTCCCGACTCCAGTCCCAGGGCTCTGTGCTCAGAATCACATGGGTCAAGCCACCCTCCTTTGATCCTGGGGTTCTTAACCCCCACCAAGATCACTTACTTAAAAGCTTTCTGTCTTAGAGAGTTCTGGGTGCGATGGTGCCTTACGGGGCATCGAAGGCGTGCGGAGAGAGGAGCATCAGCAACAAGTTATGCACTCAAAGAATCACAGAAAGTAGCAGCAAAGTCATAATTTCATGCTTGGAAGACCGAACAAAACAAACCTTGTTAAATAGACTAAATAGGTAAACTAAGTCAGGCTATAGACCAAACTATTTAGAGGGCTCGTCATGCACTAATTCAATAGAGATTTACATATCACCAAGGTAACCATAGAAGTCTCAAACACCATGAAACAAAAAGACCAAAGCAGTACAATAGCAGTCATCAGTATTAAATAACATTTAGGGGCAGCTGGGTAGCTCAGTGGATTGACTGGAGGTCCTAGGTTCAAATCCGGTCTCAGACACTTCTCAGCTGTGTGACCTTGGGCAAGTCACTTGACTCCCATTGCCTTGCCACTCTTCCACCAAGGAGCCAATACACAGAAGTTAAGGGTTTAAAAATGTAAAAAAAATTAAAAAAAAATAAAATATTAAATAACATTTAAGTCACCTTGTAACCTGGTAGTCCATTTCCAATATCCATTTCATCAGCACAGGTCATCTGGAGTCCCAGGTGTTCTAGTTGGCGTTCTGGTCCCTGGAAACATCTTCCTTTGGACATTCTAGAATAGAGCTCCGTTCTGGGGCATCCCTAAAGGGGACCCTTCCCAGGAGATGTGCTTCTCTGATTCTAAGTCACCTGCAGAGATTCCTAGGTAATTCTACTAAAATCTGCCAATAAGAAGACTCAGTACAATTTAGTACAACCTCCTTAATTTGATTTTCCAATAACTAGTTCCTGGGATGAAATCCAACTCGAAGTTTTATGATTCTGATCTTTTAACATCAGAACTATAACATCAGAAGAAGAACATCAAATTAGGAACCAGAATTCACCTGACACTTCTGAGAAGTTCAGTTTTTATATACCACTTACTGTTTCTATCTTTACCTGTATCCTATATTTGAAAATGAGCCCTTCTGGCTCTTAATACCATCAGAGACCTCAAAAGTAGGAAAATAATTTACTTTCTTTGCAATTATCAATACAATTATATATATATATACATATATATAATCCTTAATCCAGTTTTGAGAACTTGTTACTAAAACATACTCAAAGCCTGTGTATCCATCCCATTAGAAATTTTTGATGGAACACATGGGCTGATGGGGACATTATTGGGGATGTAGACTCTAGTCCAGTGATTCCCAGAGTGGGCGCCATCACCCCCTGTTGGGTGCTGCAGCAATCCAGGGGGCCGGTGATGGCCACAGGAGCATTTATCTTTCCTATTAATTGCTATTAAAATAAAAAAATTAATTTCCAGGGGGCTAAGTAATATTTTTTTCTGGAAAGGGGGCGGGAGGCCAAAAAAGTTTGGGAACCACTGGGCTAGTCCAACTATCAATAATATGGAATTAGGTCTTGATCAATGATAAATGTAAAACCCAGTGGAATTGTGCGTCGGCTAAGGAGGTTTAGGGGGGTTTGGGGGAGAGGGAAAGAACATGAAACATGTAACTAGGGGAAAATATTCAAAATAAAAACTTAAAAAAAAAGAAAATTTTGAAAACCAACCACCATTAATAGAGAAAAGTCTTTAATTTAAAAAAAAATTTACATCTTTTGTCTTATTCCCCCTTTTGAAAATATTATCCCCTTCACATCCTGAAGGAATGAAATACTTCAAGAGCCTAATCTTATTAGTAAGTAAGAAAGACCTCTACTTAGTTGTTTAGGATATGGAATTGACTACACATTGGAAACAGTAAGATTTTTCACACTTGCATCCTATAACTCAGAGATGTTTTAGATATTAGATATGATATATATTTATATGTATATAAATATTTACATATTTATATAAATATATTTAGATATTGTAACAACAAAAACTTCCACTGTTCATCTGCTCTGATTATAGAAATTGTATATGAAAGGAAAAGGAGAGACATGAATATAACTATACCAAAACTGTCTCCTCAAGGACACAGATTGATCTGACATAAGCCATAACAGGGAAACAACTCCCTTAGCTCTGTTTGATTTTAGTCATGAGTCATATTTAATAGCCAGTCACGTAGCGAAGTTCCACTTTATTCACAGGGTATCAAAGGCCAGGCTCAGAATTAGCCAAGTGGGAAAATTTCCTGTTCAGAAAGCAAATAGCACCATGGGGAAACTGAGTCAAGAGGCTCCTACCTTTGCCCATGCAGGGTCACCTTTTTAGCTTTCCCAGATGCATTCCTCTGCAGAGTTCTCAGATTGTCTTTTTGGACAGTACATGGTATTCCCCTTGAGGGGTGCGCTGTAGACTTTATGACAATTTGGACAATAGTACCTGAAATCCTAAGTTAGAACAATACCAAATTACAATTCCCTGAGATTTCACCTCAAATAGCAACATTTTACTCATCTTGGTTTAGTGCTTCGATATTATTTTGCTCATATTCTAAGAACAATCACCTTCTGGAGTTTTGCACACCCAGCAAATGGCCTCCAAACCCCAGAAAATTTCTGGCCACTGTAAGCCTCCAGACGAACATATCTGTATTTTCTCTGTCTTTTATCCCTTGAGGCAAAATCAAATCTTTGAATATAAGATCTGTTACTACAAAGTTGGTTCAGAGATGTAATTTCAATAGTTTCAAAATTTCAAAATAAAAAAAAAAGTGATGGTCAAATCTCAAAATGAAACTAACTTTTTACTACACGCAAGCTTTTAAGTCTTCCCACTTTAACCGAGTGCGGTCCTCCTTTCTCAGTCTTCAGTGCTTTAGAATTGTCAGGACTGATTAGATCTTATGACTTTACCCAGGTAGAACATCCCAAGCAGCCTCCCAGATAACGTAACGAGTCTGGGCTACTTCTCTCCCAACAGTAAGTGGTATTAATCACTTTGTAGCAAATATTCCCCATGAAATATTGAAAAGTCTTCAAACATTTTGACCACGTTCTTTTAGCGGCTCAGTTCATAAGCTTAACAGCAGCCAGATTAAAAGAGAAGTTATTGGGGCAGCTGGGTGGCTCAGTGGATTGAGAGCCAGGCCTAGAGATGGGAGGTCCTGGGTTCAAATCTGGCCTTAGACACTTCCCAAATGTGTGACTCTGGACAAGTCACTTAACCCCCATTGCCTACCCTTACCAATCTTCTGCCTTGGAGCCGAATACACAGTTTTGACTCCAAGACGGAAGGTGAGGGTTTAAGAAAAAATGTAAGAGGGTGGATAAAGAACATATCTTCCTTATTCCTATGTTGTTCAGTTGTATCTTCAGGAAGTTCAAAGAGGACAGGCAACAGAGACAGGAAAGAGAAAGAGGATATCATCCTCCCATTAATTCAATGATGCAAACATTTCTACATTTTCCATACCATAAAAATTAACCAGAGGGGGAAGCTGGGTAGCTCAGTGTATTGAGAGTCAGGCCTAGAGACGGGAGGTACTAGATTCAAATCTGGCCTCAGACACTTCCCAGCTGTGTGACCCTGGGCAAGTCACTTGACCCCCATTGCCTATCCCTAGCCCTTACCACTCTTCTGCTTTGGAGACAATACACAGACTCCAAGACAGAAGGTAAGGGTTTATTTTTTTAAAATTTAAAAATTTAAAAAAAAAATTAACCAGAGTTTCTCAAATCCTTATCTGAATAAGATCAAAACCCTTCCTCAAAGCACTCTTTCCAAAATCTCCCAGCCCTTTACTTTCAAGCCCTCTATTCACACTGTCAGCATAGACAGACCACAATTCTCTTAACTTTCTCCCATTTCCTTTTATCCCTACTTGCTTAAATATTTTTTCCTTTCTTTTTATCAAAGCCCTTTAAAACTGCCTCTTTTTTCGTTCCATATTGTGATTCAATACTGCTCTTACTTTCTTCTACTTGCTTAATTCCTCTTATCTTTATTTCCAGGTCATATTCCAGAACTAATCTTCGCTTAACTGTATTTTTTTTCTTTACAATTTAGCACAAGTTTTTGTTACACAATACTAATTTATTGCAATACCATTGCTGTTGGGGTTCTCAAAAACTTACAAATGTACTGTCTATTCCAATACCTTTTGGTGATGTTACTTCTAATTTACCTAGACAGTTAAGTTCTGTTACATCATTCACAGAAGAAAATACAGTGATAACACAAAAGCCTTCCAAATTAAATTTCATTAACTTTTAAGTTGTTCACTGATTTAAACAAGCTTCTCTCTTTTGTTAGTCAAAGAAGTTAATAGCAGCAGGTGGTTCTTGAGTTTGAACTGGAAACCATTTTTTCCCTACTCTAATCAATCAAATCCCCTTCTTTCCTTGTACTAAAACACTCTTTGAGGAAAAGGTCTAAGGTCTAAAACAATGATTCCCAAAGTGGGCGCCACCGCCCCCTGTTGGGTGCTGCAGCAATCCAGAGGAGCAGTGATGGCCACAGGTACATTTATCTTTCCTATTAATTGCTATTAAAATTTTAAAAAAAATTAATTTCCAGGGGCACTAAGTAATATTTTTTCTGGAAAGGGGGTGGTAGGCCAAAAAAGTTTGAGAACCACTGATCTAAAAGGTCTAAACAATGTCTCCATGTAATTTCCACAAAGTTTTATTCTTATTTTTTTCCCCTTAAAACAACAATCTATAAAGTATTACCCTGAAACTCACTAAAACATTTTAACATTTTTTAGAAACATTGAAATCACAATTTGGAAATTCACAAGTAGAGAAATTACTTTTTTCAGTCATACATTTAACCTCTAGTTTATGATACCATGAATTTCTGTAGACTGGGAAAAAAGATTCCCTTTCTTCTTATCCTTACCATTTCTCTTGCTCCCCAACTTGACCAATCAGAAATACAGAAAGAGACAGATAGGGAGACAGAGGCACTCTCATTCCTCAGAAAAAAATTTCACTTTTTCATTTGGCTGATAGGCCACAAGAAAAAAGTAGTTTGATTTCCCAAGACATAAAACATAGACAATTGACAAGCTTCTTTCTGCATTTGAGATTTTCAATAGCTGGAAAAGCTGTCTTAAATGATTTCTTAAGAGGGCCATTATGCCTCTGTGAAGGCCTTCTTTGAGCTCTCTCCTTAGTCATGGCCTTCTGAATGAGAAGCTTTTTCTGTTCCCAGGCCAATAAGAACTTTGTTGAGGGAATATCCATTAGCTTACTAAAACCAATGCCTATGGTACCCTCCCCAGGGACCACTCACCTTTCAAAAGGCACCATCTAGTTGTGGTTTGGGAGGACTTGGAGGTCAGGCTTAGGTCCCTTGGTGACAATCTTACCAGAACACTCTAGGGTGTTCCTTTAGTGAAGGTCTGGTCTTCACATGGAGACTTGCAGTCTCAGTGTCTTTGTGGTTGCCATAACTGTTATAATGGAATAAAGACTCTGGGTTCTTGTATCCAGACAGTGATTTATTTAACAAGGCGTGTAATTGCAAAACAGACTGGATCCAAGGCTCTCAGTAAACACAAGGATCCTTAACCTTGTTTTCTATAATTATTATAGAAATATAATAGGCTGAAGGGAATGAAATATATAGAAATATAATAGGCTAAAGGGAATGAAATAAAAGGCTGAAGGGAATGAAAAAAGTTAGGAATGTAGGGATTAACTCACCTTATTTCTCATTGATGGGGAGGATCAGGATGTTCCCGGAAATTAGGAGACAGAGGGGAGTAAATTTATAATTTCCCTGAAATAAGACAATTTACCAAAAAAAGGGTAAAACTTCACAAAATGGTGGATAAGGGCAAAATGGAATTACCAATGTTATTGCCATATATCATAGCTAATAAGTGTCAGTGGTGGGATTTGAATCCACTTCTTCCTTCTCTCTACTGTGTAATTAGAATTTTGGACCTGTAAAAGGGAATTCTTTGTTCTTTTTGAATTTATACTTGTGAAAGGAAATCCTTTATTCCCTTTGTCTATTTTGAGTTAACACTTTGTTAACAATAACTTGAGTACCCTTACTTAGAACCTCACTAAATTGTGAAGACAGGATTAATTCTATTTTGTCTACTTTTGAATTATATTAACAAAAGCTTGAACAGCCTACTTAGCACTAGGTGGAGGAGCTCTCCACCCTTTCAACTCAATCAGCCAGGAAATGAGAATTCACACCTTAGTCGGGTCGGAATCTGTGAACTCTTTTGATGAGTATTCACCTCTCCAGAAGGTGAAAAGTGGTTCACACAAACACTGCCCCCTGGGCAGTGCTGGGCAATTTGGAAACTTGTGATTGGCCCTTGTGAGAAAGGGAAGGGACAAGAAGCCACTATAAAAGGAATTTCTGGGGCTAGAGAAGTCAACTCCAAGAAATAAGTCAGCTTCACGAAGAAGGTTGACTCAAGGAAGAAAGTTGGTCTCAGAAATCACTGAGATTTTGCTCAAGTCATCGTTTTGATCTGCCTCTTGGAGGGAACTTGGGTGAGTGGATAGCTGGCTTTCCCTTCCTGACTTTTGGAGAGAGTTTAATTCCTGTTGAAGGTCGACAAGTCCTGGCTGAGTCAAGCACCAGAGCAATATTTAGTTAGATAGGCTAATGTCTTCTCTACCCTTTTGTATTTCTCTGCTTCCACTCTTTCCACCTCTTTTGTAAATAAAAGCTACTAAAGTCATTTCAACTTTGAGCAATAATACTTTGAAACCCCAGAGCTCTCTTTCCCAGCTTCCCATGTTCCTTCTCATGTTATGTACTAACAATGGGAAGACATAAGTTTTGTGTAGCTCTGCCCTCTCTCACTTCTCCTGGAAAGGGGAAAGGTGGCTGTGGAGGCGGAGTGAGGTGAAAGGCAGGAGAATTTTACTCAGGTTTTACTTTTGTTCTTTTTTTATTTCTTCTATTTCAAGTGATTATTAATAAACATTATAAAATACAATACTTGGAGTTATTGGATATTAATTTTAATCTTACACTACTATATGCCTTGCCTCTCAAATACAAAGCATATATTAAAAAAAATACAAAACTTTTTCAGTAGAGGGAGAGCATTAATCCTTGCTGTCAAGGCGTTTAAGACCTTTGCAAGGTGGAGGTGAGGAGGGAGTGCTTTCTGGGGATGGAAGGGATGACCTTTGAAAGGGTTCCTGGGTGGTAGATAGTATGTGGAAGGTAGCTTCTTTGATTAGAACTGAGAATTTGTGAATAATAGCATAAAGTAAGACTAGAATAAAGCCCTCTGCAATTTGACTTCTCTGTCTCCTGTTAACTGTCTTAAATACAGTAGATCCCTAGTCAATCAATGCTTGGTGGATTTATTTTCCCAGCTAGCCATCCTTCCTTGTTTCTTCCACTTAAACTATTACGGACCGCTCAACCCTCTTCAATCGTAGAGATTCCATGTTCATTTTGTCCAACCTCCTCGTTTTACAGATGAGGAAACTGAAGCCAGGGAACGTTTAACTCCAAGCCTTTCCAGAGACTGACCGTACTTCTACTTCCTTCTCAATTGTGCCACCGTTTGCAGGCAAATTCTGACCTTGCCACCTTCCAGAGAGAAATCATTACTTGGGATAAAAACTATCCCAGTCATCTGCAGCACCCCTTTAATGAGGAAATAATGGGGGATTGCTCATTCAGATGCTTCTAGAAGCTCCCACCCATTGCCTTGGTTCATGACAAATGGGGTTAGATGATTAGTTCCCTAATTGTTGCCAGGAGGTCGTGCTTGCAACCTGTGTTTACTCCCCAGTGCTGGGAGATTTATTTTAATAGAAGCCTTTAAGTACCTGGCATTCTTGCTAATCGCAGGGCATCTGTGCTTCCCGCTCCCCCTTCCCTCCGTAAGTGATTTAATTCTATTGCTTGAGCTGGAGGGGTGCACATTACCATCTGTACTAGAAAATAGCTAGCAATGAGCATCCTGAACCTGGCTACCAAAGGTGGGCAGAGAGGCTGGGGGAGACCCAGAAGTAGCTGGAGAGTCCTTGGCTTGCACCAAGAAATTCCAGAAGGTGACCCGCTTCTGCTGGCTCCCGCTTTGGCCTGTGTTTGGGTCCCAGCTCTCTGGGAGCCGTCATGGTGACTCCTGCCCAGTGGTTGACCACATTCCATAATCTTTAATCCAGCAGCTCCAGGCCTGGTGTGAAGGCCAAGCCTGCATTCGTCATGCCCTCTGCAAAGCCTTGGCGGAGAGGCATCTGCTCCTCTGCCTCCGTCTCCGTTGCTGCATCATCTCTCCCCACTTTCTCTAGATGTCCTCCAGGGATCCATTCTGGCTCCTCTACTATTTCGCCCAGTGATCCCATCATCTTCCATCTCTTTGTAGACAATTCCCAGATCTCTGTACCCAGCCCTCTTCTTCCTCCTGAACTCCAGGCCCACATCCCCAACGGCCTCTACAACATTTTGAATTGAGGTACTTTACACACCTCGACTAACATGTGCAAAACAACTCATTTTCTTTCTTCTTCGACCTCTCTCCTCTTCCAAGCTACAATGTGACAGACATATTATAATTATTACTTAATTTTATTCTAACAGCAGTCTTGGGTAGTAGGTGCTCCTATTATCCCGATTTTATGGAAGAGGAAGCTGAGGCAGACAGTGACACATCTAGTAAGTGTCTGAGGCCAGATTTGAACTCAGTTCTTCCTGACTCTAAGTCTGGCACTCTATTCACAAGCACCACCTAGCTGCAACATGATATATAAATGGTAACTCTTATTATTGTTGTATCACTGGCCATCTCGTCTAATTCATTCTCTAAAAGGAGTCTCCTTAAAAACATCAAATGAGAGGTGTTCTACCCTCTGCTTGGAAATCTTTGAGGTAGGGAAGCCCCATTTCTCTCAAGGCAATCCATCCCACTTTAGGGCAACTCGGATCAAAAAATTTTCCTCTGTGTCCATCCTCAGTTGGCCACCTTGCCCTTCCCTTCCATTGCTCCTGGTTCTTCTTCTTTTTTTTTTTAAACCCCTTACCTTCTGTCTTGGAGTCAATACTGTGTTATTGGATCCAGGGCAGAAGAGTGGTAAGGGCTAGGCAATAGGAGTCAAGTGACTTGCCCAGGGTCACCCAGCTAGGAAGCATCTGAGGCCAGATTTGAACCCAGGACCTCCCATATCTGGGCCTGGCTCTCAATCCACTGAGCTACCCAGCCGCCCCATCTTCTGGTTCTTCCGAAGAGTTCCAGCCTCTCCAAAAAGTTCTCTCGTGGGTTTAATCACCTAGAAGGGAAGCCAAGGACTGGGAGACTGTGGGTAAAAGGTTGAAACCCTTCATTCTTCTTTCTGGGGCCAAAAAGGGCAAGACTCATCCCTTTGCCCACAAGATAGCCGGGTCCTCACTGGCACAGAGGAAGCTAGTCAGTCCGGCAGTTCATACGCATTTCTGGAGCCCCTACTATGTGCCAAGCTGTGTGCTAAATTCAGGGTAAAGAAAGGTAAGCGCGTACAATCCAGTGGGGTTTGAGCTCTTCGTAAATGTTCTGTTGCATTGCCCTGGCAGTCCTCTTCTCTGGGCTCAACTTCCCCAGTTTCCTCAACGTCTTTCTTCCTATGACAAAAACAATGACCGAATTTATCAAATTCCTTCTTAAATTGCAGTACCCAGAACCGAAGCCAGCCCTCAGGATGAGGTCCAACAAGGGCAAGAGAATGAAAGCTGTGCCCTTATTGTGGTTTAAGACCCTACATCATGTTGCTGGCGTCTAGAGCTTGTGGGCCACTTAAGACCCCCAGATTTTTTTATAGAAGAAGAAGAGTTGGGCTAGATGATCTCTAAGGGTCCTCTAATGACCCTTTGATAGCTAGATTTAAGTTCTATGACTTCAAAACTTCCGGGAGTGGGGATGCCGGGCTGTGTTCTTTGTAAGCTCCCTGGAGGACTCTAAGGGGTTCTCTCTGGATAGACACGAAACATCACTCACCCTCCATGAGCCTCGCTTTCCTTACCTGTAAAATGGGGATGGAGATAACCTGCCGTGTCAGCCTCACAGGGTTTTTGTATCTGAGGCCCAGATGGGCTAATGTATGTAGTGAGCACTTTGTGGGCTTTAAGGCTCCCTCGGAAGCCTTAATATTATCCTCATTATCTCAGTTATCTCATCTTTTCCATCAATCAAGCAGGAAGCTTTTGTTAAGCGCCTATTATGTGCCAGTAGGAGTTTGATGGGATTCAGAGAAATGGTCCTAGGACAAGCCACTTGCCTGCTAGTCCTTTGTGTTCTGTTTCTATGGACTATTGCAAAGGTGGATCAAATCCATGCTTTTTGTAGTTGAATAAAATTATCTGTTCTTGATAGCTCAGAACTGCCTCCAGAATTCTTGTTTTTAAGAGTGCTTTTTGGAGCAGCGAGGCAGCACAGTGGATAGACTTCAGGCCTGGAGTCAGGGAGGTCCTGGGTTCAAATATGACCTCAGACACTTCCTAGCTGTGTGACCCTAAGCAAGTCACTTAACCCCTTTTACCTAGCTCTTGCCCTACTGTCTTAGAAGTCTTACCAGGACAGAAAGTAAAGGTTTGGGAGGGAGGGGGAGAGAGACAAACAGACAGAGGCAGAGAGAAAGAGAGAGAAAAAGAGGGAGAGGAGAGAGAGAAGGGGAGAGAGAAGGGGAGAGAGAGAGAGAGAGAGAGAGAGAGAGAGAGAGAGAGAGAGAGAGAGAGAGACAGAGAGACAGAGAGACAGAGAGA
>NC_058130.1:752461665-752501557 GCF_016433145.1 Gracilinanus agilis
GAAAGAGGGAGAGGAGGGGAGAAGGAAAGGAGGAGAGAGAGAGAGAGAGAGAGAGAGAGAGAGAGAGAGAGAGAGAGAGAGAGGAAGAAAAAGGAGGAGGAGGAGGAGGAGGAGGAGGAGGAGGAGGAGAGAGGGTGTTCTCATCTCTAGGCACCCTACCCTCTGTCTGGACCTTCTGGGAACAACTGACCACTCTCCTAGTAAAATTGTCGGGGCACCTAGGGGCACCTGGGTAGCTTAGTGGATAGAAAACCAGACTTGGAGATAGTTGGTCCTGGGTTCAAGGGTGGCTACAGACACTTCCTAGCTGTGTGACTCTGGACAAATCAGTTAACCTCGATCACCTAGTCCTTACTGCTCTTTAGTCTTGGAACTGATCTTTTTTATTGATTCTAAGACAGAAGCTAAGCGGGATATTGTTGTTTTGAAAAGATTGACAAGACACTTTGTATCCCAGAAGCCGTGCTCAGGAGATGGCATCTGTCTCCCTCTCCCTCGCTCCAGATGAGGGTCTTGGGGAAGGGTCTGTGCCTTCTTGGTGTGGATGGTGGCATGAGGAGGGCTGGCAGGCAGTCCCTTTGGTGGACATAAGACTGTCTAGTGGCTGCGACCCCTCAGGCTGGGTGCTACCAGGGCTGGGCCCCCCCAATACGACAGTTGCCTATCCTGTGCTCCTCTTGATCATGGAGCAGTGTGTGGTGCCGGGGTTTTGACTCAGCACGATCACTGGGCACCCCAAGGCAGAACAGCCATCTCCCCTGCCTGGAGGTGGCAGCATTTGGAGCCCTGAGCTCAGCAGTGGCAAGGAGGAAGGTGCCACTCAGTCCCCAGGTATTTACGGCTCCATGGGGTGGCGAGGCCAAGATGATTCAATAGAAAGAGTGACTCACTCAGATTTGTGTTCCCAGCACTCAGCCTGGTGCCTGGCACAGAGCAGACACTTAATCGATGCTTGTTTCCTTTCCTTGACTCTGGAAGTCTCAAATTCTGGGTTCAAATCCTGGACCTTCCACTTTATGCTTTTTAACTCTGGCAAATGCACTGTGAAGCTTTGGGTCTCCATTTCCTCATCTTAAAACAAATGGTTGGAGTGGATGGTCTCTGAGATCCCTTCCAGATCTAAATTTTCAGTCTCTGTTCCTTGGATAAGTCTCAGTCACCCATCCTCACCCAGGGCCTCTGTTCTCCCACTCATAAGTGAGGGTGGGTCTTTGGGACCTCGGTGGCCCTTCTGCAGCTTGGAATCCTGTGATCCCTGCTTTGGGGGGATCTGAGCAGCCCCCACAGTCCAGGTGGGGTCCCCTTTGCTGCGCCTGTCCTCCACCCTGTGCTCTCCGCAGCCAGCCACTGTGCCAAGTGTTGTGTGGCATCAGGTGGGATGAATATGCCACTTCAGAGCCCCACTCATCTTCCCTGTGTGAGCAGCGCCTGGGAACTGAGGCTTGATTCTGCCAGGAAGCGGCAGCCACTTACAGGCCACTCGAGGCCTGCCAAGTGCTTCTTGGTCCCCAGGAACCCCTTGACTCCTGCCTGCCTGCCTGCCTGCCTGCCTGCTGGAGAGAAGGGCCGGGGCTCGGGGATGAATCACGCCTTCACGTGTCCCCGTGTGTCTTTGCAGAAAAAGAGCCGAGAGGAGACGTGTGGTGAAGGCAGCGGGGTGGAGATCCTGGAGAATCGGCCGTACACAGACGGGCCGGGGGGCAACGGCCAGTACACGCACAAAGTGTACCATATTGGTATGCACATCCCCAGCTGGTTCCGCTCTATCCTGCCCAAGGCAGCCTTGCGGGTAGAAGAGGAATCCTGGAATGCTTATCCCTACACCAGGACAAGGTGCGTGCACGTGGGGCCGCCCCCTCCCCAGGACCCCCGAGCCCTCCCCAGCCCCTCCTTGGCAAGTCAGTGAATCAGGCGTGGAATTCTAGGGCCCAAAGAGACCTTAAAACAGGGAATGTCAGAGCTGGGAGGAACCTAGAACAGGGAATGTCAGAGCTGGGAGGAACCTAGAACAGGGAATGTCAGAGCTGGGAGGAATCTAGAACAGGGAATGTCAGGGCTGGGAGGAACCTAGAACAGGGAATGTCAGGGCTAGGAGGACCTTAGAAAAGGGAATGGCAGAGTTGGGAGGAATCTAGAACAGGGAATGTCAGGGCTGGGAGGACCTTAGAAAAGGGAATGACAGAGTTGGGAGGAATCTAGAACAGGGAATGTCAGGGCTGGGAGGACCTTAGAAAAGGGAATGACAGAGTTGGGAGGAACCTAGAACAGGGAATGTCAGGGCTGGGAGGAATCTAGAACAGGGAATGACAGAGTTGGGAGGAACCTAGAACAGGGAATGTCAGGGCTAGGAGGACCTTAGAAAAGGGAATGACAGAGTTGGGAGGAATCTAGAACAGAGAATGTCAGGGCTTGGAGGAACCTAGAACAGGGAATGTCAGAGCTGGGAGGAATCTAGAACAGGGAATTTCAGGGCTGGGAGGAACCTAGAACAGGGAATGTCAGGGCTAGGAGGACCTTAGAAAAGGGAATGACAGAGTTGGGAGGAACCTAGAACAGGGAATGTCAGGGCTGGGAGGAACCTAGAACAGGGAATGTCAGCTGGGAGGAATCTAGAACAGGGAATGTCAGGGCTGGGAGGAACCTAGAACAGGGAATGTCAGGGCTAGGAGGACCTTAGAAAAGGGAATGACAGAGTTGGGAGGAATCTAGAACAGGGAATGTCAGGGCTGGGAGGAACCTAGAACAGGAAATGTCAGGGCTGGGAGGACCTTAGAACAGGGAATGTCAGAGCTGGGAGGACCTTAGAACAGGGAGTGTCATGTATAGCCCAGATGAAATTGCTTGCCAGCTCCAGGAGAGGGGAGGGAAGAAGAGAGGGAGGCAACATAGGTCATATAAGTTTGGAAAATGTATGTAGAAATGTGTTATTAAAATCTTTTAACAGTATCTGAGAACAGGGAATGTCAGGGCTGGGAAGGCCCCTTCAAACAGGAATGTCAGAGTGGGAGGGGGCCTTAGAATGCCGGGATATGTTGGAACCCCAGAATGTCTGAATTGGGAAGACCCTTCCAGAGCACAGAAGAGGAGCTGTAAAGTAATGAGCTGGAGAGAGCCTGAGCCCTGGTTTCTGCTCCTGCAGCCCCTCCTGCAAGTTCCCTGAGGCCAGCGTGTCGGCGCCTCTGTCCCTTAGGGATTTTGTGCCTAGGACAGTGGTGATGCTGTGGCCCCAGAGGGCCCTGCCTTACACCAGGGAGCTCTCTTTACCGGCTGGGACCCAGAGAGCAATAGGAAACCCCGTGGACTCTGGTGCCTCCATAGACGAGGGTTCGTGTATACCAGCACACAAGCTGTAAATACTTTATAATAGTGGCTGCTTGTTGTTTGTCATTATTATTATTACTTATCGAACGGCTCTAAGTCCTCTTGCATCCCTAGATCTACGCTCTGGTGACCACCTTGCTCTGGGCCCCTTCCCTCGGCCGGGGGAACCTCTTTTCTCCTTCCCCCGGGCCCCCCATCTCTTATTTCCTGTGCCAACGCAGCCGATCTACCAGACTCATTTGTGGACAGACCAGGCCCCCCCTGGGGTCAGTAAGACCCTAAGAAAGAGTCAGGGTTTGGTACAGAGAAGCCTCTGCCCGCTGAGCCTCCTGGCCCCAGCCTCTGCTCTGTCAGGAGAGTCAAGAAGGCTGAGCTTCGGCCTTTGGTTCTGCGTCCATCCTGGGCCTGGCTTTTTCTCGGGCCTCTGCTGCAGGCGTAGCCTCTTGCAGGCCCCCTCCAGAGAGCCACGGGCCCCCCCTGCCGCTTTCCCTTCTCCCTGGCTCCGGCCCATCGTGGAGAATCACCCCGTGAGACTCACTCCTGCCGTCTTCTCTCCCCCGCAGGTACACGTGCCCTTTTGTGGAGAAATTCTCCATCGACATTGAAACTTTTTATAAACCCGACGCAGGAGAAAATGCCAATGTGTTCGACCTCTCTCCTGTGGAAAAGAGACAGATAACGCTGGGTAACTGTTTCCTCTGGCCGTGGGCCCCTTCCTCTGCCCACTGCCCACTCCCTCTCCCTCAAAGGAACCCAAGAGAAGTGGGTAATAAAGCAGGCGGCAGGCGGCAGCGGGCCAGGGCTCTCTCTCCAAGTCAATACATCACTGATGAACTTCTCCATAGGGGAGCTGGGTGGCCCAGTGGATAGAGAGCCAGGCCTGGGGTCAGGAGGACCTGGGTTCAAATTTGGCCTCAGATACTTCCTAGCGGTGTGACCCTGAGCAAGTCACTTAACCTCTATTGCCTAGTCCTCACTTAGAACTGGTACTAAGAAAGTGAGGGTCCAAAACCACCAACAACAATCCTCTTCTCAGGAGAAAGGGGCTTTTAGTGAATTTTTACCTTGTGTGGTATAAAATAATAATAATAATAATAATAATAATAATAAAATAGCAACTCCAATTTATAGAATGCTTTAAGGTCTATTTTTTTAGACCCATATTTAAGGTCTAAATTATCTTGACGCTCACAACTTTGTGAGGTAGGTGCTATTATTACTACTGTTTAATTACTGAATTTTATTTTTAAGTATTTTTCTATGGTTCCATAATTCATGTTGTCTCCCTCTCCTCTTCCCTCGCCCTCCTCCTCCCCCCCTGGAGCTGACGAGAATTCCACTGGGCTCTATGTGTATTATCACTCAAAACTTATTTCCATATTATTCATTTTTGTAAGAGAATAAAAGCTTTTTTTAAAACAACTTACCTCCTGTCTTAGAATCAATACTGTATATTGGTTCCAAGACAGAAGAGTGGTAAAGGCTAAATAGGCAGTGGGAGTTAAATGACTTGTCTAGGGTCATACAGGTAGGAAGTGTCTGAGGCTAGATTTGAACCCCAAGGCCCTTTTCAGAGATATTAAGCAGACAGGCAGTGTGGGATGAAAGAGGGGGGAAAGCCCTGGACTTGGAAATAGAAGTTGTTATTGTTGTTCAGACATTTCAGTCATGTCTGATTCTTCGTGACTCCACTTTAGGGTTTTCTTGGCAAAGATATTGGAGTGATTGGCCATTTCTTTTTCTAGTTCATTTGACAGATGAGGAAATTGAGACTGATTGGGTGAAGTGACTTGCCCAGGGTCTCACAGCTGGTTTACCATTTCTTTCTCCAGCTCATTTTACAGATGAGGAAATTGAGGCTGATTGGGTGAAGTGACTTGCCCAGGACTACCCAGCTGGTAAATGTCTGAGTTCAGATTTGAATTCAGGTCTTCCTGACTCCAGGCCTGGCACTCTATCCATGGAGCCACCTGGCTGCTTTGGGATCTGAAGGCCTGGGTTCTGATCTTGGCTTAGTAGCTGTGTGGTCTTGGCCGAATCACTTGATCTCTTGTGCCTCTGTAAAATTAAGGGGTTAGATTTAATGACTCCACCATCCCTCTCAGCCCTAAATCAGTGATTCCTCTTTGATCTCTGGGGCTTTGTCCTCTTGCCTGGGCACAGCCTGACACCCGAAGGAAGCAGGGTCTGCAGTCAGGCTTCCCGTGGGGTGAGGATCTCCGGACATCCAGACTCCTGGGCGAAGCATTGTCTATTTCCTGACCTCCCCCTGAAAGGATGTTCCTGCCCACCCAAAAGGTTCCTTCAAGTTGGGCAAGAGGAGAGAAGGCTGCAAGTCTTCTTGTGTTATTAATTAAATGTATTATTAATTATTATGTATTAATTAATGTTTTAATTATTAACTGTGTGTTAATGAATAATAATGATAACTGGAGGGCAACCAGTGGATCAAGCACCAAACCTGGAGAAGGGAGGACCAGGGTTCAAATCTGGCCTCAAGACACTTCCTAGTTTTGTGACCCTGGGCAAGTCATTCAACCCAAACTCCCTAGCCTTTACAGCTTTTCTTAGAACTGATACCAAGATCTTGATCAATGATAGACATGAAACCCAGTGGAATTGCTCTTTGGCTATGGGAGGGAGGTGGGAGGAGGGGAGGGGAAGAACATGAATCATGGAACCATGGAAAAATATTCTAAATTAATTCATTAAATAAATAAACTTAAAAAAAAAGAACTGATACCAAGACAGATGGCACACGTTTCTTTAAAAATAATAATAATAATAACTGATATTTCTGTGGGCCTTTAAAATTGGCTGAGCATTTAATGTACATTTCCCTGTTTGGGCTTCTCCACAACATTGCCAGGTAGCTTTAACAATATTATCGCCCCATTTTACAAATGAGAAAAAGAGAGGTTTAGAAATGTTCCTGGACTCACGCAGCTAGTGAGTATCAGAGACAGGATTCAAGCCCAGATCTCTTTGACATTAAGTGAGGAAGCGCCATTCCCTGCACCACGTTGCCCGTCTTGACTAGGGTGTTTGCCATCTCCCCGCAACAGCGCTGTAGATTTTGGTGAAATTTCTCTTAGATTGTCTTTCTTCCCCCTCCGCCGGCTCTCCTCACCCTATTCTGCATTCCATTCTTTTGGGGTGGGCCTGGCCCAGAAAGGGGAGGGGGGAGTTCTGGCCCGCTCAAGGGGTCCTCGCCTAGTTCCCTCTCTGTCAAGCATCTGCCAAGAAGCAGACACTGTGCATAGAGACAAGGAGAAGGGAGCGGGCCTGGCAAGCGAGAGAAGTCCCTCCACCCATCAAAATCCCAATTATAATCGCCAACAATATGTTTTTAAACTTTATTATTCTTGAGATTTGTTCGGCGTTTTCTCTCTCGACCTGGCTAATAGAGAAATGTTTTGCCTGACTGCACATTGAGACTCTATCTCAAATTGCTTGCCTTCTCAAGGAAGGGGGAACGAGGGAGACAATTTGGAACTCAAAAAAAAATATTTTTTTTTTAAAGAGAGAATGCTTAAAATTTTTTGTGTAACTGAGAAAAAAATATAATTTAAATTTTTAAAAATTAAAAAATTAAATTAAATTAAAAGGAAAAAATAATAGCTAAGGGGCAGCTTGATAACACAGTGGATAGAGAGCCAGATTTGGAGTCAGGAAGATCTGGGTTCAAATCTGGTTTCATGACCCTGGGCAAGTCACTTAATCCCAGTGGCCTTGCCCTTACTGGTCTTCTGTCTTAGAATTAATGCTAAAGCAGAAGGTAAGGGCTTCAGTGAAATTGTGTATCGGCTAAGGGGGGCTAGGAAGGTTTGGGGAGAGGGAAAGAACATGAAACTGTTCTGACCCCCTCTCTCTGTACTACATGTAACTAGCGGAAAATACTCAAAATAAAAATATATTAAAAATAAAAAAATAAATAAATCTAAAAGAAAGGTAAGGGTTTAAAAAATAAAAGTAAAAAAAATTAAAAAGAAGGTAAGGGTTTAAAAATAAACAATATCTAACATTCATAGAGCTCTGGGTGCTTAGCACTTTATGATTATTATTTCATTTGATCCTTACAATAACCCTGAGAGATAGATACTATGATTATCCTCATTTTACAGAGGAGGAAACAGAGGCAAACAGAGGTGGAGTGACTTGCCCTAGGGAACACATCTAGTAAAGTTTCTAAGGCAGGATTTGAATTCAGGTCTTCCCAATTCTCTATCCAAGCATGCCCCAAAATAGGGCCCCTTAAGGAACTTATATCCTCCTGGAGAGGGTGCCAACATATACACAGTCAAGTACAGACAGAGTAATATGATATGATCCTAGGAAGTGAGTAAGGCAGGATTTGAATCTAGGACTCCCTGCCTCCAAGCCTCGAATTCTCCCATACCAGCACTGGCTGGCCCCTCACCTGTGCTGGGAATGGAGCTATGAATTCAAAAGCTCCCATTTTTGTAAGTCTTTAAGAATGGCCAAAGGGCTTGTATCATTGGAGCGTCATGATAACCTGTGTGGCTGGTGCTGCTATTAGCCCCATTCCGTAGATGAGAACACTGAGACTCAGACTTTAGTGACATGCCCAGACTGGGATTTGAAGTGGGATTCGAGCCTAGCTCTCCCCAAGTTCAAGTCCTGGCTTTTATATACTTTATCCAGTTGGAACAAGTGTTTTCCAGACACGCCCAAGCAAATGCCCAGAGGTAGGAAATAAGGAACAATGTGAAGACTATTTCTCTTCAGTGTGTGTGTTCTTCCACCACATCCCCAGGGGTTGGTTCCTACAGGAGAAGCCCTATGATGGAAAGGGCACTGACTAGCCTGGAAGTCAGAAGCTCGGGGTTCGAGGTCCAGCTGGGCCACTAATAAACTGTGTGACTTTGGGCAAGTCTCATCAGCTCCATAAAATAGCAGGTTGGACTGGATGATCCCTGAGGTCCCTTCCATCTGGCTTGAGAGCCTCCAGGCAGAGACCCGCTTCCCTGCTCTCTCCTTGGCCTTTAGGAGGGGCAGAATGGGCCTGCGTCCTCCCCCAGTGGAAAAGATGGCTCCGTGGAGTCTCCAGTGATGCCTCGGCCAACATGCCTCCGATTCTTCCTGTGACCTTTATTTCCCTCTATTAGCCAGGCTTCTCCTTGGCTGCCCCGATCTGGGGCGATTTGTTTCTATGCAGAAAGACTCCCCATCGACACCCCCTCTGCAGGCTCCACGGGGGTGGGCAGGTGAGATTTTCTTGGCAAAAATACAGAATGATTTGCCATTTCCTTATGCAGTTTATTTTAAAAATGAGAAGATGAAGCCAAAGAGGCTTAAGTGACTTGTGCGGGGTCATACTGGTAGTAAGTGTTGAAATGGTTAAAATAAGAAAAACTCTTTTTATATTATTAACTTTATTAAAGTAAGAAAAACCGGAGTTTCCCTGCTGAAACTAACTCTCCCTACACGGAGTCTCCTCAGATTCAAAGTTCCCTCCTAGGCGTGGGGTTGGTCCTTATATAGACCAATCCCGTGCCCAGAAGTAGGGGGCGTGGCCTCTCCCTAGCATGGGATTGGTCCAATTCAAGACCAATCCCACACCAGGAAGTAGTAGGGAGGAGCCACTGAGGCATGCTGGGGGATGTAGTCTTCCCCTCCCCCCACGCCCCTCCACAACACTAAAACCCACAATGATCAAGTCTGGATTTGAACTCAGATCTTCCTATCTCCGGACCTAGCCCTTTATCTACTGTGCCGCTTGCCTGCCCACTTTTGCAGATCTCCAGTTTACAGATGAGAAAATAGACAGGCAGGTTAAGTGACTTGTCCAGGTTCACATAACTGTCAGAGGCCAGATTTGAACTTGGACCTTCTGATTTCCAGCACTATCCTCTGCTTCGCCTAGCAGCCTCTAGTTGGAAAAACTATCCAAGACATCCCGTTATCTAGTCAGGAAACTAGATCTTTCCCCTCCCTCCCTTCTTCTTGCTTTCCCAGACTCAGGTACCATATTGGAGGCTTGAGGAAGCCTATAGAACTTGGATTGGAGGGAGAGGGTTTGAGAGCAAGATGGACAGAGTCTGGGTCATAGCTTGGGTAGAGATGCTCATGAGGAAGACCCAGATTCAAATCCTACCTCCGATGGTTACTTAGCAGTGGACTGGTCTGGGCTTCATTTTCCTCTTCTGTGAAATGAAGGAGGTTGGGCCGATGGCTTCCAGTGTTCCTTCCAGCTCTGAATCTTGGATCTTTTATCAGAAAAAGTGACTCTCGTGTCCTGCCCCCAGATGCCATTGATATCGTCAAAGACCCTCTCTCTCCCAACGAGTACAAATCAGAGGAAGACCCTCGGCTCTTTCGGTCAGTCAAGACAAAGAGAGGCCCGCTGTCGGAGGACTGGATTGAGCACTACCTCCGTGACCCTAGCCAGTTGCCCATCATGTGTGCGTACAAGCTGTGTAAGGTGGAGTTTCGATATTGGGGCATGCAGTCCAAGATCGAGAGGTTCATTCATGATGTTGGTGAGTGCTTCCCGGAGGGGCAGCCACGGGGGTGCGATCGGCGGGCCTCGCCTCACCCTAGAGTTCTTTGTGGGGGCGTGCGTTCACCTTCACTGATTTAAGCCAAAGGATGCGGGGGATCAGGGGGAGCGTGTCACGGGGAGGTAGACGTCAGCCCAGAGTCGGCCACGATTTCTGACCACAGGGAGGATGCTCAGACCCTCAGGTGGAGGCTGGGTTTATCCAGGATCAGAACCCTCAACCTATTTCATAGAGAGCCATTCAAAACACTTAATAGGTGTGCAATCACTTGGCAAACTTTGAAATGATTAACTATTATTGTTCACAAATTAGTAACTATTAATATAACAAATTAATACGTATTATTAAGCACTTTCAGTCTTGTAGAGTCATTTCCTCAGAGCAGTTCTATAATAGAAATTGCTTCCCTTGTGTTGTTCAGTCGTTTCACTTGTGTCTGACTCTTTGTGACCCCATTTGGGGTTTCCTTGGCAAAGACACCGGAGTGGGTGGCTATTTTCTTCTCTGGCTCGTTTTATAGATGAGGAAAGTGAGGCTGACAGGGTTAAGCGACTCGCCCAGGGTCACCTAGTTAGTGAACATCCAAGGTCAGATTTGAACGCAGGAAGTTTCTTCAGAGTAGTTCCATGATATAGATTTCCTTCACTAGACCGTAACCTCCCTGAGGGCAGGAACCACAGCTTATTTACTTTTGCGCCTCCCAGAGCCTAGCGGAATGAATCCTCCGCACGGTGGTGCATGCTCCATGACATGCTTTTAAATTCTTTATTTCTAGTATTCTTTTAAAATTTCGAGTTCTAGATTCTTTTCTCCCTTCTACCTCTCCCCACTCACTGAGAAGGCAAGCAATAGGATGTCAGTTCTACATGTGAAATCATGCAAAACATATCTCCACATTAGCCCTATCACAGGAAAGGGCAAGAAAAAAGCAAGAGAGAAAATTCTCCTTCTGTCAGCAACCTGTTCTCTCTCTGAAGGTGGTGGCGTCGTTCATCTTGAGGCCTTTGGAATTGTCTTGGATCGTTGTCTTGATCAGAGTAGCCAAGTCTTTCCCCTTGACCATCATGACAACATTGCTGCTACTGGGCACAGGGATCTCCCGGTTCTTCTTCTCCCCACTTCGCCTCAGTTCCCATAGATCTTGTCATGTTCTTCTGAAATCATCTGCCCATTGTAAGATTAAAATTAGTACCCAATAGCTAAGTATTATATTTTATAAGATTTATTAATAATCACTTGAAGTAGAAGAAATAAAAAGAACAAAAGTAAAAGCCTGAGTAAAGAAAAGTTTTCCCACTTGCGTTGGCGGGAGAAGAGAGCGAGAGGTGGGGTTACAGAAACTTTATCTCCAAAACGTAAGGATGGAACGTGAGGACGAAAGTGGGATTCTGGGAAATGGAGTTCTGGGGTACAAAATCCTAATGACACACCATGCCACAACTTCTTCAGTTATTTCCCAAATGATGGACAGCCTTGTCATTTCCAATTCTTTGCCACTTCACAAAGAGCTGCAATAAACATTTTTGTACAAATAGGTATTTTCACTTTTTTCTCTGATTTCTTTGGGACAAAGACCCAGTAGTGCTATTGCTGGGTTAGAGGGTATAAATATGAAAAATGATAAAGGCTGGTATAATAATATAAATTAGTATTTTAATTAAAGCCATGTTGATAGATAAAATCATTAGACCACGCGCTTGTAAGCATTCAAAACTGCCGCCTCCATACTGCCTCCTAGCCAAGCCCTCCCCGCCAAAGAAGCGAGACTCCCTCCTAACCCACGAGATTTAAGCGCTCCCCTGCGTCAAGACGTCGGAAACGGAAAACAGTTGGACCATGTTGGATCACGGGAAATGTAGTTTTATACATTTCCCAGATTCACTTGTTACAAGGGTAGGTACAGTTTTATAGCCTTTGGGGCATAGTTCCAAATTGTTCTCCAGAATGGTGGAACCAGTTTCTACCCAACAGCGCATTCGTGGACCTATTTCCCCCCTTGCCTTCTTGCACTTGTCATTTCTGATATGTGTTTCCAAG
Source organism: Gracilinanus agilis (assembly GCF_016433145.1). Lineage (NCBI taxonomy): Eukaryota > Metazoa > Chordata > Mammalia > Didelphimorphia > Didelphidae > Gracilinanus > Gracilinanus agilis. The sequence goes on from NC_058130.1 coordinate 752,473,548, forward strand.
GTGGTGGTGTCCTGGAGGAGGTCTTGTGACCCAGAAAGGGCCCCTGCCCCTCTCTGCCTTGGAACTTCAGCCAGAGCCCCTGCTCCCTTGTAGCTCACCATTAGCTCTCTTCCCCACCCTAGAATGGGGCCCCAGAACTGCAATGGGCGATAAGAGTTGCCCATCAGCACCAGCTGTCCCCAGGGCTGGCAAGAGTCCGCCATGATTCTTTTCTGACTAGTTGTCCAACCCTTTTAAGCATCTCTGAGCTGAGAGCTCCCAAAGCTGCTGCTGCTGTTATGGCCGAGTCCAAGGCCCCTGAGTTGTGTTGGACAGACCCCCACGCCAGTGTCACAGACTTCTCTTGTGACCTCCTCATTTTTCTTAGGCTCCAAAATTTGATTTGGGGCATTATTTTAAAGTTGTTTGATTTTTTAATTTGATTTGATTTTTAATTTTTTCCCCCATGGTTACATGATTCTTCTTGTCTTTGTCCCCTCTTCCCTCCCCCCTCCGGAGTTGACAAGCAATTCCACTGGCTTATACATATTTAAATTTGTTTGAGGAAGAATGTTGAGATCATTCATTTGAGTTGCTACCATCCACCATCTTGGCTCTGCCCACTTCCTACTTTTTTTTTTTTAAACCCTTACCTTCCGTCTTAGAATCAGTACTGTGTATTGATTCCAAAGCAGAAGAGTAGTAAGGGCTAGGCAGTGGGGGTTAAGTGACTTGCCCAGGGTCACCCAGCTAGACATACATTTTTGATGGATGAATAAATGTTGTAGAGTTTTCCTGCATAGCTTGAGAGTTTGGATGCCCTCTGAGGTCACTTGGAATCCTAAAACTATTTGACTCTGTGTCTATTACTGATGAAAAGTCTTTATTCTTGAGGCAGCTGGTTAGCTCAGTGGATAGAGAGCCAGACCTAGAGATGGGAGGTCCCGAGTTCAAATTTGACCTCAGTCACTTCCTAGCTGCATGACCCTGGGCAAGTCACTTAACCCCAGTTGCCTAGTCCTTACCACTTTTCTGTCTTAGAAGTGATATTTAGTATTGATTTCTAAGACAGAAGCCGAGGGTTTAAAAAAGAAGAAATGGAAAAGAAAATCTTGTCCTCTGAGGTCAAAAAATCTAATTTGTGAGTCGAAGATATGGAGGAGGAGAAACAGATTGAAGCATATTTTCTTCCCTCTCTCTTTTCTGGGGGGAGCAGAGTTACTGCAGAAATTTGTTTTGCATGACTATACATATTTGTAATGAGTTTTCTTTTTTATTACTTTCTCAATGAGTGGAAGAGGGGGAGGGAGCGAATTTGGAAGTGAACAAAATAAATAGAATTGAACTTAAAGAGAGGAGGAAGGAATTCGTGGGTGGTAGTTCATCCGAAGATGATCTGGGGATTTTCGAGGGACCACAAGCTGTGCTGGCCGTGAGTCAGCAGAAAGGGAGAACAGCTAGAAAAGCCAATGTAATCCTACACTACCTTACAAGTGATATGACAGCCGTCAAAAAAAATAAATGAATTCGAACCTGTCCAGAGAAGGACAACCTTCATGATGAAGGGCCTGGAGATGCTCTGGGAAGGTTGCTTCCAGAAGCTGTGTTTAACCCAGATAAGACTGCCTTGGAGTAGAGAGGTTGGCCTTGTTCTCTTGGCCCCAAGGGCAAAGCCAGGAGCAGTAAGTGAAGTGGTGAAAAAAGGGCAAACTTCCTAACAATAAGAGCTCTCCAAAAGGGGATCCATCCATCAGTCGGAGCGGAGATGGAGGAAGGCAAGGTATCCCCCTGCCCTTCTGCCTCTCCAGTCCACAAGCATTCACTCGGCGTCTACTTAGTGCCCAGCACTGAAGCAGAGCAGACCGGGGGCATTGGGTGCACTTGCTTTTGAATATGAAAACACCCCACCAACTAGGGAGTCAAGGTTGGGCTTCTTTGGGAAGGTTCTTTATCCTTGGTTGGATCATTGACTCCATCCCTTTGTGGTCATCCCCATCAAAGCCACCACCATTATGCTCCCCCTTTAGAATGTTCCAGTGGGTCTGATGGAGACTCGTAGGGTCTGGTGAGGCTGGAGCGCACCCCCGGAGAAAATGAGGCATGAGTGGTTCCTAACATGGCCAAATGGAACGGTGACTAGAGATACATAGAAGTTACCTAGAAGTGGACTGAGGCTTGATGGTCATACCATCCATCCCTAGCTTCAGTCTGAATACCCCGAAGGAGATAAGAAAAGAGGGATGAATTTTAGTTCCAAGGACCCTCAGTTTACAACCCAGCTCTGCCATGCCCTATCTTTGTGACCTTGGGTAAATCACTTTAACCTCTCTGGGCCTCAGTTTCCACACTTGTAAAATGAAAGAGTCAGACTAGACAACCTCTGAGGTCCCTTCAGGCTCAAGACTAGAAGCCTATGACCTCCAAGAGGCACCCAGGTTGATCCATATGGTGGTGCCTATGGAAGGAGCCCCAGTCCAATTGACCCAGTCCTGAGTTCTAGTCTCAGCCCTGCCTCTTATGAGCCTTGGTTGGTCAAGTCTTCTTTCCCCTTTCTCAGCCTCTATTTGTTCATTGAAAAGAATGCGCTGCCCGCATTTAATTCTATAACGATTCCATGGGCCATGATCCTACTGATTCTTAAAACCAGAAAGAAAACAGCTGTCCCCCTGCTTGTCTTTTGTCATCTATTCTACAGTGAACAAGCAATGACCGTTTTAGGAAGCTGCTTCTTTGGGCCAGGCACACAGTGCCTGGAGACGGGAGGACCTGGGTTCAAATTTGGCCTCAGACACTTCCTAGCTATGTGACCTTGGGCAAGTTATTTAACTCCGATTGCCTAGCCTTTGTTGCTTTTCTGTCTTAGACTTGATAGTAAAGGCTTAACACAAAATTAAATTTAAATTTAAAAAAGAGACATGAAGACTGAAGCTTCTTGTTCCCTAACTCACTCTTTACCATAAGGCTCTCTTACTGTCCAACCTCAGTCCCTCTTGTTCTTGTACCCCCTTGCTGACCCTCTCCCTCTCCCTGGTGTTTTTGTCCTCTCCTTGGTGAAGTTAGAGAACAGATAATATAGAATGTAAGTTCCTTGAGGGCAAGGATTGTTCTTTTTTCCCATTTGTATTCTTAAGGCCTTACTCATAATAGGCCCTTTCAGATTATTTTTTGAATGAAAACAAATTAATTCCTATTCTAGTTCTGGGCCTAAAAGCAAGTACAGGATGGAGGCACAAACCACAGAGAAGTAGATTTGGGCTGCCAGGCTATGAGGATTCTCATCCCAAAGTAGAGTGAGCTACCATTTGAAGTAGTGAGTGCCCCATCACTGAAGAGCTTCCAGATAGCCCTTCCAGAAGAAGATAGCTCTTCTAGCTTCCAGAAGCTAGATACCCACTTGCTGGTGATATTATGGAGAGTGTGCCTGTTCAGTGGGTGGGACTAGATGAGCTTCTAAGACAGCTGGGTTGGACTTGGGTCCTAAATGGTCCCTTCCAACTTTGAAATTTGGTCATTCTGACTTCCATGTCAAATCAACTAACTCCTGGAAAAAATAGCTTTTCTGCTTTGAGAGTTTCACCTATTCAATATACTTCCACACAAACATACACACATATTTATACATACATGTCAGAACATTTATGTGCATGGCTGTAAATTTCCCAGTGTCAGTCTGACCTCATTGGTCCTGGAATAGTAAACTGTTCCAATATCCAGATTTTTCCGCATGGGCTCGTTTCAGGTAGGAGGTCTCCTCCATTCCTTTGGTGAGTCGGGCTCCAGGCCTCCAATTCTAGGCCTAAGTGGAATGCAGGGCTAGTCTGTCTGGCTCTCCCTTTCCTTTGCTTGTCTCTGATAAAAAGGATATTGTGGGGGACCAAACACTTAGGGTAGGACTTAGGAGACCTAGATTCAAGCTTTATTATCTAGCCATCCTACCATAGGCAAGTCAGCATGGGAGAGCATTTTGAAAAGTTAGATGGACGATACGAAGTGGAACTTGCTTTTCATGGGATTAAGAGGAACACTATTTGAAATATAGAGAGCCTCTGATACCTCGGGGTGGTAGCCCTGTGCTATCCACAGGGCACCTGGTTGGGCAGGTCCTCCCAAGCTAGAGTTTGGGTCCAGCAGCAGATTATGAGTCTGTCCCAGGGACAATGCAAGGTTTATCCTTTGCCATCCAACACTTAACACTCTTTTTTTTTTTTTTTAAAATCCTTACCTTCCATCTTAGAATCAATATTGTATATTGGTTCCAAGGCAGAAGAAGTGGTAAGGGCTAGGCAATGGGGGTTAAGTGATTTGTCCAATGGTCTAAGGCCAGATTTGAACCTGGTGCTCTATCCACTATGACACCTTGCCTCCCTACTCAATTTATTGATCCCAGATACTCTTCCCTCAGCCCTTCCCCTACCCTATGAGCCATCCTTTGCCTCAGAGATTAAAGTGTGTATGTTTTCTTTTGAGGAGTGCTGGAGTTCCCAAAGAACTTGAGATATTAAGAAGGGATTCCCAATCTATCCTTGAAGGGAGGCAGCAGCAGAATCATAAGGAAGGGAAGGCTGGAGTCAAGAATACTGGCTCTGTTTTCTAGTTCTGTTAGAACACTAACTGGCCTGCTGTCTGCTGTCTCTTGGTCTGGGGATCCCGTGTTCATGGGCTAAGACACAGAAATCAGAGCTGAAGAAGAAAGGGAGGCTTGAACTACATAGACAAGGCTCCCTGGGCTAATCACTGACCCCGTCCTTCTTTGGTCCCTTGACCCAGGTCTCCGGAAGGTGATGGTGAGGGCTCACCGGCAGGCCTGGTGCTGGCAGGATGAATGGTTCGGGCTGACCATTGAGGACATCCGGAAGCTAGAGAAAGAGGCGCAGGAGATGCTGTCCCGTAAGATGGCCCGGTACTCAGATGCTGATGCGCATGGGCCCCAGGAGCTGTGCAGTGAGGAGAAGGAAATGGACAACGCCTTGAGGGAGGTCACAGAGCCCCTGAGCAGCAACGGGGAGGCCCTCAAGGGGAGAAGCTTAACAAAGCAGTGGTCCACATCCTCGAAGTCTTCCCGGTCATCTAAAAGAGGAGGTGAGAGACCTGGTCAGAGACTTCTCCCCACCCAGAGTTCCCTTCCACACCCCTCCCCATGAAAGCTGGGCACCTGGGGGTCTGGCCACCCTCCTTTTATGTAATAAACATGTTCCTGAAAAGTTGTGTGTAGGTCACATTTTTTTTAAAAAAGGTAACTCCTATTGTTAATGCACTAGGGCACTGGCCCATAAAGGAAGTCTTTGTAGGGTTAAAAATCCTCTCTTCCCCAGCCCTTCCTGCATTTCTCTGGGCAGAATTCTGGGTTTCCTTAAGTCCTTTGGGACTCAAGTTCCAGTCCAGTTTAGTTAAGTTGGGACTGCCCTGTAATGACAGTACCTTGGGCTTTGCTTTCCTGTTATTTCCAGGTGCCAGGAGAGTCCAGCAGTAGTAATTGGGTAAAACCCTCGAGTTTTCTTGGGTCACCCACGTACCCCAGTCTGAACTCTCCACTGAGACTTGGCATCGAGTTCAGCTCCTAGCTTTGCCATATACTTCCTGTATACTGTTGGGCAAGTACTTCCTATCTTTTGGCCTCAGTTTCCTTATTTGTAAAATGCATTTGGACAAGATGGCCTCTCATCCAAGGACCCTGACTTCCTAGGCCCTCCCTTTCCTCATTAGAGGCCTCCACATTTAGGATACCCAGTTGCATTGTTTTTTGCAAGCAGTGGGCCAATTCGTGGGGTGTCACAGTATCCAGAAGTCTCCACAAATTTCGCTCTTCCCTGGCCCTGTGTATCTGGCTGCCAGGGTCAACAACAGTCAGTCATCAAACATTTATGAAAGGTCTAGTCTATGCCTGGTGCTGATCTGGGGTTACAGAGAAAAGACAAAACCCATCACTGCCCCCAAGGAGCTCCCATTTGATTGGAAGGAGACAACATGCAGGGGACTCTGTACCCAAAAGATAGAGGCTGGCTCAATGGGAGATAATCTCCCGGGGAAGCACTGGCATTAGGAGGGATTGGGAAATGATCCAATTAGGATGACCCAGCCTGAAGCAAAGCAGCTGGTCGCTCTGTGCTCAGGGTGCCCTTGCCCTTGGCTCCAGCCTCTAGGAACATGGTCGGGGCACCCCAAGGACTGCTGAGGAGGGACCTGTTCCAGGCACCGAGAAATCCGCTGACCTGTGGCCCTCCAGCCCCGTCCTGCCTGAGCTTCCTTCCCCCTCCTCCCCGGGTTCTCCGAGGTGCCGTCGGGCAGGATCCTGATGCCAGTCTGGGCTGCTCAGCTCCCACAGGAGCCCAGAGACCGCAGAAAAGACAGAATTAGCAGCCCGAGGAGGCAGGTCACAAAAGTGTCCTCCACGTGGCAATTAGGGAATAGAATTAGAATCTGAGCATGTGGCTTGCCTGCTGCGACCCAGGAGATGGGAACAGGGCTAGGGCTCTGCCCCTTCCTCCTGGCGGGGCTTTGATGCCTGTTAAGACAGGTTCCCCATGTCTGTCCCCGTCCGTGGGGCCGTAGGCTGGGCGTGAGGGGAGGAGCTAAGCAGGTGCGCCCCCTCTTCTAGACAGGGGCCTTCAGTCCAATCCCAGGCTGACGGAGGCCCAGCCCCAGCTCGGGGGTCTCTTAGCCCAGGCGCCATCATTCTTGTCTCGAGATCAGCGTGGCAGGGCTTGGAACAAGAGCTTGAGGAGAGGCCGAGACGATTGCATGAACCGAGTCGTGTTTGAATGGGATGAGGAGAGTCGGCGATTTAAGAGAGCTGAGTGATGGGGGTGTCTGTAAAGTGAAGGATTCTTCCCTCATCTCTCTGTATTACAAATCCATGTTTTGGGTTTGCCAATGTGGGACACATTTGATGAATGTCCTTTGCCAGAGGCTTAAGAAAAGGATCAGGCCACTTCCAAGGCAGTCTGGTCTATTAATCAAAAAGCATTCACTGGGGACAGCTAGGGTGGTTCAGTGGATGGAGAGTCAGGCCTAGAGAGGGGAGGTCCTGGGTTCAAAACTGACCTCAGACACTTCCTCACTGTGTGACCCTGGGCAAGTCACTTCACCCTCGTTGCCTAGCCCTTACCGCTCTTCTGCCTTGGAGCCAATATATTCTAAAATAGAAGGTAAGGGTTATTTTGTTTTTAAAAAGGCATTTATTATTAAGTATGTACTATGGGCCGGTGTTAAGCCCTGACGATACAAAGAAAGCCCCAAACAGTCCCTACCTTCAAGGAGTGCACATTCTGATAGGGGAAGCAACCTATTATTAAGTGGGTAATCATAGAGCTCCCCAGAGGAGACAGGAAGGAATTTGGGGTTTCTTGGTCCCCAGCTTTATTTATCTTTTAAAAAAGACATTCCCATTCCCCAGTGAGGTAGGCTCTATCTCAATCCATGCAAACCTCCAGGATCCCTCATTCCTCAGGTTCACTGAAGATCATCTGGTCCATCCCCCAGCCTCCATTCTAGAGCTTTCCCGGAGCACTCCCTTCCCTTTCCTTAGTGACGGGCCCCCTAATTGTGAAGTTATTCCCGAGGCCTCCCCTGGGCTCTCCTTTTACCACTGTGCCACGTCTCCCCTGAAGGAGGAGCAGCCGGCCCCTGGCTCCCTCTCCCTGTGGCAGGTGTACCGTCCTTCTCCGTCTTGAGGCTCAGTGCTAAGTCTGGGGTTTTTCTTTGCAGGGAGCCCTTCGTGCCAAAGCATCTCGGAATGGAGGATGCAGAGCATAGCCAGGGACTCAGACGACAGCTCAGAAGACGAATTCTTTGATGCGCACGGTATGTGGCCTCTGTGGCACCCTGGGGGAGGGCCGAGACAGCCTGGCGCACGAGGGAGCGGCGTCCCGTGCTTCTCGGGGACCCCCGGAGCATACACGGGGGGAGATCTGGGCTCCAGGGGGGCACTGATGCAAGCACCGACCATGTGCCAGGTCCTGTGCAAGGTGCCTGGGATATGACGTTCAAACCTGAAATCATACCTAGTAGCATCAGATCTTAAACTGTTCTATAGAGCGGCGGTCACCAAAGCAGTGAGGTACTGGCTAAGAGACAGAAGGGAGGATCAGCGGAGTAGACTCGGGCAAGCTAGTGTCTGATAAACCCAAAGAGCCCAGATCTTGGGATGAGAATTCACTGTTTGACAAAAACTGCTGGGAAAGGGGAAAATTAGGTTTAGATCAACATCTCACACCCTACACCAAGATAAACTCAGAATGGGTGAATGACTTGAATATAAAGAAGGAAACTATAAGTAAATTAGGTGAACATAGAATAGTTTACCTGTCAGATCTGTGGGAAAGGAAGGAATTTAAGACCAAGCAGGAGATAGAAAACGTGGCAAAATGTAAAATGAATGATGTTGATTATATCAAATTAAAAAGGTTTTATACAAACAAAACCGAAGCAACCAAAATCAGAAGGAAAGCAAAAATGAAACCATTCCTGCCCTTGGTATGTAAATAGAAGATATTAAATATATTCAGGCATTTGGTATTGGTTTGACCCTGGGCCAGTCACTTACCTGAAAGTGACTGAACAACCAAAAATACCTACCAAATCAGAGGCCCGTCCCAGAAGGGGATGACAGTTACCCTAAAACTACAACTCCCAGCATCCCACTCTCCTCACATTACATACTGACATAGGAAGGATCTAAATTTTGGTGTAGCCGGACCTCTCGCTCGCTCCTCTTCCTGTCGGGGCATTGGTGGAGCGGGCTTTTTAACACGCAAGGAGAACTGAGTCATGTGGTCTTCATTTTGTTAAATAAGTAGGGTTTTTTTTACTTCTATTTCCTTTTTACTCCTTCTACTTCAAGAGATTATTAATAAACTTCATAAAATATAATTCTTAGAGTGTTGGATATTAATTTAAATCTTACACTCCTTTGGCTGAGTCAGCAGATAGAGCCCTGAAGTCAGGAAGACCTCAGTTCAAATCCAGCCTTAGACACTTTCTAGCAGTGTGACCCTGGGCAAGTCCCTTAACCTTGTTTGCCTCGGTTTCCTCATCTATAAAATGAGCTTGAGATGGAAATGGCAAACTAGCTGTGTGACCTGGACAAGTCATTTCACCCTGTTCACCTCAGTTTCTTCATCTGTAAAATAAACTGGAGAGAGAAGGGCAAACAAGCTGTGTGGCCCTGGGCAAGTCACTTCACCCTTATCTGCCTCAGTTTCTTCATCTGTAAAATGAGCTGGAGAGGGAAATGGCAAACCATTCTAGTTTCTCTGCCAAGAAAACCACAAGAGAGGTAAAAAAGAGTCAGGTAGACAGAGGACGACCAAGTCACCCCAGCACTGTGTATTAGGCACTGTGCTAAGTCTTCTTGTTCCCATCTTATGGAGAAGGAAACAGGCTCAGGGAGGGATATGAGCCGCCTAAGAGCCACTCCTTGTCTAGAGGGAGGAGCGGAGCAGGGCCACATTCCCATCTCTGCACAGCCCAGGAGGTCCCTGGTCAGACCTTCATTCACAGGGATGCACCCCGCTCCCTGGAGGAGGAGGCACCAGCTCCTTCATGCCACTGCCCTTGACCTTTTATTCTAGGTGGCAAGGAATTAATAACTTCAGTTACCTAGCCCTTACCACTCTTCTGCCTTGGAACTGATACTAAGACAGAAAGTAAAGGGGTATGGGGAGAGGGAGAAAGAAATAGACAGACAGACAGACAGACAGACAGACAGAGAGATGGAGGATGGAGAACCGCTCTTGAAACTAGAGGATCGTGGCGGTCCTCCACCTCCAAGAAGGGAAGACAGAATAGGGAAAGGGTCCACAACCACCAGGCACTTTACAAGCATTTCGCATCATGGCAGCCCTGGAAAGGAGGGGTTGTTGTTATCTCTTTTTTGAAGTTAGTGAGTTGTTTTTGGTTGTCTCCAACTTTGTCACCCCGTTTGGAATTTTCTTGGCAGAGACACTGGAATGGTTTGCCATTTTCTTCTCCAATTCCTTTTACAGATGAGGAAACTGAGGCAAGCAGGGTAAAGTGATTTACCCAGAAATGTTTGAGGTTTTCTTGACAAAGACACTGGAGCAATTTACCATTTCCTTCTCTGACTCCTTTTGCAGATGAGGAAACTGAGGCAAGCAGGCTGAAGTGATTTACCCAGAAATGTTTGAGATGTTCTTGATAAAGACACAAGAATGGTCTGACATTTCCATCTCTGGCTCACTTGATAAATGAGAAAACTGAGGCATGTAGGGTGAAATGATTTACCAGAAACATTTGAGATTTTCTTGACAAAGACACTAGAAGTGGTTTGTCATTGCCTTTTCTTGCTCGTTTTACAGATTAGGAAATTGAGGTTAACGGGGGGAAGTAACTTGCCCAGGGTCACACAGCTAGTGAGTATTCTCAGAGGATTTGAACTTATATCTTCCTGATTCAAGGTCCAATGTTCTGTCCTTTGTTCCCCTTAGCTCCCGTGAAAGAGTGCTGACCTCACTGAAAGAGAGACCTGGGTTCAAATCACTGCTCCAACTCTTTCTAGTTGTAGGACCCCATGCAAGTTACTTCTCCTTTCTGGGCCTCCGTTTTCTCATCTGAAAAGTGACTTCCAGAGTCCCTTCCAGCTCTGAATCTATGATTCTCTACGATGCTGTTACACACCTCACAAGACTGGTGTGAGGAAAGCATTTTGTAAACCTTACAGCTCTAAAAATCCTTCAGCAAGGAAGAGCTGGGTAGCCCAGGGAATAGTGCATCAGGCCTGGAGTTGGGATGGCCTGGTTCAGCCCTTCCCAGCTGGGTGACCCTGGACAAGTCATTCGATCCCATTGCCTAGCCCTTACCGCTCTTCTGCCCTAGAACCAATACCCAGTATTGATTCTAAGATAGAAGGTGAGGTGTTTTTTTTAAATAATAATAAAATAAATCCATATGAAGGAACTTGGGGGGGGGGCGGTGCTACGCAGGCATGGAGGTGTCCAAAAGAAACCGAGCTGTTAGACAATTCACTTGAACAGGAATTATTGAGGAGCCTCCGAGAGGGCTCAATGCGGAGGATACAAAGGTAACGTGTAAAGATTCCCTGCCCTCGGGGAGCTGGCATTCTCCCGGGGGGAATCCGTGTGTTCTTGGCGAATCCGATACAAAATAGGTACAGAGTAACAGTGAGCTCTGAGCCAGAGCCGGGGGAATCCCGAAGCGCCTTGTGTGTGAGCTGGCCTTTGTAGGATGGGGAGGATCAGGGGAAGGAGGCCAGGCTCTGGCCGGCCCTCGGAGCCGGGAGGAGGGGGAGGCCGAGGGGAAAGGGCCTGACCTCCCAGCCAGAGGGCCGTGAGCCTGGCGCGGAGCAGCGTGCTGGCATGACGTGGGCCCCTCCGGTTCTCCCGAGGCTTCCCGCCGCCACCTCCGCCGTCGTTAGCCTCCCAGACGCCTGTGAGGGAGGTCAGACAGTGACCTCTTTGTCCCCCGGCTTGTCCAGGCTTCCCTTCTCTCATTAAGGAATCACTTTTACACGCAGCTTTCAATGATTCATAGAGTCAGAGCCGACGGGCGCTTAGATGCCAGTATTCGACGGGTACGACTTCAGAGCTCCCGGGATCTCAGGCCGGGTAGTACAGCCCACACCTGAAGAAGAATCCCCACTGCAAGGGGCAGCTAGATGACCCACTGTGGATAGTGTCAGGCCTAGAGTCAGGACGACCTGGGTTCAAATCTGGCCTCAGACACTTCCTCGCTGGGGCACCCTTGGCCAAGCAATTAACCCCATTTGCCTAGCCTTTGCCTTTCTGTCTTAGAACTGATTCTAAAACTAAAACGGATTCTAAAATACAGGTTTTAAAAAATTCTCACTCCAAGGGCAGCTGGGTGGCTCAACAGATGGAGAGCCAGACCTAGAGACGGGAGGTCCTGGGTGCAAATCTGGCCTCAGACACTTCCTGGCTGTGTGATTTGTCTAAGTGGAAATCTCGTACCCTTGGACTTCATCTCCCAGCATTCCTTTCCTTGCATCTTCATGTATTGTTTACAAGTTTGATTGGTTGGCAGCCTTTCTACTTTAGCTTTTTACTTTAGTTATTCTTGATAAATCTTATTAAATAGGCAAGTCACTCCACCCATTGCCCAGCCCTTAATACTCTTTTGCCTGGGAACCAGCCTTGATTCTAAGACAGAAAGTAAGGATTTAAAAAAAAAAAAAAATCTGCCCTCCAATATAAGTGCCCTAATGAGTGGTCCTCTGGCCTCTGGGAGCCTTCCAGATGAGGAGGAGCTACCCACTTCTTGGGACAGCCTGTGCCCCTTTGGGAGGGCTCTGGCTGTGAGGAAGCATGTTTGCATCCAGCTTCATTCTGCCTCTGCAGCCCCTGCCTGTTTCTTCTGATTCTGCCTACAATGAGTCTGTTCTTCTGTCTTCCACCAGCCTTCTCCAGGCCTCCTCCTGAGCCTGACCTTGCCCAGCTGTTAGCATCATACACTCAAGGCTCTTCCCTGTCCTGCTTTCCTTCCTTTGGGCTCTCTCCAACGTACGTTTCCTTGCTGAAAGGCGGCATTCAGAAGTGGGTCTGCTCCTGCCAATGGGCTCGGCATCGGGGTGGCTCTGTGGCGAGGGCTCTGGCCATTCTCCATCTCCCCTTTGGGGCCGAGCTCGTCGTGATTACAATTCTGCAGCATTCGCTTTTCATTGTTCTGTTGGTGGTTCTGTCCTTGTGTTCTCATGGTTCTGCTGACCTCCCCTCTCTGCATCAGTTGATATATCTTCCTATACTTCTCTTTTTCGTTGTACTCATCATTTCTTATGGGACAGTCATTTATTTAACCATTTCACAATCAAGGTACCTCTTTTTCCCCCTGGTCTTGTATTACCACAGAAAAAAAAAAAAATCAAGCATAAAGCACCTACTGTGTGCCGAGGACTATACCAGGGAGTTGGGGGTACAAGCACTAAGAATAACAGGATCCCCATTTACCAGGAGCTTGCCTGTAGCACATTATTCCTTGTTTTTGTAAAGAGATTTTATTTTACCAATGACACGTGATAACAAATTTCCACCTAAGTTTTCTGAAGTTACATGATCCAAGGGGTCTCCCCAGCTGCCTTCCCTCCCCTCTCCTGGAGCTGGCAAGCAATTCGATCTGGGTTCCACATGGATCATCAGAGCCTGTTATTCTTCACTCTCGAACAACCATCCCTTTTAACTTCTCAGGAGCTTGCAGGCCTGATGCAAGGCCCCCTTCTCCACTCCTTAGCCCAACGCATTTATTCTATACCAGCCATTTACATTCTTTTTAAACCCTCATCTTCCATCTTGAATCATATTAGAATATCGTATATTGGTTCCGAGGCTGATAAGGACTAGACAATTGCAGTTAAGTGACTCACCCAGCGTCACACAGCTGGGAAGTGTCGACATCCAGATTTGAACCCAGAACCTCTTATTTCTATGCCTGGCTCTCAATCCACTGAGTCACCTTGCTTCCCCCAAAGTCGTTTAATCTTTTAAAATAAATTTATTTATTTATTTATTTCGGTGTTCATTTGTTAACCATCTGAATTCTCTCCCTCCCTCCCACTCTTCTCCTACCCACTGAGAAGACAAGCAATTATACATCAAAATATACATGTAAAATCATATACATATAAAATTTCCATATTAGCCATGCACACCTCTGTACAGAAGATTGGCTCAGATGTTCGGGGAAACCCAAAGATAATCATGGGGGTGGGACCTTACTGTCCGGTCCCCTGGGGCAGACTAGAATGGAATGAGAGCACAAGAGAACGGAGGGCCACAAGGGGGGCAGGAAAAAAAATTCTGGCCACGTGGGCTGTGGGCTGGAGCAGGGCCAGGCCTGGCCTTCCCTGATCCAAGAGCCAGACCGACTCCAAGATCAAAGAAGGGACGAGAGACGGGAAGACCTGCGCTCTGGGAGACAGTTCGGGGCGGGCATCAGGCTCGTTCTGCTTGGCGTCACCCCTCGCCTCCCATGAATCATGGAAACTGGCCTGTAAAAACAATTCTCTAATCTGGCCGTGGAAGGAGGCAGGTGGTGAGGGGGTCGCCGATTACCCAACGGGGCCTGGATGACCCCTCTGAGGCCCACGTGCCCAGCCAGGCTGGCGCCCTTCCGACTCTGAGAATCTGGGGGAAAATGACTGAGACTGGACCAGTTTGTCTATCCACACACCTTCTCCAACTGGGGTTCTTAAGCTCAATCGCCAGATGCCCTTCTCCTCCCCTCAGACACGAGGGAGAGATTTAAAAAGGCTTTGTTGGGGGCAGCTGGGGAGCCAGGCCTAGAGAGGAGAGGTCCTGGGTTCAAATGTGGCCTCAGTTACTTCCTAGCTGGTTGACCCTGGGCAAGTCACTTCACTCCCATTGCCTAGCCCTTGCCCGAGTTGTTACTACGAGAGAAGGTAAAGGTTTGGAAAGAAAAGAAAAGACACGAGAGTGTGTTTTCCTCCTCCTTGGATGTTGCCAAAGGAATCTGGCCATCCTCGCTCTGGGCCTCTCTGCCTCTCTGATTTCTGGGCTTTCTGGCTGACCCTCTCTGGCCCTTTAGAGATGTGGCCTTGGGGCTGGGCGAGGGGGGTGGGAATTTAGAGGACTGGAATAGTCCAGTTCCATAAAGCATCTGTCCCCTGCTGCTCAGGGGACAAGAGAGAAAAGCGCACCTCAGGCATCTTAGTCTCTGCTAAGGGCCAGCATGGACACTGGGGCTCTCCCTGGAGACTGTGAGCCCCCTGAGGGCAGGGCCTGGCCCATTTTAGGTATTCCATAAATGCTGGCTGATTGGTTGACTCCCATTGAGAGAGAGAGAGAGAGAGAGAGAGAGAGAGAGAGAGAGAGAGAGAGAGAGAGAGATGTAAGTGCAGGACCTCAGGGACCTCAGGACTCAGATTTGAATCCCAGCCATGCTGCTGACTGAGGTCACTCAGTTCCTAATTCCCTTTGGGCTTGGGGTCAAATAAAAGAGGAGGTTGAGGATGGACTCATGTTTTTGCAGCTCTGAATCAACAATCTATGAGCCTGTAGATTTACAGTATTTGTTAGAATATGTAGAAGGGGCAGCTGGGTGGCTCAGTGGATGGAGAGCTAGGCCTGGAGACAAAAGGTCCTAGGTTCAAATGTGGCTTCAGATACTTCCTTGCTGTGTGACCCTGGGCAAGTCACTTGACCCCCATTGCCTGGCCCTTTTCTGTTCTTCTGCCTTGGAACCAATATTGAGTATTGCTTCTAAGACATAAGGTGAGAGTTTAAAGGAAAAAGAGGAGGAGGAAGAGGGAGCTTTCTAAGCCAGGAAAGGGAATAGACTTCAATCTGAAGGTGGCATAAGAACAAAAGGTCATTTCTACCAAAATAGAAAATCTTTCAAACAAAGCTACCTTAGCAATCATTTTATCTTGGAAGACTAGACTAACGTTCAAGAGAGAACAGTTAACATTGTCCAAATGGAAGAAAAAACACCAGCCAATGACCAGGAAACATATCGTTGTGGCTAAGGTGTTGGCTTTGGATTCAAGAGTCCTGAGTTCAAATGTTACCTTAGACACTTCTTATTTGTGTGAATCTGTAAAATGGGAATGAGAGACCTGTGAACTTAGTAAACTATAAGATCTCTTCTGGTCTCCCTTGTCTTCAGTTTGTTTGGGTCAAGGGAAGAATGTCTTGATAACTTTTAAGGGTCCCTTCCAGCTCTTAGGACATTCAGAGTCTCTTGCAGCTAGGTGGCACAGTGGATATTGCCCTGGGGCTGCAGTCAGAAGGATCCAAATTCAAATCTGGCCTCAGACCTTTACTGGTTGTCAGTTCACTGATGGCTGCCCCAGTTTTCTCATCTGTAAAATGGGGATAATAAGAGCACCTCCCTCCCAGGGTGGTTGTGAGAATCAGTGGGATGATATTTGTTAAAAACTGGCACATATAGATGCTTATTCCCTCCTTCCCCTAAATCTGAGCTGAAATGTTTTATTTTATCCTAAAGAAGAGTCCTCTATGTGTGGAAGGACTTTCACCCAGATTCCCATCCAGACCACTTTTGTCTTGACAAGACCAGCAGCCTTGAGGGTCTGGAGACAGGGTAGGGTGAATCATAAATGCACCCATCCCTTTTTCTCTCTCTCTCTGTCTCTGTCACTCTCTTTCTCTCTCTCCCTTCTCTTTTCTGTTCTCTCTCTCTGTCTCTGTCACTCTCTTTCTCTCCCTCTCTCTCTCTCTTCTGTTCTCTGTCTCTGTCACTTTCTCTTTCTCTCTCTCTCCCTCTCTTTCCCTCTCTCTCTCTGACTCTGTCTCTCCCTCTCTCTCTGTCTCTGTCACTCTTTCTCTTTCTCTCCCTCTCTCTCTCTTCTGTTCTCTGCTTCTGTCTCCATCTCTCCCTCTCTCTCTGTCTCTGTCTCTGTCACTCTCTTTCTCTCTCTCTCTCTTCTCTTTTCTGTTCTCTCTTCTGTTCTCTCTCTCTGTCTCTGTCACTCTCTTTCTCTCCCTCTCTCTCTCTCTCTTCTGTTCTCTGTCTCTGTCTCTGTCACTTTCTCTTTCTCTTTCTCTCTCTCCCCCCCTCTCTGTCTCTCTCTCCTGTTCTTTCTCTCTCTCTCTGTCTCTCTGTCTTTGTCTTTCTCTCTCTCTCTCTCTCTCTCTCTCTGTCTCTGACTCTCCCTCTCTCTCTCTCTCTGTCTTTGTCACTCTTTCTCTTTCTCTCTCTCTGTCTCTCTCCCTCCAGAGGACCTGTCTGATTCCGAGGAGTCATTCCCGAAGGAAATCACCAAATGGAACTCCAACGACCTTATGGACAAGATCGAAACCCCTGAACCTGAACCAGATGGTAATGGGCCGATCTGCTGCCTGCCTTCAGCTTGGGCAGGGGAGGGGGCCACGGATGGGTGGCAGCCAGGCCAGAATCCACAGCGCTCTCTCTTGATTCTCTGTTTTAGTTCCAGCACCCGTGATCACTGCTGCCCCTTGGGCAGAGCTGCGGGAGGTCACGAGTCCACCATCCCTTGGTATGACTGGATGATGGCTGGGTCTGCCACCCTGGGGGGGGAGGTTGGCCAGGGGGAGGCGGGGCAGGGGTTTGGACCCCTCACACATGCACACAAAGGCTCCCGGCCTCCTCTGGTCACATTGTGGCTGGTTTTGTGTTGTAGACAATTTTCACACTGAATCACCAATCAATAAATACTCTGAAGCCAGCGCCGTGGATCGAGTGGACATAGCCCAGGTGAGCACGGGATCGAAGCGGGTAAACTGGGGTGGGGGCATCGAGATGCCCAGTGCATCCAGGCTGCCTTCTTCCCTGCTGGCAAGAAGCCACAGGCCCACAGGAGCTGGAGGGGACCTCAGAGGAGCCCGTCCTGCCCCTGGACCACAAGGCCCTGGCCCTATCTAGAGGGCCACCAGGGGTGGGCAGTCATAGGCTGGACGGACCAAACCCCATCATTTTACAGAAAAGGAAACTGAGGCCCAGAGAGGCAGAGGATCTCACCCAAAGTCACACAAGTAGCAAGTGACCAAGCAACCAAGAACATTGAAGCCAGGGTTCTGGGCTACATGATGCAGCCTTCCCCTACTGCCAACCCATTTCATATTTGCAACAAGTATTTTTTAAGCAAGTTTTTTCTTCAGAGGCAGCTAGACAGCTGTCCATAAGTAGGCAGGAAGATCTGAGTTCAAATCTGGCCTCAGCCACTTATTAGCCATGTGACCCTGAACAAGCCACTCCACCTGGGCCTCAGATTCCTCATCTGTGAAATGGGGATAATAACAGCCTCTCTCTCTCAGGAGATAATATTTGTAATGCATTCAGCACCGTGCCTGGCACAAAGTAGGTCCTTAAAGCTTGTTCCCCTCTTCATGCCTTCACCCTTTCTTTCTGTAGATCCTAAAAGTGCCTCTGCAGCTTCCCCCCGCTGCTACCGGTTCTGCCTCTAATCCCAGCCTCCAGATCTGTGCCTGAGCACCCCAAAGTCCTCTCTTTTCTATATAAACCTTCCCAGAGTTTTCAGCTGGCCCTCCTGAGAGGTGGCCTCGAGGTCCCTTCCCCATCTTGCACCTTGGTCAGCCTGGAGTTGGCTGCAATGGGGAGACCCAGCTTTGCTTCTCACATCCCTGCCCTTTGCAGGGTGACCATGGGCTAATGCCCTTCCAGGTCCCCACGGCCCTCCCTCCCAGCCTCGCTGGTCTCCGGTCTGCGGCACAGGCTTCGGGGGACGTGGCCCAGCTCCATGGCAAAGGCATGGCTTGTCCGAGGGGAGAGGCGAGAGACGCCCCCTTTCACAGGCCGCCGTCCTCGCTGGCCGGTGATGGGGAAGCTGCGGGGGAGGCCCTGGCCAAGTCCCCAGATCTTTGGGCAGACAGGAGGACGGTGGCGCAGGCCGGCCACACGCCGGGGCATAAAATGAGCAACTTCCCCATTTCCAGGACTGTAAAGTGAAGAAAAACCTTTGAAGTTTCTAAAGGTGAAGCTCATACGGCCGACATGAGTGAAGCGAAGGCTTCCTGGGCAGAGAGCAGGAGGGAGGCAGCCAGAAGGCGGCAGCCAGTGTGTGGCCCCCACCATGCTGGGGACGTCGCTGTGTGAACGTGCCAAATAAAGCGCTTACCGTAGAACCGTGTGCGTGTGTTTGGGGGGCTTCTGGGGGTTTGCAAAGGAACTTCGGCCCCTGCTCTCCTTCCCAAGGAAGGCTGCCATGTGGCTGTTTGCACTGCAGGACAGGCAGGGAAGGATGGACGCTAGGACGGTCTTTGTTCTCTCCAGGCCCCCCAGGAGTGAGGAGACTGTTGGACTTGGGAGCCAAAAGGATGGGTTCAGAGCCCGCTTAGGCCGCTCGCTCCACAACGAGTCCCACAGCCTCTGCAGGCCTCTGTTTCCTCATCTGTCCAAGGAGGAGGTGGAACTCCGGGGTCCCTTTAGCGAGGAGGGTCTCACCCCAATTCCCACGCTACAAAAACGAAGCCTAGACTCGCTGTGGGATGAGAAGGAGGCTGCAGAGAGGGCTGCCAGGCAGGCCTCCCCCAAAGCCTTAGCAGGCTGGACACGCCGTCCCTCCCCCTTCGGACCTCTTGGCTCCTGGGCAGATGGCGGGGGTTGTGCCTGGGACGTGTAGGTGGAGAGGGGGGTTGGCCCGGGTCCCAGAGGGTACCATTGCTGCTTAATGACAGAACAAAGATCGGGGCCCAGGTCCCCCCGTCCTACAATGCAAACAGCTGCCACGGCCCTTTCAGGGGAAGGGGGAGAAGGGCTGCAGGTTCCAGAGCCGGCCCTGGGTCTGTAACCTCACGCACGGGCAGTGTGTGGGCAGCTTACACAGCCAAGGTCAGCTCTCCTTGTTGACTTGCATCAACCCCCAGATCCGCCGCTTTCATCGGCCTCCACCGACTTTGCCAAAGAAACACGCACACGCGCGCTGTGAAAGCCGTGAGGCTTTGTGGGAGGCATTTAGCCACGCGCTAAGCACGTGCTCACTTAGCACAGTACACCGAGAGGGCACCTTCACGGCGGCCTCTCTTTTCTGTGGGGACCCAAACCATCTCCGCCTCGCCTCCCAGGCCGCGTCCTCCCTGGTGGCAAGCGAGGCAGGTTGTGACGGAGGCAGGGAGCCGCCTTTGGGAACTTACGGCAGTGTAAGACGTAGATACACACGCCCTTATTTGTCAGCAAAGTATGGTATGAGAACCAGAGGCCCACAGAGCTCTGGAAAGGTTTCTGGATGTAGACTTAGGGGTCCTGAGTTCAAATCCCTGCATTACTAGCTGTGTGACCTGGAGCAATCCCTTCACTGAAACTCAATTTCCTCATATAAATTGAGGGAGCTCTAATTGAGGATCTCTAAGATCCTTTCTCTCTCTCTCTTTCTCTCTCTCTCTCTCTGTCTCTCTCTCTCTCTCTTTCTCTCCCTCTCTTCCCCTACTCCATCCCTCCCTCTCCATCTCCTTCCTTTTCTCTCTTTCCCCCTTTCTCTTTCTCCCTCTTCTTCCTTCTCTCTCTGTCTCCTCATTTCCTGCTTCTTCCTCTGCATCCTTCTCTGCCTCTCTCTCTCTCTCTCTCTCTCTCTCTCTCTCTCTCTCTCTCTCTGTTTCTGTCTCTCCCTCTCCTCTTTTTCTCCATCCTTCTCTTTCTGTCTCTTTTCTTCTCTCTGTCTCCATCCTCCGTCTCTGTCTGTCTGTCTGTCTGTCTATTTCTTTCTCCCTCTCCCCTACCCAATTACCTTCTGTCTTAGTATCAGTTCCAAGGCAGAAGAGTGGTAAGGGCTAGGTAACTGAAGTTAAATGACTTACCCAGGGTCATAAACTTAGGAAATGTCTGAGGCCAAATTTGGACCCAGGACCTCCTATTTCATTGGTCTGGCTCTTTATTCACTAAGGCACCTCACTGCCCCTTTAGTATCAATTCTAAGAGAGAAGAGTGGCAAGGACTAGGCCTTTGGGGTCAAGTGATTTGCCCAGGATCACCCAACTAGAAGTGTCTGAGGCCAGATTTGAACCCAGGTCTCTACCAGGCCTAGTGTTCTGTCAACTGGGACACCTAACTGCCTCTACTGTGCCTTGAAACCCCTACTTAGTATTGATTCCAAGATGGAAGGTAAGAGTATGTGTGTGTGTGTGTGTGTGTATTTGATACTAAGTCAGAAGGTAACAGTTTTTAAAACTATACAAAGTCAACTTAAGTTTGCATGAAGTTTGCTCTCCTAGTTATTTATTTCTGCAAAGTATTCACCTCCCTTCCAACTCCCAATCTATCATGCTGTGGCCTTGGGCAAGGCCTCCAGGACCTGCTCTGACTAGACCCGACCAGCTTGTGTCCCATATCTCTGAGCTAAGCTCTTGCTTTTCGCACAGAAGATATTTAATAAGTAAATGTTGTGAGTTCGATTGTGCTTAGTGGAAGGGAATTTTTTTTAACCCCCACCTTCCATCTTAAAATCAATACTGTATATGGTTCCAAGGCAGAAGAATGGTGAGGGCTAGGAAATGGGGGTTAAGTGACTTGCCCAGGGTCACACAGCTAGGAAGTATGAGACCAGATTCTAATCCATGACTTCCTATCTCCAGGCCAGACTCTCTAACCACTGAGCCACCTAGTTGCCTGCAATGGAATGGAATCTTAATGGGAATCTCTTCCTGGAGACTCCCTGCCTCCAGCCTCTCCCCACTTTAGTCCACATTCCACCAGGGACCACTAGTATTCCTAAAATCCTTTTTCTATCATGATTCCTCTCCCCAAAACTTTCAGATTGCCTATCAAGTCCAAACTCCTCTACCTGGCCTTGGAGACTCCTCTACCATCCAAATCCCATCCCTTTATCAATAATCTGCCCCCTTCTCTTTGGTTCCCTCACTGCCTTGGCCTAACCATTCTTGCTGTTCCTCCTTCCCAGAAGCCCAATTTCTTCCTCTTCCCTTCAAACCTATTCCCATCTTCTAAGGCCCAGCTCCTCTGCTCAGACATCTCCAACCACTTTGAATCCCCCTCCCCAATTTTCATGCTTCTGGTACTTGGATGGCCCTTATCATCCTTTATGCCAGATGAGACGTCCAAAACACCCCCAAGAACTTCTAAAAAGGTCGTCTCTTACTATTATTCCCACCCAGCTTAGCACTTAAGCGAAGATCTACAACCAAAAGGGTTATCATCCAGCCCCCTCAATTTATTCATCAGGAGATTTTGGCCCAAAGACTTGAAGCACTTTGCCCAGGCCCATGCACTTAGTAGGTACAAAGCTGGGATTTGAACCCAAGTCATTAACTCTATCTGCATTCCACCTCACTGCCTCCCACTCTCTCATGGTATTTTATTGCCTTCTACCTTTATCCCATTTCCCCAGCCAGATTGCAGCACCCATGTCTACCATCCTCTGTGCCTAAGACATCCGTGTAGATGGATGGATGGATGGATGGATAGGTAGATAGATGGATACATAGATAGATAGATAGATAGATAAATAGATAGATAGATAGATGGATGGATGGATGGATGGATGGATGGATGGATGGATGGATGGATGGATGGATGGATGGGTGGATACATAGATAGGTTGGTAGATGGGTGGATAGGTAAATTGGTAAGTAGGTAGGTAGGTAGGTAGGTAGGTAGGTAGGTAGGTAGGTAGGTAGGTAGGTAGGTAGAGGCTCCTGACTGGGGTAGATGCAAGAACCATTTAGACATTGGTGCCTGGTCTCATGGATGTCAAATACTTAAATTTATAGATTCATAACTGGATGAAGTCTCAGGTACCATCTCCAAACCAATATCCAATAAACATTAAATGCCTACTATGTACTATGTGCTGAGAATATGCATAAGAAAAAGACAGTCCTGGGGCAGCAGGGTGGCTCAGTGGATAGAGATCCAGGCCCAGAGACAGGAGGTCCTAGGTTTAAATCTAGCCTCAGATATAAGCTATAACACTTGCCCCCCATTGCCTGGCCCTTACCACTTTTCTGCCTTGGATCTGGTCCATAGTGTTGATTCTAAGATAGAAGGTAATAAAATAAAAATAAAAACAATCCCTGCCCTCCAGAAACTTACTCTAATGGGATGAAACATTACATAAAAAGAAGGGAGGTTGTCAGTGGAGTTAGGAGTGGGAACAGGACAGCAGGGGGCAACTAGCCTTTTGTTGCATGGAGTAGAGTCTGGGCAGAGTGAGCTTAGTGTCCAGTTTCTGTCCACTCTAAAGGGAGGCTTTGGGAGGAGCTCACTATTCCTGCCCTCCAATCAGAGGGGAGAGGAGGCTAGGGCAGGTGGTGTCCATCAAGGCTTGAGTTAGCAACAGGGGGTAAGTTTAGAGGTGATAAGCTTATCTTAGAAGGGGCATCTTGTTCTGCAGAGAGGAAGTCAGGCAAAGTGGCAGATGCCACGTCTAACTTTTATCTTACGGATGCAGAAACTGAGGTCACAACCCATTTACCCAAAGCCACTGTCAGACCACGTTAATGTGACAGCTCTTGAATATCCCCTCCAATGTTTCCTGGCTGAGAGACCTTGGGCAAATCACTCAACTTGGTTGAGCTTTGTTTTATCCTCTGTAAAATGGGCATAATGGCATCTGCAGTGCCAGCCTCCTGTTCTGTACTGTCCCTGCAATCTCTGGGCCCAGTAGGGAGTCTGACCCACAGCAAACACCTTAATAAATGCTTGTGATGCTAAATTGAACCGTTGTGAGGTTCCAGTGAGATAATGTATGTGAAGCAATTTGGAAACCTTAAAGTAGTCTCTAAGTAAATGTCAGCTGTTGTTATTATTAGAGGAATGTTTATCCTGGAAGAGAGAAAACTTGGGATGGGCGGAGGTGAGAACTGACTGCTGGGACGCAAAGGGCTGTCATGTCGGATAGAAAAGGGGCTTGCCTTGTTCTACTTGTTCCCAGAGGACAAAATTAGGAGCAACTTGGGGCAGGGGTGGGGGAGAGAGTAGAGATAGAGGGAGTTGTACAGAGTTTTAATTTAGATTTGGCATCAGGAAAAACTTCCTAAGGATAAGAGACATAGAGGCAGCTAGATGACTCAGTGCATAGAGAGCCAGGCCTGGAGAGAGGAAGTCCTGGGGTCAAATATGGCTTCAGACATTTCCTAGCTATGTGACCCTGGGCAAGTCACTTAACCCCCATTGCCTAGCCCTTACCACTTTTCTACCTTGGAAACAATACTCAATAATTATTCCAAGGTAGAAGGTAAAGTTAAAAAAAAAAAAAAAAAAAAAAAAGGATGAGAGGCATCAGACACTTGGCTAGGACACCTGGGGTTGAGATATCTTCTCTCCCTGGACATCATCATAACAAGTCTGGGTAGGTGACACTTGTCAAAGATGTTAGAGAGGAGATTTTCATCCAAGGACCTATTGGGAGATTTCTTCCTCTTTGTTCCCTCCCTTGCCCCTATAGAAGGGTAGAATTTATAGAAGGAAGTGGAGACAGATCATAAAATGGAAAGGGTACTGAAGTCAGGAAGACCTGGGTTCAAATCTCCCCTCAAAACACTTTACTAGCTATGTGACCCTGGTCAAGTCAATATCCTCATCTATCAAATTATGAAGGTTGGACTCCATTGCCTCCGAGGTTGCTTCCATCTCTAAATCTGTGATCCTAAGCATAAATTATTTTCCATCTATCCCTTCTATATCATCTTACATGTACATGGTTGTTTACATGTTGTCTCCCCTATTAAAATGTGTGCCCCTTGAAATGCAAGAACCATTTTTTGCTTTTTTGGCAATTCCAAGTACTTCGTAAATGCTTGTTGACTGACTGAATTAAATGGGCAGGAGGGGGATTGCTGAGAAGCCTCTGTTCTTCCCTGGGTTGTAAAGACATGAAGCAAATTCCTGTGTTCTTTGTTGAGTCAGTGCCACCCACCCCTCAGTCTGAGTTCTTGCTTTAGCACCTCAAAAGCCATTCTCTTAGGAATAGGTAGGTAGCTCAGTGGATAGAGAGCCAGGCCTGGAGACAAAAGGTCCTTGGTTCAAATGTGGCCTTAGATACTTCCCACATGTGTGACCCTGGGTTAGTCACTTAACCATAATTGCCTATCTTTTACTTCTCTTCTGCCTTGGAACTGATACTCAGTATTGATTTTAAGACAGAAGATAAAGGTGGTTGTTTTTTTTGTTTTGTTTTGTTTTGTTTTTTGTTTTTTTTTAAGCCATTCCTTTCCATCTTTCTACCCTGGAAAGGTCACTTAGTGAACCACCATTTTCTCTTTTATAAAATAAGAGAGTTGGACTAGGTGATTCCCAAGAGTCCCTTTTGTTAGTGAATGAGTTTATCTAGTCAGCATTTATCTGTCACCACTGATTTGCTCGCCTAGACCCTAGGAATGTAGAAATGAAAGTGAAGCAGACTCTGCCCTCAAGGAGTGAGCTTTCTACTGAGAAAATGAAGTATATTTACAGCTACATTGTTACAGTAACTGGAAGAATGATAACTTATTAGTTCTGATAATCTTCAGTTTTATTAATGATACATGATTCTAGTGTTCACTATTAAAACATAAACTCCCTAAGGCAGAGAAACTTTAACCCTAACACCTACTTACAGTACTCAGCTAGGCAGGTAGACAGACCCATGCATGTACACTGACAGAATTTGTCTTCTTCCTTCCCTGACCTAGGATGAGTCCAGCCTTCCACTGGTGCAGCCCTCTAAAGTTCACGTCTTGCTGCTGGTGCTACATGGTGGAAACATCCTGGACACAGGGGCTGGTGACCAGACCTCGAAACAGGGTGATGTCAACACCATTGCCACGGCATTCGACACAGTCATGCGTGTGCACTATCCCACTGCCCTCGGCCGGATCACCATCAAACTGGTTCCCTGTCCACCTATCTGCTCCGAAGCGTTTTCCCTTGTCTCCAAGTGAGTGACATCCCATTCGTCCTCTGAATGGCTGAATTCCTAATTAGCTCCCCAGTCTGGGATAATTAAGACTCTGAAGGCAGAGTGGGGAAAGCCCTATGCTTGGACTGCCAACTTGTATTTACCAGAATTCCATTTTCATTTGGATCCCAGTTCTGCCATTGGTATCCTGTGTGATTTTGGACAGGTCAATTAATCTTTCTGGTCCATAGTTTCCTTTTCTCTAAGATGGAGCAATCATAGATTCAGTTTTATTAATTAATAGAGCTAGAAGGGACTTTAGTGACCAGTGGATCCAACAGCCCCTCATTTATAGAAGGTGAGAAAATTAAGGCATGTATAGGTCACACGGAATGTCACATCAAGTTAGTTGGACCAGGCTATCACCCTCAATCCTACCTAATGAACTAACTGGCCAGTGTATTTTCAGGGTTTGACTGTTCCCTCTGGAATGATAGCTTCCTTTTGCTGTAGGTCACATTAGGGTAGTTCACCCAAAGCCTCAAATGAGTCAGAAAAGCTATTAAGGAAATCCCTCTGCTCCCAAGCAAAGAGTTCTAGACATATTCCTATTGGGGAAAGAGTTTAGTCATTTTCAATCATGTCTGACTCTTCATGACCCCATTTGGGGTTTTCTTGGCAGAGATACTGGAGTGGTTTGCCATTTCCTTCTCCAGTTCATTTGACTTATGAGGAAACTGAGGCACACAGAGTAAATGACTTACCCAGGGTCACCCAGCTAGTAAGTGTCTGAGGCCAGGTCTTCCTAACTCCAGGCCCAGTGCCCTATCCACGACATCACCTAGCTGCCTGCTGGGGAAGAAGCACAAGATAACTGGGAATGACCTTGGCTTGCTTGGAACCATTGAACTTCAAAGGCAACCTTGTCTAACCCATACCTAAAAAGGAACAGTCTCTTTGACCTCCTCCCTGAAAGGGCTCTTTCAGCCTTTGCTTAAACACCAAACTCTAGGTTAGAGGGTATGGGGTAGAGGACATGATTGGAGGACAG
Organism: Gracilinanus agilis; assembly: GCF_016433145.1. Lineage (NCBI taxonomy): Eukaryota > Metazoa > Chordata > Mammalia > Didelphimorphia > Didelphidae > Gracilinanus > Gracilinanus agilis. Next base: position 752,499,854 of record NC_058130.1, read on the forward strand.
TGGTACAGTGGAAAGCCTGATTTGGGGTTCAGATTCTAACTCGTTCCCTACTATCTATGTGACCTTGGATAAGTCATTTCTCCCCTATGGTCCTTAGTTTCCTCACCTGTTTAAAAAACATGGGGAGTGAAATTAAACTCACTGGCTTCTGAGGTCCCTTCTAGCTTAGGTGTCTAGTGACAGACTGTATCTCCTAAGATATCACATTCCAGTACTAGCCAGCTCTGCTTGTTAGGAAATATTTAGCTCTCCCCCCTACCCCGTGGCTTTTTTTTTGTTTTTTGTTGGGTTTTTTTTGGTTCTTTTCTCTTGTCTGTGCTCTGGATTAAAATCTTCCTGAAGTGTTTCCTTTGACCTAAAAGAGAAGTTGGACTCCAGTAGGAGCCAAGGTTCACAAGGGGAAAATTCCCATCCAGTTCCTGATAGGCAGATCTCCTCAAATCCTAAAAACTCACCATCTAAAGATCCTCAGTGGTCAAGCTGGGAACAGGGCTGGACAGGCTTCCCTTTGGCCAGCAAATCTGGTGATCTGTAGTTGGTTTGGGCCCGCCAACAACTTGGAAGAGTCAGGTGACAAGAAACGAATGCGAGATCCTTTGGTAAGGATGGGAGAAAAGTGACTAAACTCTCTAAATCCTTTGACCCAGAGAGGGCAAAGCCAGAAACAAAGACATATCTACAAAAATAGTCATAGTAGCATTTTTTAAAAATCCTTACCAGAGGGCAGCTGGGTAGCTCAGTGGAGTGAGAGCCAGGCCTAGAGACAGGAGGTCCTGGGTTCAAACCCGGCCTCAGCCACTTCCCAGCTGTGTGACTCTGGGCAAGTCACTTGACCCCCATTGCCCACCCTTACCAATCTTCCACCTATGAGACAATACACCAAAGTACAAGGGTTTAAAAAAAAAAATCCTTACCTCCTGTCTTAGTATCAGTTCTAAGACAGAAGAACAATAAGGGCCAGACAATCAGGGTTATTTGTCCAGCTAGAAAAAGTCTGAAGCCAGATTTGAATCCAGGTCCTCCTGACTTCAGGCTCTAGCCACTGTGCTTCTTAGCTGACCCATATAATAGCACTTTTTATGGCTCCAAAGAACTGGAAGCAAAGAGAATGCTCAGAGATAGGCGAATGTCACCAATGAATGTCACTGAATATTGTTATATAAGAAATTATGAGTAGGGGGGATTTGGAGCAGCTGGGAAATTTTATATCAACTGATACAGAGTAGCATAAACAACTAGGGGTGCAAAGGATCAGCAACTACAACGTGGGCGAAAAGATCAGTAGGAGGAAGCTTGATCCCTGAGCAGTTCCAAAGCTAGTATCGGTCATAGTGGCCAGATCATGAAACATATCTTGTGCCTCTTAGCAGGGAAACGGGGCTACTGGGGAAGAGTGTCCTATACAACATCCCGTGCAGTCATTGTGTGAGACGCTTCATTATTCCTTGTTGTTATTAACTAGTCCTTATTTATTCTTTAACGTTTCCTTAATTGTTCTTGGTTACAAGAGAGATTAAATTCTAAGCGGTCACTATGAGAGAGAGAGAGAGAGAGAGAGAGAGAGAGAGACGGAGAGAGAGAGAGAGAGAGAGAGAGAGAGAGAGAGAGAGAGAGAGAGAGAGAGAAGAAAGAGCGATTAGGAGAGTGACAGAGAGAGAGAAAGAGAGAGAGAGAGAAAGAGAGAGAGAGAGAGAGAGAGAGAGA
>NC_058130.1:752515109-752526076 GCF_016433145.1 Gracilinanus agilis
CTCTCTCTCTGTCTCTCTGTCTCCCTTTCTCTCTCTCTCTCTCTTCCTCTCTCTCCCTCTCCCTCTCTTTTTTTTCTCTCTCTCTCTTTCTCTCTCTCTCTTTCTCTCCGTCCCCCTCCCAAGGGATGCTGCATGGCTCTGACTGGTGAGGCTGCAGACAGCCATTTGCCTCTCTTGGCATCTTCTCTTGGCTTGGGCCCTCCCTGCATCTCGTCCCCGCAGCCCTTGGGACAAAGAGCTCCTCCCGCCCTGTCCTCAAAGGCTTCTTCATTGACGTGGGGCCAGGGGGAACGTAGAGAGGCGGCAGGGGGAGGCTCGCCTGGGTAGGAAAGTTAGAAGTGGTCTCCTTCTCCACAGGACCCTTTTTTCAACTCAGGCCACAGGTCAGTCCAGACTGGCTTGGCTCAGGGTTTTCTGTGTCTCCGTGGCCTGCAGCTGAGTTCATGGGCCAGAGGGTCTGGGGTTCAGACACCAGAACTGGCTATAGTCCGCAGAGCAGGGAACGGGATGGCTCAGGGGCGATTGCTGGCCCATCTTCCCCAGAAGGAGAGTCCCACCTGGCCTCTGCCTGGGCTGATGCAGATCACGGACCTCCGTCCGGTCCTGGGCTCTGGCTCTGGGATCCTCCCCTGGTCTCCCAGACTGTCCTGCCCTCCACATGGCCAGGGCACCAGCTGGGGAACCTGCTATATCATCTTCATTTTAGAAGGCCAGGGGCAGGGCAGAGAGCTGAGCCGTTGAGGCTTCTTTAGGGAATCCCTGTCTAGCTAGCACGATGGATCTGGGGGTGGGATAGTATCTGGGGGGTCAGGCTACCCAGGAATCGCCTGTTCTTTCCCAGGCCTGGGGCTGTCCCTCTGGCCTCCTTTCTAACCTAGAACATAGAGCCTGGGGCTGGGGGGAACAGAGGATCCCCAATTTAAATCCTGAAGGAACCTTAAAAGCCTTCAAGTTTAGGGAGAGGAGGCAAAGCCAGACGGAACATAGCAGGGAAGCGTCGCAGGAGTGAGGGGACCACCATTTTTCAGGTTCCATAATCAAGGTGCTAGGAGGAGTGGGGTGCAAATGAAGAAGGGGGTACTCTCCAGCTCCCCAGGCCCCTAGTTGGTTTCCTCCCCCTTCTTGACTTTCCAGCAGAGCCATCTAGTCCCATCCTGAACCGAATTCCTCCCTACAGACCCAAAGCACTCAGGGATCTCCCCTCCCCTGTCTCCTTCCCAGTTTTCTGTCTGTTTGGTATTGTGTTTGGATCTGTGATGTCGTCTGGGGGGAGGGGGGCACTCCCAGCATGGAAATATGGAAATTCCATCCACCAATACAGATCAGCAACTCTTCATTAAGCCACAGACTTAGGGAGTTAGTCTGGGCCCACTGAGAGATGAAGTAACTTGTATGTATCCGAGGCAGGATTTGAGCCCAGATTTTGCTGGCTTTTCTCTCCACCATATTCCACCTCTAAAACTGGTCTCTGCTAAATGGGTGGTCTATATATTTGAGATGGACTGAACAGGCAGGAAAGAAGAGATGAGATCCTAGTACCGCATGCCCCAGAGCAGATTTCAAGATGGGACCAAGGAGTGTCCCTCCAGGAGTCGAGGTGGGGGCCCCCGTGGGGCAGCGCCATAATGAGTCTCTGCCGTCTCTCCTGGATTGAGGACCTGCCATCCATCATTCCACTGTCTAACATCCATCCCCACCCCCAGAAGAACACAGGGCCGGGGGCCGGGGGGAATGGGAGGAAGGGTGTAGGAGCTGCCTTCTCTTCTCATCCCAGCGCGCCCCACTCCTGCTAGCTTGGTTCCCTTCTGCCCTCCCGAATTTTCTGGGGCTCTGCCCGAGGCCGAGCCATTTTGCCTTTGGGTCTCTCTCTGTCTCTTCAGCTGTGTGCTTCAGGGAAGCTTCTTGATCCCCATCCCCTCTGAGAGGCCCCAGCTGCTCCCTGTCCCCTTTCCTGCCTCCTCTTTGTAGCCTGTGGCCTTAGATTTGGATCTCTGGTGGGGGACGGGCGGTAGGGGGCTGCCATGCAGTGGGTTTGGTTTTTACCTCCCATTTTCCTTGTCTCTCCTCTTTCCCTGTCTCTGGCCTCTGTGGGTGGGCAAGGGGGCTGGCTGGCTGGTGCACGTGAGAAGTCAGAGAGACAGTCTGACCTCCTCCTTCTGTTCTATGCAGCGGATGTGATCCAGTCCCACAACGCCGTCTTCATGGAGAGCGCCTCCCCTTCTTCTCCTGGCACGGCCCCCACCTTCCGGGGCTTCCGCCGGGCCAGCGAGGTCAGCATCACCAGCCAGGTGTCTGGCATGGCCGACAGCTACACGGCCTCCAACATCGCCAACAGTAAGTGAAGCCTGGGAGCATCCCGTGTTCCTCTTTTCTTTTCTTTGGGAAGAGGGTGGTTCAAGGGGGCTGGGGTGTCTGCTAGCCTCTCCCCTCCTAGAATCGGCCTCTGGCTGGGACCAGTGGCTCTGCCCCTTGCAACACTGCCGGGCCCCACCACCTCAGGGTAGACCCAGGACTCTGGAAGCAAAGCGGGCATGTTGTAGAAGGGGATGCCAAGGTGGCCAAGCCATCAGTGGGAGAGAAGAAAGAAAGGGCTGTTGTCGTAGCCACAGGGCTTCCTGCAGGATTCTGAAGTCCAGGTCCAGACTGAGGGATGGAGGATGTGGACAACTCAGGGAATCCCTTCCTAAAGAAGTCCTGTCTCCCCAGGAGGGTGCAAACTCGTGGAGGCCACAGCGGGCTTCTTGTTCCCTTCTTTCACTTCCGTATCTCCGCTGTCAAATGCAGAGTCTAATGAATAAAGGAAGAAAGTCATAAGTGACGCCATCTTCCACATCCCCAATCAGACCCTCCTACCCAGTGAGCAGCAGCAGGGTTTGGTCAACTTCGCTGGTTTTTCCATTCCATTCTGATCTGCTCCTTTATGTGGCCTGAGCCTTCTAGATCTTTAGAAGAACAAGGTGAGGGCAGAGCACCAGGCCTGGAGTTGGGAGGACCTGAGTTCAAATCTGCCCTCAGACACCTCCTAGCTGTGTGACCCTGGACAAGCCATTTAAACCAACCCCCCCTACCCCGCCGTTGCCCAGCCCTTACTGATACTTAGTATTGATTCCAAGACAGAAGATATGGGTATTTAAACCCAGTGGAATTGCTTGTTGGCTGTGGGAGGAGGGGAGGGAAAGAACAGGAATCATGTAACCGTGGAAAAATATTCTTAAATAATCAATTAAAAAAAAAAGATAAGGGTATTTAAAAAAAAGAAGATGGTCAATCGTGTCAAACAATTGCAGAGACCGGAGGGGGGGGGAATGGGGAAGGGGAGGGGAGGGGAGGGAAAGGGAGGGAGAGGAAGACCATTGATTTAGAGAGGAGAAAGAGAAGGAAGTCACTAGTTACCTTTGAGAGAGTTTTTTTCTCTAGACCACATTGGAAATGGGGAGCCAGATGGCAAGGGACTGAGGAGCTGAGTGGGTGGAGAGTAAGTGGAGGTGATGAATGTCAAGAACCCTTTCTAGAAGCTCAGCCATGAATGGAAGGAGAAAAGAGATGATGATGGCTTGAGGGTAAGGTTGTGTTTAGGCTAAAGGGCATGGCGACACATGGCGACCAGAGGAGGCCAGAGGGATTAGGGGATCCTGACTGAGCTCAGAGCACACTGGGAAATGGGGGAGGGAGGCAGACTCTTGGCCTGGAGGAACTGGGGGGGACCAACAATCTTGGGAGTCAAGACACATATAGTAAGTGTGAGGATGGACTAGACTACACTAGACCCTTCACTGGACCACCGGAAACCCCTGGGGCCTGACCAGGGCATGTAGGTCTGATTTTCTGGGCTGGGAATTCTTTCCCCCAGACTGAGAGGGCGATGTCCTTTTGTGTCCTGCTCCAAATTCTTCACACTTGCTCCTGAAAATTCCCTATTGGGGCGTCATACACAGAATTCCTCCATCTACTCTGGACTGGCCTGGTGTATTAAGTCACAACAGATCAGAGGATCACAGAACTAGAAAAGAACATTTGGAGGTCACCTCCTCATTTTACACATGAGGAAACTGAGGCACAGAGAGGCAAAGCGACTTGCCCAGTGTCATACAGGTAGAAGTAGCAAAGCCAGGGTAACTAATCCCAGGCTAGTGTAAGATTTAAATTAGTATGCTCCAAGTATTATATTTCTAAAGTTTATTAATAATCACTTGAAGTAGAAAGAAAATAAACCAAAAGAAATAGAAGTTCAAACCTAATTTAATCTATCAAAAAGTAAACCTACATGTGTAAGTTCTCCTGCCTCTCCCAAAGGCAGCTTTCATGGCTGCGATCCCAGGAAGAGAGAGTGGGGCAGGGCTACACAAAACTTATATTCTCCCTACATTAGCACATAACGGGAGAAGGAAAGTAGGAACTGAAGTCCTGGGGAGCCGATTCTAATTACACACTAGCTTCCCTTGGCTTTGAGCACATGGCTGGGCAAGCCTCCCGTGCCCAGTGCCTAGCACAGTGCCTAAGAAATGACAGGCAATTAAGAGAGGCAAGGTTGATTGGTTGGTTGGTTGTTTAGTTGAAGGGAGAGAGGAAAAAAAGGAAGGAAGGATGGATGAATGAATGGATGGATGGATGAATGGACAGATGGATGGATGGATGGACAGATGGATGGATGGATGGATGGATGATGGATGAATGGGCAGATGGATGGACAGATAGATGGAAGGATGAATAGATGGATGGTAGATGAATTGATGGATGAATGAATGGGTGGATAGATGGATGGATTTTGCCATCAGCCTGAGTCCAGATTTAGGAAGGGAAATCTGCTGGGAAGAAATCAGAATCAAAAGTACTGATGACTTTGGATTCATTGCTGCTCTTGGATAATTGAATGTTTTTTATCATCTTTTACTTTTTTCTTATTGTTGTTTGGGATTCTCTCCACCATTGGCCCCATTTGTGAGGACAGCTGATCAATCATTAACTCTCCAGCCTTTTCATCAAGATCTCAGCTGGCTGACTTCCCTTCTGAGGTGGGAGGAGGGAGTCAGAAGCACCACATGTGTCTCCCATGGTTCCATGGCTCTGTTTGCTGGTGTTAATGAGCTTCATTATTGTTTTTGTTCCTTAGAGACCCCAACGGCCCTCAGTCACACCCCCAGTGTCAGGCGCCTGTCCCTGCTTGCCCTCCCCCAGCAGCCCCCCGACACCCTGGTGCCCCAGAGGCCCAGGCCTCAGCCAGGGGAACTACCCGTCAGCTCTGTAAGAGAGAGGTTGGTGGGGGATCTGAGTCCGAGCCTGGACCGAGTCCCCAATCTGGACATCGGAGAAGGTATTGTGGGGAGGGCAGCCCCATGCCTTCCTTCTTCCACAAGTCACACTCTGCTCTCATTTCTGGGCACATTTTCACTCCTACCCTGTCTTGTCAGGAGCAATGTTAGGATCACTCCTCAGAGAGCCTGGGGGGGTTTCTGTCTGGGGTCATCGCTGGGCTGGGCCTCAAGACTAACCCTACTCTGCTGAGCTGGGAGGGCAGTGGGGTGAAAGCTGAGTTTAAGCCAAAAGGGTCTGGAGTAGAGGTGCTGGTTGAAAATTAGATGAACTCAATGACACATGTAAAACCCAGTGGAATCGCTCGTTGGCTACAGGAGGGGGGTGGGAGGAGGGGAGGGAAAGAACATGAATCATGTAACTATGGAAAAATATTCTAAATTAATTAAATAAAAATATTAATTAAATCAAATTTAAAAATTAGATTAGCTGAGATAACCAACTCTCCTACCCTAATGCCTCTCCCAGAAACCTCTAGACTGCTTTCTCTAGGGTGGGCAAAGTGGCTTATTCTGGGAACGTGTGGCTGGACAGAGGGAGAAATGGCTGGAGAAGCCATCAGAGGCAGAGGACAGGAGGGCTGGCGAGGCCTCGACAGCCTGGAAAGACAAGCCAAAAGGAGCTGGAACCAACAGAATAGATGTGCTGGGGAGGTCCGGGTACCACTGGCTGAGCCTGAGTGGGGCAGGGAGCTGTTTCCTAGGCCACGGGAGTCTGGAGGGAGAGCGCAGCTTCGTAGCATCAGCAGGCTGGAGAGTCGAAGCGTTGGTAGGTTGGAGGGTGTCCTGAAGATGGTCGAGAGCCTCGAGGCCACGTCCTAGAAGGATCCATTCAAGGAGCTGGGAGTGTTTAGCCAGGAGAAGACCCGGGGCTGGAGGGGCAAATAGACATCGACGTGTCCAAGCGTTTTTCACGTAGGAAAAAAAAAAAGAATTGGTTTATTCTGCTCAGTCCTCTGAACAGACCTTAGAAGCACTGAATAAGAGTCAGAGATCTGGGCTAATCGGAGGGAAGGAGCTTTGTATTGGTCAGAGTTGTGCCGAGGCAGAATGGGCGAATTTCTGCCCCGTGGCCAAGCTCGCCCCGCAGCCCTCCGTCCGGCAGAGCCCTCTGCAGCAGCCTGGCTGGCCCGAGGGCTGCCTCGTGCCCTGTATATGACCACTTCCTTGCTTTTACGCCAGGGCATGTGGCTCTGCTGGCATGATGATGCCCAGGCCCTGGTCTCTCTCCTCTGCCCTAACCGCTGTCTCCCGTGCTTTGAGCTCCTTTGCCACACTTGGATGCCGTCAACGCTTTGCTTGCTTTCCACCATTAATGCTGAGCTCCTTTTCTACCCCCTCTTCTAAGTCTGGTGGGGGGGAGGTTCTCCCATGTGGCAGGGGATGGGGTGGTGAGGGGGAGAACCCCGACTTCCACACATCGGCAGTGACGGGCTGCCCGACTCTTAGAAGTCTCAGGAATCCGTCACACCAGCGGACGGTCTCACGGCATTGAAGGGTTTTGCCAAGCGTTAGTACGAGCGGCCCCCCATTTCACAGACGAGGAAACTAAGACCCAAAGAGCTTGCCTCCAAAATCACATTGCTGGGAAGCAGCCCAACTGGGACGGAACTCAGGCCGTCTGATGCCAAGTGCCGGGCCCTTTGGCTAGAGCTGAAACCGCCTTCAAAACATGCCCTACCTCGCTCTCCGGAGAGCGTCGGGCAGACTCTTCCCCCTCCCCGTCCGATCCTGGCCCGGCCTGGGGCAGACCGTTCAGTTTAGAAGCCTGACTCTGGGAGGAGCCAGAGCTAGAATCACCTCCAAGGACCGAGACACCACTGGGTGAAATGGTGCGGCTCCTCTCCCTGTCTGAGGCTGCCCTTCCCACAGCCACCTGCCTGCTCGGAACCGCGGACAAGCCGAACCATGCAGACCTGGGCCTGCCCTGCAGCACACTCTGCTGGGCTGGGGGGCATTCAGGACTCCCCTTAGAGCATGGAAATCCAGGACTGGAGTTAGCGGGCTGAGCCAGCTGGGGAGCCTGGGGAGGGGCGGCGTCAGGCTCCCTCCTCTCTTTTCTTCTGTCTGTCTCTGTCTCTTTCTTACACACACACACACACACACACACACACACACACACACACACACACATCCTCTCTTTCCCCTCATCATTATTTTCCTTCCTGTCTCTCTCATTTCCTTTCTCTATTTCTCTCCCTCTCATTCTCTCTCCCTCTTTGTCTTTCCATCACAGTCTTTCTTTGAAGCATACACACCTCTTTCTCTCCTTTTCTCATTCTTTTTCTCTCTCTATTTCTCTCATTCTCTGTCTCTCACACATCCTCTCACTTTCCCTTCCTCATTGTTTCTCTTGTTCTCTTTCATCTCTGTTCTCTCTCCTCTTTCTCACTTGTCTCTCCTCTCATTTCTCTCTTTTTTCTCTCCCATTTCTCTTCTTTGTCTCTCTCCTCCTTCTTGTCCCTCTTCTCTTTCTGACTTTTCTCTCTTCTCATCTCTGTTCACATTCTCTGTCTCTCTCATTTTCCTCTCTTCTCTTGTCTCTCCTCCTCTTTGTCCCTCCTCTCTCATTTTTCTCTCTCCTCTCATCTCCATTCTCATTCTCTCTCTCATTTTCTGTCTTTTATCTCTTGTTTCTGTCTCTCCTCTTTGTCTCTCTACACATCCTCTCTTTCCTTTTCTCATTCTCTGTTTCTCTTGTTCTCTCTCATCTCTGTTCTTGCTTCTCTTTCTTACTTGTCTTTCCTGTTTCTGTCTCTCTTTTCTCTCCTATCTCTCTCCTCCTCCTTGTCCCTCTTCTCACTTTTCTCTCATCTCTGTTCACATTCTCTGTCTCTCTCTCATTTTCCTCTCTTCTCTCATCTCTCCTCCTCTTTGTCCCTCTTCTCTTTCTCACTTTTCTCTCTTCTCCTCTCTGTTCTCATTCTCATTTTTGTCTTCTCTCATTTCTGACTCTCCTCATCTTTCTTCTCTCTCTTATTTCTCTCTCCTCTCATCTCCATTCTTATTTTCTCTCATTTTTCTGTCTTCTCTTATTTCTCTTGTTTCTGTCTCTCCTCTTTCTCTCTTCTCTCTCTCACACACACACATCCTCTTTCCTTTTCTCATTCTCTGTTTCTCTTGTTCTCTCTCCTTCTCATCTCTGTTCTTACTTCTCTTTCTCACTTGTCTCTCCTCTTGTTTCTGTCTCTCTTTTCTCTCCTGTCTCTCTTTCTCCTTCTCCTTGTCCCTCTTCTCTTTCTCACTTTTCTCTCTCCTCTTCTCTGTTCTCATTCTTATTTTTCTGTCTTCTCTCATTTCTCTTGTTTCTGTCTCCTTATCTTTCTTCTCTCTCATTTTTCTCTCTCCTCTCATCTGTTCACATTCTCTCCCTCTCTCATTTTTCTCTCTTCTCTCCTTTCTCTTGTTTCTCTCTGTCTCTCCTCCTCCTCATCCCTCCTCTCACTTTTCTCTGTCCTCTCATCTGCATTCTCATTCTCTCTCTCATTTCTCTTGTCTCTCTGTCTCTGTCTCTTCTCTTTGTCTCTCTCCTCTCCTCTCTATTCACATTCTCTGTCTCTCATTTTCCTTTCTTCTCTCATCTCTCTTGTCTCTCTCTGTCCCTCCACATTTTGGTCATCAAGCCTTTTCTCCCACCAGTTGCCGCCAAATGGTGGGGCACAAAGAGGATCGACTATGCCCTGTACTGCCCGGACGCCCTCACTGCTTTCCCCACCGTGGCTCTCCCCCACCTCTTCCACGCCAGCTATTGGGAATCCACCGATGTGGTCTCCTTCCTGCTGAGACAGGTAGGTCCGCATCTTTGGTCTCTGCCTCCCGGGTGGTCATTCCTCTTCCTCATTCCTCCGTCTGTCCCCACCCCAGGTCATGAGGCATGAAAATGCCAGCATCTTGGAGCTGGATGGCAAGGAGGTGTCTGTGTTTACCCCCTCAAAGCCCCGAGAAAAATGGCAGAGGAAGAGAACCCACGTGAAGCTGCGGGTAAGCTGCTAGGAGTGGACCAAGGGCCCCCTGCCAGGAAGACCACTACCCGTCTAGAGAAGGGGCCGGTCAGGCCAAGCCTCTGAGCCCTTCTCAGACTCGTATCCTTAAATGCACAAAAGAAAATGTGTAGGACAGCAAAGGAAACCAAAAGTGAATGAAAATAAGGATGCCTTTTTGTTCCCTCATACAAGTTCGCAGACTATCTCCCCGACCAAATAAAATCTATCTTCAAGCCCACTTGGGGGTCTGTGGAGCGCAGATGAAAGCCCACCAGTCTCCATGCATTCCCAGTCACTTAAGAAGATAAGCCGAAGCAGACTAACTGTGGACACTGCAAAGGAGGCTGGTGACAGGTCCCTGAGGCTGGATAGTTCTGGCTCTACAGTCCCAGGACCTGCCTCTGAGCACACGCTTTTGTCCCTTTCCCTCCTCGGGCCTTGGTTTCTTCATCTATAAAATGGGAGTTGGCCTCGACAGCCTCTGAGGTCCCTCCTAGCTCTAGATTTGGAGCCCCTCCAAACTCTGCCTCATGATTCATCCGTCCCAGGGTCTCCCTTGCCTCTTCTCTCTTCCTTCCCCCAGAACGTCACTGCTAATCACAGGATCAATGATGCCGTAGCCAACGAGGATGGGCCTCAGACTCTGACAGGCCGCTTCATGTATGGGCCTTTAGACATGGTCACTCTGACAGGGGAGAAGGTGAGTGGAGTCCGGAGAGGGAGGCCATGGCAGGGGGACCCCAGGGTGGAGGGGTGGGATGAGCATTTCGGAATCATGAAATCAGAAGCACCTCAGAGGCCTTCCAGGGCCGGGCACATAGTATGTGCTTAATAAACAGTTATTGCCCGGCGGCCTTCTTGTTCAACCTCCCCCTCCGTTCAGGGCTCCATCCTGTGACAGCCTCACTGACGGATGGTCAGTCAGGTTCTGCCCTCTCGTTCCATGCAAAGAGCACCAAAGTAGGAGTCAATAGGCCTGGGTTGGAAAGCGAGGGGTGGACGCCATCCTCGCGTGCCCGGCTCCAGCTGATCACTCTGGGTGTAACCTGGACACTTCTCCTTCGGAGGCCTCTGTTTCTCCAGCTGTAAAAATGACGGGGTGGTCCTAGAGGGCCTCTGACGGCTTCTCTAGGCCTCAGTTCCCCTCTACAGAAAGTGAAGGGGTTGGACTTGGTGGCCGTTCCACCTCCAGAGCCAGGATGTTATGGGCCGCCCAAGGCAGCCTGTTCTGGGACACCTGTCATGAGGGCTCCTGCTCAAACTGAGCCCAAGTCTGGCTCCCTGGGACCGTCACTGGCCCTGGTTATTCAGTCAAGTCAACGAGCCTTCCTTGCTGGGGATGGTGGAGGGGAAGCCCGAGGCTAGTGAGGAGCGGGAGGTTAGGAGTTCTGTGCTACAGAGCCAAGTCTGGCACCAGTGTGGTGGCTGCCTGGTGGCCTAAGGAAGGCTAAATAAACCCTTATTATGAGAGAAGGGGGTGGGGGGAGACAGAGACAGAGAGACACACACAGAGCGGGAGAGAGACAGTGAGACAGAGACAGAGAGAGGGAGAGGGAGAGGCAAAGAGATAGAAGGAGAGAGAGACAGGGAGAGAAAGTGAGGGGGGGAGAGGAGAGAGATGGAGAGAGGTGGGAGACAGAGAAAGGGAAAGAGAGGGAGAAGAGGAGAGAGAGAG
>NC_058130.1:752536068-752573134 GCF_016433145.1 Gracilinanus agilis
GAGAGGGGGAGTAATGGGGGAGAGGGACAGCATTACAAGCAAGAGAGAAAAAGATGGGAGAGGAGGGAGGGAAAGAGAGGGACGGGGAGAGAGGAGGGGAAGAGAAAGGGAGTGATGGGAGAGCAGGAGAGGAAGAGGGCGGAAAGAGGAAGCAAAGCATAGTAGACAAGGTGTAGGTTTTAGAGCCAAGAAGAACTGAGTTCAAGTCCTGCTTCTGATACTTAATAGCTCTATGACCCTAGGCAATTATAATAATAAGTACCATTCAGAGAGGGGACTGGGAAGGAATAAGCATAAATAAACCCTTCTGTGTGCTGGGCATTGTGCTAAGCACTTTACAGTTATTATCTCATTTGATCCTCGCACAACCCTGGGAGGAAGATGTTACTATCCTTCCCATTTTTCAGATGAGGAAACTGAGGCAGACAGCAGTTAAGTCATTTGGCTATGGTCATACAGAGCTAGTAAGTGACTGAAGCTAAATTTGAACTCGGGTCTTCCCTGATTCCTGGCTGCCTCCAGGACAAGCCCTGGAAGCTTTTCTGTGCCTCTTCGGTCTCTGAAGCCAAGATCCTATCCAAGGGGCTAATCTGGCTGCTAATTGGTCTTCTGTTGGGCCACCAAGGCCAGAGCCTGGAGAACAGGTGGAACCTGCCAAAAGGCACAGCTAGGCCTGAGGTCAGGGCTGACTCCCTCCCTTCCTCTCAGGATGGCTTCTTGGGGCTCTTCCTTTGGGGCTGCACTTCTGGCTCTCCCACTCAGACTCGGCCGGCGTGCCGGGCACATGTGTGTGGGGGTCGCTAGGCTCGGTTTGGAACTGGAAGGGCCTTCCCAGGCCATCGGGTCGGCCCCCTCGTGTTGCCGGTGCTAGCAGCCGAGGCCCCCAAGGGGAGGGTTTCAGCCGGTTTCCGGGCCCGAGCCGCAGGCCCCCCACTAAGCTGGGCCGTGCCTGTCCCCGCAGCTCCACATGCGAGTGCACGCGGCCTACGGCTCCACCAAGGACATCTCCGTGTACAGCTCCATCAGCCTGTCTCCCATGCAGATTTACATCGTCGGGCGTCCCACCAAGAAACTGCAGCATCAGTGCCAGGTACGGGGTGGGGGCCATCTGGGGGGGGGGCTCCCCTGCAGGGTCCCTCTCCTCCTCTTCTTCCTCCTGCCCCTCGCCTGCCCCTCACCCCGGCAGTCTCCTCTGACCGTAGCGGGAGCCCCGGGTCCTGGGATGCTCCTGGGGCGATTCACAGCGAGAGGCTCGGGAGGGGGAGATCCCCAACTCCGGGACAAAGCCGTAACGTAGGAGGAGGTGGGGGGGGCCTGGCCCCTCGGGCCGGCCTCCACCCCCCCCTCGCCTGTCCCTCTCCCAGTTCATCACGGAAGGCTACGCTGCCCACCTCGCCCAACTCAAGTACAACCACCGAGCCCGGCCGGCCAAGAACAGCACGCGGATGGCCCTCCGGAAAGGCAGCTTTGGGCTCCCGGGCCAGGGCGACTTCCTCCGCAAGCGGAACCACCTCCTCCGGACCATCTCGTCCCAGCCCGCCGGGCCCAGCCACAAGCACGAGAGGACGCACAGCCAGTCGGACAGCGAGCGGGAGCGGGAGCGGGAGCGGGGCCAGCGCAGCATGAGTGTGGCCACGGGCTGCTGGGGCCGCCGGCCGGAGGCGGGGGCCCCCCCCGGACCCAAGTAGAGGTGCCCGCCTCCCCCCTCCCCAGGAGCCGGCCCCCAGCGGCCCCGACGCAGGAGGTGTCACCATGGTGCTAGGAGGCGGGAGGGACAGAGCCACGTGGGCTGTGGGTCCGGCGGGTTGAGGATGGAGGACTCGGACCCATCCCGGGCCCTTCCCAGGGCCGTCTCGGCTCGGGCCTCGGGCGGTCAGCGGCTTCTGCCACAGACAAGCACAGGGCACGGCCTGTCTCTGCTCCCAGGGGTGGGAGACATCGAGCGGTGACTCCAGGCCCCTTCGGCCCCGGGGGCTTTCCAGACAGCCTCCTCTAACCCCACCTGGCCCAAGGAGCAGGGCCCGACCCCGGCCTCCGGGGAAAAGGGGTTCCCTTGTAGGCAAGGCGGGAAGACGGGGACACCCCCTCAAGGACCTTTCATCAGGGCCCTGTTCCCCACGGTTTGGAGCTTGGGGTCTCTCTGAAGCTGGCAGCATCCTGCACCTGCCCACAAATGCAGGGAAATCACCCCCCTCTTGCCCCATTTCGGCCCCCGAGAACAGACCATCCATCCCGCCGTACCCCCCTCTCCCCACCGGCGCCGCGTAGACTCTCCAGAAACAACACACACACAGACAGCCCTGCGGCGCCCTCCTCCCTGGGCTCCTCCAGGGGCAGGGCCGCCCCCCGTGCATCTGCGCCGCCCCGGCCCCTGCGCCCCGAGTTCTCTCCAGACACAGTAGCAGCTCCCCAGGAGTTCCACGTGCTTCTCTGAACTCGTCACAACTGTAAAACCTCATCGTTCTCCGCACTGATGATGTCGAGGATGGAGCCCTGCCGGCGCCTCCCGGCCGTCGTGCACAACCATTAAATACTCTGCCGAGGCCCGAGCGTACCCGAGTGTCGTACAAAGCTTAGGAAAAGGCCATATTTTCGTTCCCGCGAGGCCTCTCCCAGCCGGCCTTGCCTCCCTCCCTCTCTGGCCCTCTGGGAGGAGGGTGGGGGAGCCCCCTGGGTCCAGACCAGCCATGAGCACCCGCCCCGAGCGGCCAAGCCAGGGTCTGGGCACCCGAGGCCCCGACGCCCGCCTCTAGGCCACGGAGGTTCCCCGCTGCTGCTGCCGCTGCCGCCCACTGCAGGCCTTTCTATTTCTACTTTTCCCGTCACAGGTGGATTTCTGAGGGCTGCTTTGGGCTCTTTTTCAAGAGAAAATCGGGCGGCTTTGGTTTTCCTTAACGCTTCCAAGACCAAGGGCAGCCCCCCATGCTTTGGGCAAACCTAGCACTGTGAAGGCAGCCCGTGGGCTCTGGACCCTCGTCCTGACGCGCAGGCCGGCCTGGGGAGGCTCCGGCGACCCCTCGGCCCGGCATTAACAAACCGTAGCTGAACTTCTCCTCCATCCGCGGGCCTCGGGGGCAGATTTTTAAAACGCTGATGGGTTCCCCGTGAGAGTCTGGACCGAGTCCTTCGTCTCTCCTCCTCTGCCGGCTTCTCCCAATGGAATCGGACTTCCCCTCCCCCCGCCTCGCTGCTCCGGGCGGCCCCAGACTGGGCCCAGAACCAGATTCTTGGGAAGGAGTCCCGTGCCCGGCTGCTGCGGATGGCCTTTGTCCGACGATGCCCGCCCAGAGCATTCTGTACAATGGGGGGGGGGGGGGGGGAAGAGGGCGTTTTCTCTTGTGTAGATATTGTAAAGAGGAAAAGTCTCCTGTAAATGTCCAGAGAAGTGGTATATTCAGAGTGAAAGCTATTTATTTTGTGTAGGGAAAATGTCTGCAGGCCCGACTCGCCGCACAAAGCCAAGTCCGTTACCGTCTCTGCAGAGTCTCCCCCATCCCGTCCCCCTCCCCGACCGTCACAGCCTGGGAGCCCCCGTGGAGCCGAGGCTCAGACCCGACTGCAATAACGGGCCTCTCCCGGCGCCCCCCGTCCCGCGGCCGGCCCTTCTGCCATGGGGCCCGCCGCCAGCTCGGGCTGGAAGGCTCCCGTCCCCGCCGCCCCTTAGGCCAAGGACACGAGCAATAGCACTTGTCTCCATCGGCCTCACCGCCATTTGTCCAGTGTGAGCGAGCAGGCCGGCCCCGGGCCCGAGCAGACCCTCGTCCATGTTTCCCCCAGAATGGGGGGGCTCCCTCCCGCCCCCCTCCCTTCGCCTTCCTCCATCACCGACTCCACAACGTAGATCTGCTGTTCGACAAAGCATTTTTTTTTAAACGGAGACACTTTTTTTAATACCAAAAAAAAAAAAAAATGTTTACAGCATCAGAAGACAACCAGTGACGACCAAAAATCCTCCGAGTAGCGCGTCCCCCGCCGCCGCCGCATCGCCCACGTAGACGGCACCGAGCCTTAGCCTTCCTCCTCCGGGCCTATTGGCATGCCCGAGCGTCACTTTTCTATCCGCCACCTTCGGCCCCTTTTCTTCAGAGGCGTCTTTCTCGGCCCGCCGGCCAGCTCGCCGCATCCCCCGGCTCCATCTCGGCCCCCTCCGTGTGTCCCCATCTCTCAGCTTGTGTGTGAAACCCCCCACGGACGACTCCCTTTTCTCCTCGCTGTCAGTGCATTGCTCCGACGCCTGGCTGTGTAGACTGTACACGGCGTCGCTGTACATTACACCAATAAAGGGAAGCCTTCTTTCCCGTGTCTCTACTGTACGCTGGACGGCGGCACCCGGGGAACCAGTGTAGATGGCCCTGGGGGGGAGGCGGCCACCCCACCTGGCTCTCCCCACACACAGAGCCCCCACCCCCAGGGAGAACCGGGGGCCAGGAGGCTCGAGTGAGGCGGCCACCCCTCCTGGCTCTTCCCCCCCCCCCATCCAGAGACATCAGGATCAGGAGCAAACAGAGACCAGACACGGCCTGAGGCTGGGCTGGCTTTATTGCCGGGAGCAGGGGGGGACGAGGGTTGAAGCCATGCCATGCTGCCGAAGCCCCGCCAGACCGGAGGGCCCCGAGCCCCCGCCCGGCTCCCCTTGGGTGCTGGCTTCTCAGAGGGGCCCAAGTCTGGGGAAGAGGAGGGCGAGGCCAGCCAGACGGCCCCAGGCGGGGCTCCTCTTCCCATGCAGGGAGCGGCCACCCCGGCCTAGGCAGCTGCTCTCCATCAGGCCGGTGGAACCGTCTTCCAGCCTCAGCATCGTCCCCAGGGTGAGCCGGCAGGTCGGGGCAGGCCCGGGGGCCCGGGAGGTCCAGGAAGGAGGCTGGGGGGCTCTCACTGCAACAGACCTGCACGAAGCTGGAAGGCCAAGCCGTCCCCCCTGGTGGCTTGCTGGAGAAAAGAGACAGAGGCTGAGCTTGGGGGAGGAGGGGGGACACCCCCAGCGTGCGCGGGGCCCGGGCAGAGGGCGGCCGGAGGAGGGCGCCTACCTTGTTGATCTCCTTGTGTCTCTCTTTGGTTACGATTTCTTCCAGAACTTCTCCGTCCCCCTTAATGAGTCTAGAACAGGAGAATGGGTCGGTGGGGGGCAGGGGGTTCCCAGGGGTTCCCCAGGATCTCGGAACAGGAAGAGCGGGGCCACCCCCACTGCCGGGCCAGGGCCTTCCTCTTGCCCGGGTCCGGGGCGCTGGAAAGGGAGGCTCTGAGGCTCTCAGGATGCCGAGCGGCCCCCTCAGACCTTGCTTCATGCTCAGGGTCCCTCCCGTCTCCCCTCCTCCAGAACAGGAGGCAGGATGGCATTCAGAGCTGCCAGTCTGGGGAGGAGAGTGTCCGCCGGAACCTCCCAGGGCCCCCGCCTGGCCGCGGCTCGCCCATGCAAAGACCGCATTATTGGACGGAGGAGGTCGGGTGAATTGTCTAAGGCCACCTCATCGGTCAGTGGGCAGAATTTGAATCCAGCTCCTTGCTCCACCTCCCAACCCAGAGTCGGGCTTGGTCCTGTGCTGGTTTCTGAGGGAGCCTCCAGGGCACATGTCGGGGCTTGGGGGAGGCCCGGCCCCAGAGGGATGGAGAAACCCATCCGAGGAGGAGCTGGCATCAGCGGTCCAGGCTTTGGGTGCCAGGAGCACCCCTGCACCCCCTGCCACCGCCTGGAGTAGAATGAGGCTCCCATGGGCCTTGGGCTCCTCCCCCCAGAATGACATGGGAGCAGGGCAGACCCCACCCCCCACCCGGTCCCTCAGGTGCCCCCTACCTTGTCCGGCCGGTCTCGGGGTCCACCACTTTGCGAATGATGCTCTGCCGGGCATCCCACTCCTCTTTGGTCATCGGCTTCATGGCCTGGATGCGGGACTTCTGCTCATCTGTCAGGACTAAGCCCATCCCCAAGAGAGAGGTCAGTGGTGGCCGGACAAGGTCCGCCCCAGCTGCCCAGGGAGGCAGCGCCCCTGGGGGAGGGGACCGGAGGCCCGAGGAGGCCTGAGGAGGCCCGCAGTGAGGGGAGGAGACCCTCGCAGACAGTCTGAGCCACAAGGCCGGGTGGCCTTTCAGGCACTAAGCCAGAGCCAAGGGGGCAGGGACGGGAATAAGCCTCCATTAAGCGCCACCGACGTGCCAGACTGGGCCGCCCTCTGTCACGCCGGGGCCAGGGCCAGGCTCTCAGGTTCGTGCCAGGCCCCGCTGCTGGGCCGCAGTGCCGGGCAGCGCAGGAGGTGTGAACGTGGCGCAGTCTGGCCTAGGCCTGCTCTCTGTCCTGGGGCTTCCCCTGGGGAGGCCGCCGGGGAAGTGATGAACGAAGTGAATCAGAACCCCCAGCCGGCCCGAGAAAACGTTCCCTCGGCAGAAATGGGGGTTTCCGTGGACCAGCACCCGGAGAGCAGCTTTTTTGGGGTGGCAAAGAACGGGCCGCGGGGCTCGGCTGAACGAGCGGGGCGCCACAGAGAGGAGGGGGACAGAGACACCCAGGCCCCGGCGCCAGGGAAGAGGGCAGAACCCCGAGAGTGGACGCGGCCCCAGCGGCATCACGCGGTCAGCTGCGAGGTCCGGCGGCCTAGGATGTGCCTCATGCGGTCTCCCTCGTCTCCTCGTGGCACTAATGGCCGATACGGAAATATTCGGCCCCTTTCCACGTGTGCCCTATTGCTGCCTCCTCGGCGGGTGGGCGAGGAGAGAATTTGGAACTCAAAAACTTTCTTAAATGCTAAAAATCAGTCACCGAGTTTTGAAAGGGAAGGGGGGGGGGGGTGAAAGGCCGGCCGAGCCCTCGGGCCGGGGCTGTGCTGGGCGTTTGCCCGGGGACAAGGACCACAGAGCGATGGTCGGGGGGGCTCCCGATAAGGAAACCCTCTAGCAGAGGCGGCCGGGGCGCCCGGCCAGGAGGGGCAGAGGCAGGGCTGGAAGTGGGAGCTCCCCGCGGGCCCCCCAGGAGAAGCGGGTCTCCGGGCCGCCCTTACCTGGGCCGCTCTCCAGCAGGGGCTCTTTGCGCCACTGGTCCAGCGAGGGGCCCGGCATCTCCTCCGAGGCCTTGGCCCTGGCCGCCTTCTCTTTCTCCTTCTTCTTCTTCTTCTTCTTCAGCCTCTTCTTTGCCTTCTTGGTGCCCTTCTTGTCCTTGCGCTTCCCTCGCTTCCTCCTGCCCGCACTGGAAGCCCCCGAGGAGGAGGAAGAGGAGGAGGAGGAGGAAGAGGAGGAAGAAGAGCTGGAGGAGGAGGAGGAGGACCTGGGCCGCCTTCTCTTGCGGGCTTTGTCCCTGCTTCTCTCTGCACGTGAGGAGAGGCTCACATTGAAGGAGGCCCAGCCCCTTCCCCTGCGAGAAGCAGCCACACTGGCTCGACTCCCTCCAACGGCGCACGGCACAGAGCCCAGGCGCCCTCTGCCTCCCCGCTAGGCGATGCTGGTTCTCCGAGGGACCCTCCGGCCCCCCGACCATGAGGAGGCGGCGGGGGTGCCTGGGCTTCTTCCAGCCCTGCAGATCTGCCCCGGGACCTCTCCGGGCCTGTCACAGGAGGGCCTCCCTGCTCTGTTGGGAGCCCACGGCCTCGGCCAAGCTGGCCTCTCCCAGGGGAGGCAGACACCGGCTTGGAGAGGAGCCAACCAGGACCTCCTCCTCGACTCTGATCCGACCCCACAGGCCTCACAAACACCTTTCGTTTCCCACCTTCAGGCCTTTGCACAGGTTATCTGCAGAGCCCTCCACACTTCTGTCTCTCAGAATCTTTGCCTTCCTTCCCTGCTCAGCTCAGGCGCCCCCTTCTCCAGGAAGACTTCCCTGATGTGCCCCTGCCTGCCCAGCCCAGGTGTTGGGGCTCTCCCACCTCGCTTTTCCTTACATCATACTTCCTAGTAAAACCCCAGCAGAAGGCCAGCTCCCTGAGGGCAACGACTGCCTCTGGTCCTTGTTTCCTGGACATCTAGCACTGGGGCTGGCCCGCCTGCCCAGAGAGCTGGAATACACCCCAAACACTGCCACCCCCTCCCAGCCAGCAGGGCCCAGAAGAGCCACAGAGGTTCCGGCTCCTCCCCGCCTCCTGGCCTTCCCCATCCTCACCTTCCCCATCTGGGGCCAGGCTGGTCCTCAGGCCCTGAGAGCCTGAGGCCGAGGGGCTCCTTCCAGCATCCTTACTGCTCTTCCTCCTCCTCCTCCTCCTCTCGGCCCGCTCTGGCCCTCGGGAGCTGCTGCGGCTGCGGCTCCTGCCGCGTTTGTGGGAGCGGCCGTGGGCCATGCCTGCGACAGCTACAAAGGAGGAGGCCCGTCAGGTCTCAGGGAGGCGGGAGGGGCATCTACCGCCATACGACCCCCCCAGCATGGCCAAGGGGGGCGGGGGGCCTCCTCTGTAAAATGAGAGGCTGAGGACCCCTCTTCCTGCCTGGACTCCCCAGCGTCTCCCAGCAGCACCCAGTCACAGCCGGAGAGGCGAGGAGCCGAGGGGGCCGCCTGCCTCAAGAGGAGGAGGCCAGTTTGGCAAAGGGGAGGCTTCAGGAAAGGAGCAGTTCTGGTCGGGCATGGCTGGAGCTCAGGACACAGGGCTGAGGCCGTCTGTGGAGAACTGAGAGAGGGAGGAGAGAAGCCGGCCTGAGCCGCCTCAGAGAACACCGAGGGCCCTCCAGAGCCCAGCCGGCCCCACAATCAGAATCCTGGTCCTGAGCGGAGACCCAGCAAAGGAGACCAAGAAGGAACAGCAGCCAGAACAGGGCTCCAAGGCTGGAGGGAGGGCAGGCCATGGGAGAGGCAAGGTCCGAGAAGGGAAAGCCTCTGGCTACAAGGACTTTAACTGGGAAGAGAGAAATGAGTGGGAGGATGAATCTGGAAATAACAAGCACTTATTAAGCACCAAGGATGTGCCAGGTACCAGGCGTGGAGATACGAAAGGAAAGCAGCCCCCACCCATCTGGAGCTTATATTCTAACAGAGAAAAACAACAGAGTGTCTGAGGAGTCAGAGGAGCTCAATGAACCCAGACAGGGCCACACTCTTTTCCAGAAAAAAAAAAAGAGGGAGAGTCAGGAAGGGAGGCTGCAGTGAGGAGTCCACTTGGCTTAGAGAGGGGGGTCGGGTGGGCCAGAAGGGACAAGGAGAGGCTTGTTCACACCTGGGCGTATTTGCAGGCCGGGAGAGATTCCCCCCAGTGCCTGGTCAGCAGAGCAGGGCTCTGAACCTCCCGGCCATCTGGGGAGGCCTGGGGGCCTCTCCTCCTTTAAATGCATGAGACCGAATCTAGAGGATTACAGAGGAAATAGACTAAGAGTTTAGAAGCAAGTTCACTAAGTCCAGCTTAAGAACCCCTGTGAAAGGGAGCCCCCCAAATTCTGCTTCACTCTCTGAGGAGCTGTCTGTCTCCTAACTGCAAAATCCCAGGGGCCTCTTCTCATTCCTCACACGCCCTGCTCTCCCTGGCTGACAAAGGGGCGACTCCCTCCTGCTAGGCCAGGGCTTCTGAGAACATGTCCTCCTTCCCCAGCTCTCTCCTAGTTCTTCTACCTGCCTGAGCACCTCTGCCTCCCTTTGTCTCCCCTTCCTCTCTGTCTCTCTCCCCTCCCCACCCTCCATCTGTCTCTCTTCTCTCTTCAGCAGTTCTCTCTGTGTACATGCAGCAGAGGGGACTCAGCGGGCCTTCTCAGGGTGTGAGCCTGGGCGAGTGACCTAAGCCCTGCCTTGGGGTAAGAGCCCTGGACCCGGAGAAGTCCCAGATCCAGGCTCCCAGCCCCCTGTCACACTTAGAAGCTGTTTTCAACCTCTCCCCAGTTGTCAGGCAACAAGAATTGCTACTAAAGACTGGGGATACAAAGAAAGAGCTCCATAAGGGCAGGCACCAGTTCATGTTGTTGTCAAGTAGGTACTTAATAAACACTTATGGACTGTTTTGTATCCCCACTATTGGGCCATCAAGCATGAGTAAGTGCAGAACAAGCAGTGTCTTTGTATCCCCACTGCCTAGCAGGAAGCCAGTAGGAGCATAATACATGCTTACTGACAGCCCTGTACCCCCACTACTTGAACCTAAAACCTAAAGGGCTTAATAAGTAATCATAGACCATCTTTTAACCCCACTACCTAAGAGAACCAGGCATACAGTAGGTGCTTAATAAGTGCTTATAGACTAGCTTTATCCCCACCACCTAGCAGAGAGCCAAGCGAACAGTGGGTGCTTAATAAATAGTAGATCGCCCGACTACTCTCACTGCCTAGGCCAGTTACACAGTAGGTCCACTGACAAACAGCCTGGCATAGAGCAGGTGCTCATTAAGTGCTAGAATTGGAATGAATTTTCCCGGAATCCTCTAGTCAGCCTTCCCCTACCTCGACCATGGGGTAATCACAGACACCTTTTTTATGGTGGCTCAGACCTTTATTATCTCTCCCCTAGGCCACAACAAAGCTATTACTACTATCCACATTTTACAGAAGAAACTGAGCCTCAGTGGGGGGGGTCAGGCCTAGGGTTACACAGCCAAGAAAAATGGCAGGATCGAACCCAGGCCAGACCCCAGGGCCAAAGAGCCAAGATGGGTTGAGAAGAGGTAAATAATTGGGGGGGGAGGGAGGGGCGAAAGGGACGATCCACAACCTCGCTACGGCTCCTTTAAGAGCTCCGCCTACTTTCAGAGGGGAGGGAAAGATCTCCCGGGGCAATCACCGGCGCAAGCGCACTGAACCGCCCTCCGGAGAGGCGCCCTGTTTCCCCACCCTCCCCCCCGTACGGAGGGTCGGTGTCCCAGGGAAGACCTTCCCCCAGCGCGGAAGAGCCTGGGTACCTGGCAGGCCGCGCCCCCCTCGCCCCGAGGTTCTTACCGTCTTTGGAGGAGGGTAAGCCTGGGCCTGCTCCGCTGGGCTGAACGCACTGCTAACGACCCATCGGGACAAAACCGCCCGCAGGGGCCCCGCGGAGCCAGCTCGAGAGCTGAGCCTGGCCGCGGGGAAGAGTCCCTCTCTTACTTCCGGTCCTCCAAAGAACTTCCGGAAAGGGAGGGAGCTTGCCTTGAGCTGATTTGGGGCGCCAGGGGGCGCCCGAAGGCCAGGAGAGGAAGTAAGCTCGCTTTATCCGGTAGTCGCTGGGTGTCTCAATGCATAGCGATGGTTATAAAGACCTGGATTCGAATTCTAACACATTTACTAGCTGTTGAGCCCTAGGGCACGGTTTAACTTTCTGTCTTACCTCAGTTTCCCTTTCTTTTTTTAAAACCTTTCCTTTCCGTCCTGGAACCAAGTATCGGTTCCAAGGCAGAAAAGCACTAAGGCCATAGAGATTAAGCAATTGTCCAGGGTCACACAGCTAGGAAGTATCAGAAGCCAGATTTGCCTGGGATTCTTAACCTATAAAATGGGGGCCTGCACCCTCCACCCCACCCCCAGCTCTGTGCCACACTGTGAACTCTGCTCCCCTACAACCCCACCTCGGAATCGCCCATTGCCACAAAATCAACAGGTCTCTGCTGCATGTGAGCCCTTTCCAGTGCTTTACCCCAGCCACGGGAAGGAGAAGGCGCTCCCATTGGATTGCTGGGCAGAGGGGCAGGGAAGTGAGGAATGTCTTCAGGTGCATGGAGAGGTGGAGGGGAGCTGCTCTGGCCTGAGTCGGGAGACTGCAGATGTCCCCACAGAGAGGGCACTTGCTTGGTTTCCTTTGTAGCCTCAATATTTTATTCTATCCATTTAACATGATTCTGAACTTTCACAGAATGGCCAAAGGGGCCCATGCTATGTTAGAAGTTCACACCCCCTGCATTAATGGCCTTCAATGCCCTTGAGTTTGGTGGTGCCCTACTTTCCCAGGTTTATCTCTTCTCTGCCCTCCTCTTGGCTGAACTTGACCTCCCATCATGCCTTTGTCCACACTCTTCCCTATTCCCGATCATCCAGCCCATTAACACCCTCCCCTCATTAACACTTCCTTATTCCTGAGCTTCCACCTCCTCCCCTAGAATAGGTAGCCATCTTCACCTTCAGACGGCACAAGAGACTGGGGTTTGTACCTCCCTAAGAGGCAGAAGGGAGTAGGGGGTCGAGATCTGGTCTTGGAATCAGAAAGCACATCTCTGATTTATGCTGGTTGCGGGATCTTGAGCAAGTCAGCTTGCCTCTGTCTCCCACTGTGACCTTCCAGCTCTTTAAGATTATTTCAAGGGCCAGTTCAGTGGACTGAGAGCCAGACCCTAGAGATAGGGATCTTGGGTTCAAATGTGACTTCAGACACATCCCAGCTGTGTAGCCCTGGGCAAGTCACTTAATCCCCATTGCCCAGCCCTTATTGCTCTGTGGCCTCAGAACCAATACACAGTATTGATTCTAAGACAGAAGGTAAGGGTTTGTTGCTGTTTAAAAAAAAAAAAAAAGATCATTTCAGAGAAAGCACTGATCTATTTCAAAAGGGAACTTCCTAGGCTGGAAATTCCCTGTCCTAAGCCTATGAAATCCCAGCATTTTAGGTCTTATCCTAAGATTCCTTTCAGCTCTAGTTTTTGGGATCCATGAAGTAGGTCAGTGAACAGCCATCAAATAGTGGATAAGAATGCTACCTCCAATTTAAAATATAGGGAGTCCCAAAAGTCCTAGTGCAGCCTTAATGTTTAAGAACTTAAAACTTTTCAGCTACTTTGTACAATCAGAATTTTTTTTAATTATTATTTTTTAATTTTTTAAAACTCTTACCTTCCACCTTAGAATCAATACTGGGTATTGGTTCCAAGGCAGAAGAGTAGTAAGGGCTGGGCAATTGGGGTTAAGTGACTCATCCAGGGTCATACATTGTGACAATGAGATTAAATCTAACTTGCCCATCCTTAATCTAATCACCAAAGATGAGAATATCCCCATTTAATTCACAAGTTGGGAGGTCTGTGACCCATGTGTGCTAGATTGAGTGATGAATCAGAATTGACTGACTGCCCCCTAGGCAGTCCTAAGAAAAATGTCTGTTGTCATTGGACACCTAAACTAAGAGGAAGGCACAGGTAGTGACAAAAGAAATGGCCTGGATAAATTAAGAGAACTTCTGGGGCTTGCCTTTTTTGGCTTTCTCTTGTTCCTGACTTGGACCTGGAAGAGCACTGGACCTGGGACCCTGAGACCTTGGTGAGACTATTCTTAAATCTTTCCCTTAGAACTACATGTGGTGAGTGAAAAAGGATGACTGACTACCTTAACTTCCCTGGAGGTACTAGCCTCCGGGAGGCTCCCTTGATTGGGAGAAGCCCTAGTGGCTAATCCCCTTGTTAATTTACTTTTAGCCTCTCCATCTGGGCCTCTGGAGCCCTATAAGAGTAAAGCCTAGACTTGACTACGAATCTAGTTTGTTAAGTTAGATCTCTTACTCTACCCTCTTCTAGTCTCTCTACTTCCACTCTCTCCTATATATATATATTTTTTATTTTAAACCCTTAACTTCTGTGTATTGACTTATAGGTGGAAGATTGACAAGGGTAGGCAATGGGGGTCAAGTGACTTGCCCAGGGTCACACAGCTGGGAAGTGTCTGAGGCCAGATTTGAACCTAGGACCTCCTGTCTCTAGGCCTGGCTCTCAATCCACTGAGCTACCCAGCTGCCCCTCTCTCCTATATTTTGTAAATAAATTACTAAAATCATTTTAGGAACTGATATTCAGTTCTTTGGTGACCACACTTTTAAATATTAATATGTCCAATCAAAATAAACCTTTTCTCTCTTACAGCATCTAGGAAGGGTCTGAGGCCAAATTTGAACCCAGGATCTCCCTTCTTCAGGTCTGCCTCAAGCCACCTAGATGCCCCTAAAATTTTATTCTAGTCATTGGGCAGTCATAGTTTATTGAGGAGGGGATACCATTGAGTAGGTCTCCTGATGGACACTATTGCCTCTCTAATGATATCATCTATATGGAAACTGAGAGAAAGACACTTCCAAGTTATCCAAGGATAAGGAATCTCCTAGGACAGTGATGGCAAACCTTTTAGAGATGGAGTGCTGGGTCCATCCCCACCCCACCCCCCAGATACTGTGCCCCTCCCCCCACCAAGGGCCAGGCATATCCTGGCCTCTCCCTTTAGCCCATACAGAGGAGGGAGGAAAAGCTCCCATGGGGCTGCTGGGTGGAGGGGCAGGTGAAGTAAGGAATGTCCTCAACATGTAGAAAGGGGTGTGGCCTGAATGCTCTGTTCCCCTCCAGCTCTACTACCTGTGAGCCTCCCACCTTACCCCCGGTGTGCTCTCTCTGGGATGTTGGGTGATGTGAAACAATGTCCTTGGGTCTGGTGGAGAGGAGGAAAGGAGCAGCTCTGCCCAAGTTCCTCTACCTTTCTAGTAATGAACTTGGGGAAGGACCAGTGCCCATAAAGAGCACTCTGGGTACCATCTCTGATACCCATGCCATAGATTCACCATCACTGTCCTAGGACCTGTGTCTAGACTAGAGCAACGTGACCCTCCAGCCTGGCTGACCCACAGCTCTGCTCATGGTCTTCATCACTTGTTATCTTCATTTTTGAGAACAGCTTTCCCATCTCCAATCCATCCTTCACATCTCTGAACATGTAACATCAATGGGAGCTCCATCCTCTTTACTCAACTTGGCAGACAATAGGGAGGCATCAAACAGCAGACTGAGCCCCGCATCCACCACTCACTACCATCCAGCACTATTCCACCTTTCCATCCTCCTAGGCCCTCACTGTGAGCCATCTTGTGCAACTCTTTCTTCTCAGAACCTCCCCAGATCTTGTGTTTCTGGGCCCTTGTTTTATTCCCTCCACCCGGCTGCCTTCTTCCTGAGATCTGTCTGCCCAGACCCAGCTAAAATGCCCCAGTTTCTGGGCAGCTGGATAGCTCAGTGGATTGAGTCAGGCCTAGAGACAGGAGGTCCTAGGTTCAAATCCGGCCTCAGACACTTCCCAGCTGTGTGACCCTGGGCAAGTCACTTGACCCCCATTGCCTACCCTTACCACTCTTCCACCTAGGAGCCAATACACAGAAATTAAGGGTTTAAAAAAAATAAAATAAATAAAATGCCCCGGTTTCAGACGGATCCCCCCTTCCCATCCCAGCCTCTTGGATCTTGTGTTGTCTCTACCTTACAGCTCTCCCAATGTTCACAGTACAGCCTATATTATGGTAACAGTATAGTTAGGTTACATTATTAATTATATAGCTATCATATAGTATAACATAGCATACTATACACTATTATATCTCTATAAATGGTTACTACGAACAATAGCTAAAGTCCCTCATTGGGCTATGGGATCCCTCTCTGGCCCTCATACAATCCCTAGCTTCCTTCAAAGTTCAGCACAGGGGTCACTTCTCCCACAAAAGCCTTGACCTTTACTCCCCATTTTTTTAAACCCTCACCTTCCATCTTGGAGTCAATACTCTGTATTGGCTCCAAGGCAGAAGAGTGGTAAGGGTAGTGTGTAAATAGAATTAGCTCTAGCCCACTCATAATCAAAACTCTACTTACCCTAGGCATAGAGATGATGTCATCCCCACCTCCCTTAGTGGGGAGGGGAGATGAGTTACCCACACATGACAATAAGTAACAAATCAAGAACAAGGGACTGCCCTTTGGGCAGTCCAAATCAGTGCAGAAGCTGCCATTTGTCCACTTGAATTAGAGGTGGACCCACAGGAAGTGATAAAAGACACCATCTCTTCAAGTATGTTGGTTACTTCCTGTCGAAGGAAGTTCCCTCTTTGAACTTGGAGCTGAAGGATCTCGGCTGGGACCTCAGGCAGCTGCTACTCTGAATGGTCACGTGGGTAAGTTAGGCTGACTTCCTTGGCCTACCTTGGCGATTTTCCAAGACTCTACCTTAAGTAGGCTCCGGCCTATCTGATTGCTAGGCCTTGTAGCTTGTAGCCTAATTATTTAGCCTTTTAACCTTCTCTCTCCATCCAGGCCTCTGCAGGCCTGGACTAGCCTCTCCCTCTATTTCCCTACCTTTTACCTTCCTAATTGTAAATAAACTACCTTAACCCGATCCTGACTTGGGTCTATTTTAATTACGGAATCAATCTGAATTGTTGATTCCTGGTGGCCACACTTTAATTATATATCTATAAATACCTGAAATTTCCCTCTTACAGTAGGCAATGGGGGTCAACTGACTTGCCCAGGGTCACACAGCTAGGAAGTGTCTGAGGCCAGATTTGAACCTAGGACCTCCCGTCTCTAGGCCTGACTCTCAATCCACTGAGCTACCCAGCTGCCCCCCCCCCCCAATTGTTTTTTAAAGCCTTATTTTCTGTCTTAGATTTAAGATTGGTTCCAGGGCTAGGCAAATGGTGGTTAAGTGACTTGCCCAAGGTCTCACAGCTAGAAAGTGTAAGAGACCAAATTTGAACCCAGGACCTCCCATCTCTGGGCCTGGCTCTCCATCCACAGAGCCACCCAGCTGTTCCCTTGTGTTATTTCTCAAAGATACTATTATGAGAATTTATTTTTCATATAGTGTCTGAATTCCTATATATTAGGGAGAATTACTGTGTATTTCTGCCTGGGATAGGGGTCAGAGATACCATCCATGCTGCTGCTTTTTGCTTTTTCTTTGTGTTTTGGAATCCAAAGGAATGTCTTCCTTTTTAACAGAATTGTTTAATAATTGAAGGGGACGAGGGTTCTCTTCCTGTAATGGGAAAGGTGAGGGCTGGATAGGTGGATGGCCAGCTCTTGAATGGCCATCACACATTAAAGATGTCTTGGGATGGTTGAGGGACTGAATAAAAAACGAGCTCCTAAAATGTACTCATTGGACTGCAGGTAATGAGAGCTGCTAAGGGGCCCCATATCACTTGGTCAGGGAGGATGCTGGCCTAACCAATAAATAAACCTGACTCTAGATCACTAAACTTGTATTCCTATCCCAAAGTCAGCCTCCATTTTAATCCTAATGGGCCTCCGTGACCGCATGTAAGCTCCTCGAGAGTAGGGAGCCGCCACCTGTCTGTACCCTTGCACACAGCATGGGGAAGGGGCCTGCCTTGGTTCTCCATCTCCCTCTGCCTCAGCCTGACAACAGGGAGCTTCTTAGCCCAGGATCCAAGGCCTCCGCCACGTGGCACTGTCCTACCCTGCCAGCCTTCACTCTGCCTGTGACTTATTACAGGGGTTTAATTAATGTGGATTGGATTGGTTTGAACTGTCCTGGATCATGTGGCTTGGCACTGCCTGGCAGGTCTTCAGCTGTGCAGATCTAAACAGAGTGAGCCTGGGCAGGGGCTTAGTATCCCCAGTAAAATGAAGGGTTTGGTCCTTCCAGGTCCACATGTATGATCCCTGTCCCCCCCTCCTACCCTGAGAACAAAAATCGCTAAGATGAACTGGAGAAAGGAGATGACCCCTGAAACCCCCAGGCAGGCAGTGCTGAAGAGTTCTGGGGGGTGGAGGGAGAGGGGGGCCTGGGTCTTCCAGGAGAGTAGGAGGATGAGCAAGCTGCCAGGGGGCCCAGCCTGAGACAGACAGGCAGGCTCAGGGGCAGGTTGCTGAGGAGAGGAGAGCAAGGAAGATTCTTAAGGCAACAGTGTGCCTGCTGAGAAGGGACATGCTGGCACCCAGCTGGGTCCTGGCCCCCTTGGCCCCCTGCTAAGCCTGTTTCTCCACCCCCAGAGGCTAAGAGGTACAGAACAGCCTGACTCCCCAGCCTGGCTGCTCAGGCTACATCACATGGGATTTCTTGAGACGCCCCAAGGAGCCCAGATGTTAGACAGTCGTGTTTTATTGTCCCAACCATCGGGGCTGCAAGCCATCAGTGTCTCGCTCTCCTTCCTTAAGGTGGCCTCCTTGGGGGACCCAGGCATCTTCCTGATCGTTGGTGTCCCCAAGGCCCCCCGTGACAGGCCGTCTGGGCTCCTGGTCCTGCCCAGAATGGGGGTATCACTGCCGCTGGCGGCCTGGCAGCGCTCAGGTCAGGGTGCAGACATCCACGGTCCTGGGCTCCCCTTCTTCCCGGGTGAAGCCATCCCCGTAGCCCTCGTCCTCCAGCAGCTCGGGCGGGCGCCCACACATGGGGCAGAGCTGGTTGCGGATAGTGGAGGCTCTCATCCAGATAATGAGGTTCCATCGCTCTCCGGACTCCAGGGGCAGGGCCCCGTGCAACTGCCCGCCCCGGTGCAGTACCCCTTGGCCCCGCAGGTGTGGCACCTCCAGGTATTTCAAGTTGGCACCCTGCACCTGCAAACCAGAGTGGGTGGTGGGCACCCGCCTCCCCAGCTCCTTCTTCCAAGGCTCAGCCTCTAGGACTCTCTAGTCTGGGCCAAAGGGTCATCCTGGGGTCCCTGTGCAGCTGCCTCACCCAAGCCCAGGCCTGAACCCCCCACCTCATATGGCCATCTCTCTACCAGAGGTCAGAGACCCAGGTCCTAGCTGTGGCTGAGAGGTGGCTCCCTGGAAATCACTTCCCCCTGGGCCTCGGTTTCTTCCTCTGTAAGATGGGGCTCGGGCAGGATGAGACAACCTCCAAGTTCTCCTGTATTGGTCTTGAGTGATGCCCGCACACAGCTGGTGCTTAATAAATGCTTATGGGAAATGTCGAGTGGGCAGGGCCACCAACGTACCTGGCGGAAGTCCCCAAAGTAAAGGCTGCCCTCGGAGAAGTCCTTGCCCAGTGAGACATTGAGGGTGACCTCAGCATTGTCATGGTGGAGGCTCAGGTCCAGGTCCTCGTTCATGGCATACTTGACCACAAAGGCGCGGTGGCTGTCCAGCCGGCCCCCTCCACAGTCGGGGTACAGGAGGGCGCTGAGGGGCTCTAAGTAGCGCTCCCGGAGGGGAGTCACCAGGGGCTCATCCAGACCCAGCTCGTGCAACAGAACCTAGTCGGGATGGAGCAGGGGCTTGGGTTCCAATGAATCCCACCTTCCTCCCTGGGTGGCCTTAGAGGAGTCATTCACCCAGTTTCCTCCTCTAGAAGGGGGTTGGACTCAGTAGGTCCCTTGGAATCTTCCTCTGAAAAATGAGGGGGTTGACCAGGCCAGGCCCTTCCTGCTCCAGGTCTCTGAGGCCACCCCCAGGCCCTGTGGCTGTGAGTGGGGCCAAGAGCCAGGGATCTCCCTGCCCTCCCCAGTGCCCCAGGCCGCTCCTACCCCATGGTTATTCATAGTGTTGGGCCGCCCCTTGGGCATGTCTGACTGCTCAAAGTGCTCCAGCTCCTCCAGTAGCATCTGGCAGAAATCCTGGGTGAAGACTGGCAGCCGGAAAATCCTCTTCTCACCTGGGGAGGGGACAGCCATCACACCCACACCCCAAGGTTCTTCTCAACAGCCTGCCACCCAGCAAGTCAGCCCCGCCACAGTCAGATACACAGACAGTGAGACACACACTCGGGGCCTTCTCTGGGTGTCTTAAACTGAAAAACAAGGGAGGGGGATTTGGACTAGCTGACCTCTGAGGCCCCTTCCAGCTCTATCTCTATGGACATGTCACTGAGCATCCCTGAGCCTCAGTTTTGCACTGAATCTCTTCCAGCTCTACATTTAAGAGCCTCTGAGCCCTCTCGGCCTCATCTATAAAATGGGCTAACAATCCTCATGCCTCTGGCCTCCCTGAGTTGTTCTAAAGGTCAACAAGAATTTATTAATTGCTCACTCTGTGCCCAGGACTGTGTGCTCCCTAGAAAGATGCTGAGAGACTGTCCCTGCCCTAGAAGCTATGGGGCAGGGGCACTGGCCTGAAGGATGGGACCGGTAAAAGCATAAAAATGTGAGATAGCAGCATTATCATGAAAGTTAATCTGTTCCTGGGGGTGGGAAGGCTGCCACAGCTGGGCAGAAAACTGGACTAACTGGGCTTTACCTGATAAGGTCTCGATGTGCCGCAAGAGGCCCGGGAGGTCAGCACCGGGGGTCACACAGTACTGAACAGCAGCCAGAAACTCAGGCGCCAGAAACGCCTCCTAGCAAGAGGGGCAGAGAGAGAAGAGACACATCAGAGGGGGACAACATCCTCCCAGAGTCCTCACCTGCAAGCTGTGTGAGGCCTGGACAGCAGGTTCTGGAACAAAGCAGCCAGGGGGCTCATTGGATGGAGAGCCAGACCTAGAAACAGGGGTCTTGAGTTCCAATCAGGCCTCAGATACTTCCTAGCTGTGTGATCTTGGGCAAGTCACTTAACCCCCATTGCCTAAACCTTACTGCTCTTCTGCCTCGGAACCAATACATACTATTGATTCTAGGTAGAAAGTAAATATTTTAAAAAATAAAATGAAATAAATGATAATAGCTAAGGACAGCTAGGTGGCTTGATAGAGCATCAGGCCTGGAAACAGGAGGTCCTGGATTCAAATTTGGTTTCAGACACTTCCTAGCTGTGTGACTGTGGGCAAATCACTTAACCCTCCATTGCCTACCCTTACTGCTCTTCTGACTTAGAACTGATACTAAGACAGAAGGTAAGGATTAAAAAAAAAAGAAGAGTGCCCAGCCTAAGGTGGGTGCTTAATAAATGCATCCTGATGCACTGCTGATTGACCAGCAGGTCCCTGAGAAGCCCAGAACCAGGAGCAAAAATGGGGCAGAATTTCCATGAGCTGGGTCACATTCATACTATAAGGGAGTCTGGCAGTAAAGCTCTGTGAAAAGGGTCCCATTTCTCTAATTAATGGGTTTGTATGGTCTGGGTTTTCTTATTTTATTTTTACCATAATAATAATTGCTAGGAAAGCACTTTACAAATATATTCTCATTTGATCCTCACAGTAATTCTGAGAAGTGGGTGCCATGATTATTCCCATTTTACAGAGAAGGAGACGAAAACAGACAGAGGTGAGGTGACTTGCCCAGGGTCACCCAGCTAGGGATTTGAACTCTGCAGGTCCAGTGTTCTATGTCTCATGGCACTACCTCGATAGACTCCAGAGCCACAGATGAGCAGGAAGCCAGAGAGCATGGAAAAGAGGGTCATTTTTGAGCCCATGAACTTGTAACATTCAATTTGTTTTTGTTTTTTAATCTATTAAATCTAATGTGCTACCACAAGATGGTCTCGTTCAGCTGTGTTGGCCAGCGCCCCCATCCTCCCCCCTCCAACCCTCCACTGTCTCCCCAAGGGTAAGGATTAGTCTTAAGGGGCACATCTGACCCCGGTGGGTGGGTGGCCCAGTGAGGGGTAACTGTCCAACAGACTGGGGCTCTCTGGCAGAAGGAAAACCCCCATTGGAGGCACTGTGATAATGAAATTAAATCTGCCCTGCCCATCTTTAGATTTAATCACCAAAGGTGAAAACATCCCCACTTATTTCACAAATTGGGAGGTCTATAACCCATGTGTGCTAGAGTGACGAATCAGAATTTACTCCCTCCTGGGCAGTCCTAAGAAAAATGTCTGTTGTGACTGGACACATAAACTAAGAGGAAGGCACAGGAAGTGACAAAAGAAATGGTCTGGATAAATTAAGAGAACTTCTGGGGCTTGGCCTTTTTGGCTTTTTCTTGTTCCTGACTTGGACCTGGAGGAGTACTGGACCTGGGACCCTGAAACCTTGGTGAGACTGTTCTTAAATCTTCCCTTAAAACAACATGTGGTGAGTGAAAAAGGATGACTAACTACCTTAACTTCCCTGGAGGTACTAGCCTCCGGGAGGCTCCTTTGATTGGGAGAAACCCTAGTTGGTAAACCCCTTGCTAATTGACTTTTAGGCTCTCTGGTTGGGCCTCTGGAGCCCTGCTGGAGTAAAGCCCAGACTTGAATACAAATCTAGTTTGTTAAGTTAGAACTCTTACTCTACCCTCTTCTAGTCTCTCTACTTCCACTCTCTCCTATATTTTGTAAATAAATTACTAAAATCATTTTAGGAACTGGTATTTATTCACTTCCTTGGCAACCACACCTTTAAATATTAATATCCAAACAAAAAACCCCTTTTTCCCTCTTATGTTTTATGGCTGACCACTTAGGTTTTAAAGAGTACCCTCTACTTAAATTTTCTTGACTTTCCTTTACTTTTGTTCAACACAGCGGCTGGATAAAAGGTAAGTTCAAGGTTTTTTTTCTTTTTCCATAAAATAAATAGCACACGGCTGTTTTATTTTTAGGGGCAGGCAGGCCCCACCTGGGGAAGGGGAGAGGATCCTATCTTCCAGGTACTTTGCCTACAATACTCAGTACTGGCTGTTTTCCTTATCAGTAGCAGCTGCTTTATTTTTTAACTAACTGTGAGGGCCACACCTAGAGAAAAGCTTTCAATCCTCTCAGAAGGAAAGCATCTCTGCTCCATGCCCCCAAACAATTTCATCTCATAAAAAATCTCTGGGAAAAAAACTGGAGAAAAATAATTAAGCTTAGCTTAGCTTTTATTAGAGAGAGTGATTGTTAAGTTGAAAATAACTAAGTTTTTGCCTTGTTTTACTCCTAAAAAATTACTTTCCTTTTTCTAAGCCCCATGTGTCTCTAGAATCAACTTAAGTAAGAAAACCTGGGGAAATCAATCAGGAACCACAAGAAACTGGTCCTTTTTACCTTGAGAGGCTTTTAGAGCCCCCAAAAGGGAAAAAGTAATTTATAAAAACTGTTATTGCCCAAGGCCAACTCAGAAAAGCCGAATTTTGCCCAAAAGAGGAAACACATGCTCAAGAAGTGCATGATTCTAGGTTTTTTTTTTTACCCTTAGCAGCTACTTAATCCTATACTTAGCCTCAGACAAAAGGTTTCCTAGCCCACCCTCCACCCAAAAGTTAATTAAATCTTGAGGTGTGACATACTTAAAAATGTGAAGTACTTAAAGGGACCACACCCTTACTTATAAATTCTCACACCTTGACCTTAACCCCTAGCCAAGGGAAAACCTAGAAAGTAGCGCCATCTACTGTCAAAAAACCAGAATTTCAAGCAATCTAATAATTAAATTTAAACATGATAAAAAAAAACATTCAAAATGATTTTTGATAGCATTTCCCAAGCTGGAACAACATTGTTTCTTTGGTATTTAAATTGGCTCATAATCCCAGAGAATATATCACAGTGGGGGGCAGCTGGGTAGCTCAGTGGATTGAGAATCTAGTAATCCTAGAGACAGGAGGTCCTAGGTTCAAATCTGGCTTGGCCCCCATTGCCCACCCTTACCACTCTTCCACCAATGAACAGAAGTTGGGGGTTTAAAAAAAAAAAAACCAAACACAGTGAATATACTTAACACTGTTCCTGGGTATGCTTATGATAGCAGGATATGTGGTAATCCATCTATCTCTCTTTAAGAGAAGACTGACAAACAGTCTGAATAACTGGCAACACATCTAATATGGGGTTTGTCCACACAATGCTCAGTGTGGGTATGGGGAACCCCAGAGGTGTGATCAAAGCAAATCTAAATAGATAATGATACTGGGGAGAAGAAGGGAATTTAATGATTCTGGAGGTGACTTTTTAAGCCTTTTCAGACTCCATTGTTTTATTAATGATTAATTCATTTCAGTTTTGTTTCCCCTCCATAATAGTGAACAAGTCTTTTTAACACAGCTATTGGAAATGAAGAAAAAGGACTCTGGAACACAGTGCCAATCCTATCACATATATTGCATTTACTGATTATTTGTTTTAGATTTAATTTTGTTAATTGTCACATAGATGATGATGGACTCCATCAACCTGGTTACAATCTGTATACAACCTTTGGAGAATTTAATGACCTAATAATTTAAATTATTTTAAGGGGCCTTCAGATTTTCAGATATTTAGTAGCATACCTCTAATCATTTACCTGCCTCAGAGTTCCTTGTAACAAGAGGTAAGGGTTCATTTAGTAGATTAAGTGATTATTATATATTCACATATATATATATATATATTCACCTCCACATTTGTAAAAATGTAATGGATGAGATATAGAATAGTCTCATACCAGAGGATCTGGGAAGATGTTCCTAGGGCATGGTACCCCTGGATGGCTCCCAAAAGGGAGCATCTTACAGGAAGCCTAAATACCTTTCTCCATATTTTTTTTAACTTTTCAGCTTATTTTACTCTACTTCTCCACCAGAATGATCTAAATTCTTGGTGACATTTTAGATCCAAACAAGGGTTTTCATCAATAGTACAGAGGTTTGTGTTTTTGGTTTGTTTTTTTCTGGGCTCCTCTACCACATTTTGGAATGATGGCAGTAAAAGACTTTGTTAAAAATATCTCAGCCAGGGGCAGCTGGGTAGCTCAGTGAATTGAGAATCAGGCCTAGAGAAGGGAGGTCCTAGGTTCAAATCTGGCCTCAGACACTTCCCAGCTGTGTGACCCTGGGCAAGTTACTTGACCCCCATTGCCCACCCTTACTACTCTTCCACCTAGGAGCCAATACACAGAAGTTAAGAGTTTAAAAAATATATATATATCTCAGCCTAGGTTGAAAGTTGCTATGTCTGTAGAACTTGTGACAGGTATTCATGAGTTCATAGGTTTTTTTCAAATGTCACATACATTGGAGATAATAGTCCATAGACAAGTGGACACTGTTTTTGGAGAACACATTGAATTTCTAAATTTTTATTATTGCTTTTCTTTTTTTTTTTAAAACCCTTACCTTCTGTCTTGGAGTCCATACTGTGTATTGGCTCCAAGGCAGAAGAGTGGTAAGGGCTAGGCAATGGGGGTCAAGTGACTTGCCCAGGGTCACACAGCTGGGAAGTGTCTGAGGCCAGATTTGAACCTAGGACCTCCCGTCTCTAGGCTTGGCTCTCAATCCACTGAGCTACCCAGCTGCCCCCTTTCCTTTTTTTTTTCCTAATAGAATATTTGATGTTTTCCTTTTTTTCATTTCTTGTACTTAAATAGAATCAATATTAATTTTTGATTTTACAGTAATATAATTTTAAAATATATTTGCTATAATGTTAATGCATACCCAAAAGCGTTAGATTGTGGAAACCTGCCATTTATTGATAAATGTTATGGGTAATTAATGTTTGTGCCTGATTCCAGGAGAAGGGAACAAAAGGGCCATTTTATAGTGCCAAGAAGCAGAAGGTCAAGGAAACCAAACAATCCTGATGGGATTGATGAGAACCTGAATAGTGTCAAAAAAGAGCACACAGGTCAAAAAAAAAAAAAAAAAGAAACCAATCCAGGTAGGATTGTTGAACTTCTATGCCAATACTAAAGGACTTGAACCTAGTGTGAGACTCGAAGTTGCAACGCTTGTCATATGTTAAGATGTAGGACACTTCGTACCACACTGCTAGACAAGTACCGAAGGTTGGCCATCATTCTGGCTCCCCTATCCCTGAGAATGAAGTGAAATCAGACCAGGGAATGACACTTCGCTTTAACATAAAAATTCAGTCCTTTTTTCTCTCTTATAACAACATGGCAACTTCCTGTAGTCTTGCCTGCCAATGAGTAAGTGCAATATTATTGCATTTTTGACCTACAGATTTATGGGACAGAATTTACTTTAATTGGACCCTAATACAAGGACCTGTTATGAATTTATTCTTGTTTAATCAGAAAATTTTACATACATAGAATTTTGATATTTTGATCCTGATTTTGAATTTTTTTCTTTCTCCCAACTTTAATTTTTCTTCTATTTGTTTTTCTTTTTATGCTTTGGTTTTTCTTTTGATAATTGACTCATACACCCCATAACTCAATGATATATTCTGAGCTGATCTGGGTGTTGGTCAACACCCTCTTTGGGGGGATTGAATTTTTACAAAAATTCAAAATTCAAAATTTTGTTCGAGAAAATTTTCAGGAAAAGAAGCCTGCTTTGAATCCAGAAAATGAACTATTTGGAGAAAGATGCCTGCAGAAAATTACACTGAATCAAGATGATCCAGAAAAGATGACTGCAGAAACCTACACTGAATCAAGATGATTCAGAATGAACTTTGGGGTACAATTAATTGAACTTAAGAGATTGAATACAATTATTTTGAATTGTAAACTCTTATGCCAAAAGGCATTGCCCCCTAATTGGTTTTTTGTCAATGTGTCTAGCAAAACATTAGTTTTGCGCTCGCTCTCTCTCTCTCTCTCTCTCTCTCTCTCTCTCTCTCTCTCTCTCTCTCTCTCTCTCCTGTTCCCCTCTTTTCTCTAACTATTATAGTTAGAAGATTTTTAGGAGTACAAGATGATTGTCAAATGATCAATTGGGGAGCTGAGTCTCCCAAATGATCACAGGGGGATTGTGATAATGAAATTAAATCTGCCCTACCCATCTTTAGATTTAATTTTCAAAGGTGAAAACATCCCCACTTATTTCACAAGTTGGGAGGTCTGTGACCCATGTGTGCTAGAGTGAGTGATGAATCAGAATTTACTCCCTCCTGGGCAGTCCTAAGAAAAGTGTCTGTTGTGATTGTGTGATACTAACCTCCAGGAGACTCCCTTGATTTGGAGAAGCCCTAATGCCTAAACCCCTTGCTAATTGACTTTTAGGCTCTCTGGCTGGGCCTCTGGATCTCTTACTCTACCCTCTTCTCATCTCTCTACTTCTACTCTCTCCTATATTTCCTTGGCAACCACACCTTTAAATATTAATATCCAAACAAAAAACCCCTTTTACCCTCTTATAGCACCAGGGTCAGAAGTCCCCAAGATAGACATGTGAGATGGATTTTTCTCTAACTTCCACAGCAGAGAGATCAGGGCATTGTGGGAGCAGAGCTGGCTTGGGGCTAGAGGCACCCCCAAAGGCAGACTGGTCCCCCCTTTAAGGGAAGGGAGGGGCTGTCTACCCAAATAAACAAGGTACATGCTGCTCAGGCTGGAAACACTTGAAGAGTCTATCACCTCCCCCTCTATCCAGGACCTCATTTGGGCATACCTGTAAGCCATACACCTGGGGCCGCAGGGGCCGGTAGCTGCGTGCAATGATGGCTTTCCTCTCTGAGGCCTGTTGAACCAGCTGCTTCCTCCGATGAACCTCCTTGTTAAGCTACAGAGAACCACAAGAATGATAATAATCAGAGAAAAGGCCCAGACTTGGAATTTCACTAGTATGAGGAGCTTCCAGGCAAGGGATCTTCCTCCACTAACATAGGTTAGTAGCTTCTCTTGAGTTATAGTCTCGGAGAGCTGCCAGTGAAGGGGGGAAGTAGTGAGAGGTCAAGTGTCACATAGTTAGTGCGCACTGGGGCAGGCCAGAACCCAAGTCCCCCCAATTTCTGGGTTCCCTGGAGGAGTCAGAACAAGAATCCATGGACCCGGGGAATGGCCATTACCTCGGACAGCACCTGCTGAAAGTCCTCAGGACTCACACAGCCAAGGCTCTTAAGGGCCTAAAAGAAACAAAAAGAGGTTAGCAGCTAAGGACAGAATGACCTCAGTACTAACCCCCAACCAAGGGCCTCCTCAAGACCCAGAGGTGAATCTAAGTGACATCTCCAGCCTTAAATCACACCACCAACAGATCCTACCAAACTGGAAGAGCTTCAGATTCCACTGGCCTCAGGGAGGGAGGGAGAAAGAAAGAAAAGAAAGGAAAAGAAGGAAGAAAGGAAGATTAGTTCAGAGAGATGAAGGGACTCGAGTCAAAGGCCACATAGGTAGTAAGGAGCAGAGCAAAGATTGGAACCCAAAACTCTTAAGTCTCCCATTTAACACTTCTGTTCTTCAGTTTCCCCATCTGTGAAAAGATGGAAATAATACCTCTTTGTTCTTTCACCTATAAGATGGGGTTAATATTATGCCCTTCAAAGGGCTGTTTCAAGAAAAGCACTTTGTAAAACACACTAGCCTTAGGGAAAGGTAGGCTGGCAATGTAATGACATCATCACCAAAAGCACAAGGGATGGGATTCACCCACAAAGAGGAGCGCCCAGACTGAGGAAGCCACAGAAGACCAGAGGCATTCACAATGACAACCCTCAAAGGAAAAGCCCTTCACTGCTTTATAAAATGATCGCCTTACAATTTCCCTGGATGAATGAGGAGGGAAATGCAGTGTAGGAGAGGGAGCAAACAGTGCTAGACTCAGGAGTCTGCAGATCCAGGTTTCACTACTGGTGTGACCTTGAGCAAGTCCCTCACTGCTTCCATTTCCTCATCTAGAAAATTAAGATGACAGGAAACACACAAATGACTATAATATGGATAGAAAAGTACAACAAAATGCTGACCAAAAGCAACCCAGATTAGACTTAAAAGGACCATTCTTGTCTTGGAGAAGAGATGAGAAAATGTTCCTTCCTCTCTTCTTTGTAGAGATGGGGGACCAGTGGGTGCAGAGTGCTACATATACTGTCAGATTTGATGAATGGTTTGGTTCATTTTGCTGAATTGCTTTTTCTTCCTCTTTCTTTCTCTCCCCTCCTCCCCCCATTGGAAGGAATAGCCCTCTGGGGAGGGAAGGGATGAGGGATATATTTGAAAATGAAGATGATACAAGAACAAAAAAATCCATAAACTTTTTTTTTTAAGAATGAGGGAGTTGGATTAAGTGGTTTTAAGGTCTTGTCCTGCTCTAAATCACAGGGACAC
Organism: Gracilinanus agilis; assembly: GCF_016433145.1. Classification (NCBI taxonomy): domain Eukaryota; kingdom Metazoa; phylum Chordata; class Mammalia; order Didelphimorphia; family Didelphidae; genus Gracilinanus; species Gracilinanus agilis. Next base: position 752,564,468 of record NC_058130.1, read on the forward strand.
AACAATAACTGCTGACATTTTGAGGGCTTTTTAGATCCTTTGTCTTTTGCCTCTCCTTTATGTCCAAATATATTCTCTAATCTGCATCCCCCAACCAACCTTCAACTCATCCCTTGTAACAAAAATAGCAGACATTGATTGAACATTTTAAGAATTCTCACAACTGTTTCAGAGAGATATTATGGGAGTTATTGCCTCCATTTAGGAAACAGGCTCAGAGTGGTTAAGTGATTTGTACCTGGTCACACCACTAGTAAATATTGGAGATGGTTTCAATTTTTCAGGGTCTCATCTAGCAAAAGTGCATTGCCTAGAGGCAGCCAGGTGACTCAGTGAATTGAGCCAGGCTTTGAGGCGAAGGTCCTAGGTTTAAATCTGGCCTCAGACATTTCCCTGGGCAAGTCACTTCACTCCATCTGCCTCAGGTTTCCTCCAAATGACCTGGAGAGGGAAATGGTGAACCATGCCAGTATCTGTCACAAAAAACCCCAAATAGGGTCATCAACGGTTGGACAGGGCTGACCAACAAGAGAAGATGAACTCCCTGGGGGCAGATTCACCTTTCAGAAAGGGTCAGTATAAGTGTCTGGGGCTGGGGGTCTATAACGGGGCTCACTTGGCCCGGTGCCCTCTAAGATGCCCCAGGGCATGGAGAATCCGGGGCTCATAGGCCAGACACCCTATGCCTGGCTGGCCCACATCCCTCCCTGGCACCAAGCCTCGGTTTCCCCTTCCGTAAAAAGAGGGGACTGGCCCCGCTCTGGCCCCAACGTCCCCTCCAGTTCCACGTGGGCGATGATAGACACTCTCTCTGCCCCCGGACACGCCTCTTCTCGCTCCTGCCTCAGTTTACGAAGGAGTAAATCGAGGCCCTCGCGGGTCTCGCACAACGGCCTTGGTCCTACCGGGCCGTAGTCTTTGAGTAACTGCTGCTCCCCGTGGTAGCGCACGTGGAGCTGGTAGCGGGGTAGGAAGAAATTCTCGGAGCAGAAGCAGGCGCAGCGAAAGAAGCGCCGCCTCAAGACCCCGGGCGACGCCATCGCTCTCCACCGCCGGCCCGCCCCTAAGGGGAGCAGGGAGCGCGCGGAGACGGGGGCGCGCAGCCTGCTGACACTTCCCGGCCGCCGTAGGACCTTCTACCGGACCTGGTCCACCTCCACCCGCTCCCAACCACGGAAACCAGGGAGTGGGTCCAAATATCTAGACTCGGGGAAAAACGGAAAGTCTCCCTGGAGGCCCTTATGGATCAGGGATCAATAGGGAACTGTGCGCCGAGCCCCGAGCGGGGGTGGGGTGGGGGGAACGGGCACGAGGGGAGTCCTGGGAACCTGGGCAACGTAGGAAAAATAAGAGCGCGCGTATTCTTCAAATAAGTACATCCTCTAAGCTTCCCCCTTATTCCATCCCGCAAAGCTCATAACAATTTTTTAAGAGAAAGAAAAGGCGGAGCAGCTAGGTGGCTCCGTGGATTGAGAGCCAAACCTGGGGACGGGGTTCCAATTTGAACTCGGACACTTCCTGTGTAACCCTGAATAAATCCCTTAATCCCCCATTGCTCAGCCTATACCGCTCTTCTGCCTTGGAAACTATACATAGTATTGATACTAAAATAGAAGGTAAGGAGTTAAAAAAGAAGAAAAGGAGCGAAGAAAAAACCAGCAAAACTGATTGGAAGAAATCTGGCAACATATTTAATGCTCCACCTACCTTTCTAAAGGAATAGGGGAGGTGAAGAGTTGACAAGTATATAGCAATTTAATTTAGATTTTCAAGGTGCTTTACAGGTATGAGCACATTTGGTCCTAAAAACAACCCTGAGATTACACAGGCTATTCCCATTTCACAGCTGAGAAAACTGGACCAGGCGACCGCTGAGATTTCTCTTCCATCTCTTAAATCTGTAGTCTTACGATCCTGGCATTTCTGTCCTGGATTCTTTCCCCTTTGGTCAGAAAGTCAGTCAATTAGCTTTTATTGATTGCCTACTAAGTGCCAGGTCCAGGAGATACAAAGAAAGGTGAAAAACAACAATCCTTGCCCTCAGGAGGCTCACAGTCTATTTGCACCAGCCCGGATCTCTTTTCCAGCAGCTGCCAAACACCTCCACTAGGATGTTCCCCCGCCCCTCGGCTTTCACCTGCGCCACTCCCATTTCATAAACCCAATTTATGTCAGCCTACTCTCCCACCAGAATGTGAAGAGGATGGTGGGAGGCCCCACCTACCCGCCAGGAGGTTAGGGTGGGGATGTCCCAGGGGGAGGGAGAATCCCTTCGGAAAAGAGTCGGTCTGAGGAGTCGTCTGTGCGCCCGGCACCTAGACCAGCTCTTGGCATACGATCCCTGCCTGGGACCTTCAGCGGGGGCTGGGGATGCCTTTTGATCGACGTTCCCTTAAACTGGCTTCCTCCTTCCCCTTGGCCCCTCCCCTTCGGGTGTCCCCGGGAATAGTGTCCGGGCTGACCCCGCGGCCGCTGCTGGCCATGGACGGGGCCGCGGGGCCGCCGCACGAGCCAGAGGAGGAAGATGCGGCGGCGGCGGCGGCAGCCACTGCACCTGGCCCAGGCCCCGGCGGGAACAAGTTCGCCGACATCCGGCGCCTGCTGGCCGAGGGCGCCTTCCCACCTGCCTTCGGCTCCATCAAGCGCAAGAACCTCAAGCGCTACGCACAGAAGTTTGTGCTCGAGGGTGAGAGCGCACGGCCGCCGCACTTCCCCCGCTTTGCGCACACGCACGCTCCTCGCCCCCGCCCCTATCGAACTTCGGCCTCCCTCACCACTCCCTCCTCTTGCCAGCCTTTCCTCGCGGCTTGAACCCTCTCCCGCCGTAGTGCGTTTTCTCTTATGCGGTGCAACCCTCCAGGTGTCCTGAATGCCCTCCCACTCCAGATTCCTCCCTTAGACGACCCCTTCTGCATTCTGAACCCTTCCGGGCCCCAGCCTGCCCTCCTTAATGATAATTCACAAACTATAAGTAATAACTATTAGCAACAATAACAGCTTGCATTTATAGAACGCTTTAAAGTTTGCAAAGCACTTATTCCAATGGCTCCTCACTACCACCCCAAGAAATGGGTAATGCTATCCCCATTTTACAGATGGGAAAACTAAGGCAGCCGGCCTAACAATGATTTGCCCAGGATTACACAGCTAGTAAGTGCCTGAAGCTAGATTTTGACTCCCTTCTAATTTATTCCAGGCCCTCCGCTAAGCAGCCTATGACTTCACAGCTGCCTGACTCAGTTTCTCCATCTGTAAAGTGGAGATAATAACAATTGCCTACTACATTTTTAGCAAAGCATTAACTGTCTCTCTTGATATCCTCTTGGAAAAGATAGAGAGATACAAGCTAGACAAGAGGAGCATTAGGTGAATTTGGATCCGGCTAAATAAATGGCTAGATCCAAGGAGTACTCATTAATGTGTTATCACCCTGGAAAGAGGTCTGTAACAGCACCCCAGGTATCTAGTTGGATCTTTGCATTTAAACTCTTTAGCAAAAGCTTGCATAAAGCTAAAAGTGTCTTGCCTATTGGATTTGCAGATGATCCATTACATGATATGTACGTTTGTAGATGATACAGCTGGGAGAGAGAATGAGCCCAGGATGATCAAGGCAGGGCCTAGAAAGGTGGCAAAGTTAGAGTATTCTGCTCAATTTATTAGGATGGAATTTTATGAGGAGAAATGTAAAGTTTTACACTTGGGTTCAGAACTTAACTCTACCAGGACAAGATAAGGGAAGCATAGTTAGGTGTTAATTTGTCTGAAAAAGATCCAGGGGCGTCAATGGACCACAAACTCAGTATGAGATATCAGTATAACGTGGCAGCCATTGGACATTGGGGACTAGGGAAAGGGCTGCCTCAAAGTAGATCATGCCTGGAGTTTTGTGATCAGCGGTGAGCGCCCAGACATTGTGGTGGTGGTTGTTTTTTAATTTATGATATGCTCCTGCTTTTTACCCCAGGATTTTTTTAAAAACTCCCACCCTCCATCTTAGCATCAATACTGTGTTTTGACTCCAAGGCAGAAAAGTGGTAAGGGTGGGCAATGGGGGTCAAGTGACTTGCCCAGGGTCACACAGCTGGGAAGTGTCTGAGGGCAGATTGGAACCTAGCACCTCCTGTCTCTAGGCTGGCTCTCCATTCACTGAGCTACCCAGCTGCCTTCTCCCCAGTATTTTTCTTCAGCCCCTTGAGCACATAGAACACTCTCTTATAACAAACATGAGTGCCCCTGAGAGTGTATGTGACCTCCCACCCCCTCAGCCCCTCACCTGTCTGCTAAGAGAAGAAATTGTTTCAAAAGCCATCCTCCTTAGTCCTCCCTTGAGTCCAGACACTTGTAATCATTTCCATTTAAGCCCTCCTTGTTGTTTGTGTAGTTTGGTTTTCTGATTCGGCTTGCTAGGCTCAGCTTCAGACCATAAGGGTCTTCCTGTGTTCCTCTGAATTCCTCGTGTTTGTTGCTTCCCAAAGTCCAATGATATCTCCTCCTAGCCATACGCTGGCTTCTTTGGCCAGTCAGGGGCACCCACCCTGCTTTTTCCCCGTGTTTTGTTCCCCCAAGGATGCTGCTGTGAATTGGGTGCTGTGAAGAGGGTGTCCCTAGCAGGGCAGGGTATGGTGCACATCCTCAAGATCATTCATTGTGGGGTCAGTTTAATTGAACCAGGATTGTTTAGCCTGTGGATGAGGGGGAGACATGGGGCTCCATCCCTTACTCCTGCGACCCCTAAACCCCAGCATGGAGTTGAGGGAGCTGATGAAGGCTCTGGGGATGTTGTAGAAGCAGGAGGGTGGGAATGTCGAGTCTCACCGGCCCAATTTAACCTATCCCCCAAAGGAGGCCGCCTGTACTACGTAGGGCCAAAGAAGGAGGAGAAGAGGGAGGTGGTGGTGGACCCCGAGAGACGGCATCAGGTGTTCTTGGAAAGCCACTTCACAGAGGCTGGCCACCACCTGGGCCAAAAGAAGACGGTGCATCGAATCCAGAGTCATTACTACTGGCTGGGGATCGTCAAGGATGTGGTGGACTGGGTAAGGGCCCAAGACTGAGGGGTCTCAAGGCCATGGGGTGGGTGGGAGGCAGCATCGTCTGTGAGGGGAGGACCGAGGGTGCCTGAGGGAATGGGGAGGATCCGGTGGGCTAAGAAGAGAGATGGAAGGGTAGAGGATTATGACGAGGGAGAGATCCATGTTCTGAGAGGAGCCCAGACTCTCCTTTCCTGCCAAAGCCTTGTTGATTGAGTCATGCCATGTACCCAGCTCTTGTTCAGGGTCTTGGGGATACAGAGCCAAGCATTGGAATAATCCCTACCCGAAAGAAGCTTACATTCTCAGGGGAGAGTCTACAGGCACGTAGGTCTCCCTGGCATGACTATAAAGAGAATAAATGCAAATTAATCCAACATAGTTAGGGAGAGAATGATTGTCTCCACCACGTCCTTCTGCCCATCTACTCCTCCTCGAGTCTTCTTTGTTGGGTCATTAGCCATCTCCTGCCCCCATAGAGTACGGAGATCCCCGAGGCTTCGTGCAAGGCCCACTTGTCTCTACACTTTCTCGGCTCAGCAATCTCATCTGCCTTCCTGGGCTCCACAATCTCTTCCCTCTTCCCCACCAAAGCCTGTCCTTCCCCAGGCCCCCAGGGCCTCCCTCCCCTTTCCCTCACTCCCCACATCCACTTACACCCCCACAACCCTGGTTCAGACCTTTAGCACTTGTCCCTGACACCACTGGACACCCACAGGTCTCCCCTTTCCCCCTCTTCTCCCCCTCCAGTCCACCTTCACACCACGCAGAATGACCTGCTGGGAGCCCCCTGGCCCTGGCCCTGCTTCCCCCTTACTCTGTGTTCCCAGTGAATGGGGCTGTTCCAAGGCTCCCACAATCCCTCAAGCTTTTTTCCAGTCCCCCCACAGCTGTCAAGTCACATCACCTCCAGGGTCTCCCCCACCTCAAGCTTGGTCTGATTTCCCCTTTGCCCCCTCACTCAGCCCTGAGTGATTCTTCTCTGCCCCCTGGAGGGCAGCACATCTGGTTTTTGCCGTGGCCTCCTGGGAGGCTCAGTCTAGCCCGTTTATTTTACGGAGAAGGGTGACTGGTACAAGGTCCCACAGCTAGTAAGTACACGGCAGAGCCGGGGCTGTATCCAAGGCCTCTGCTCACTTTTAGCACTGAACCAGACTTGCTCCTCTGTGTGCCCAGCACCATACCCTGGAGGGAGCGCTCCTGTACTAAGTATTGGTAAGAGCTAGGCAAGGGGGGTTCAGTGACTTGTCCGAGGTCACACAGCTAGGAAGAGTGTGAAGCCAGAATGGAACCAGGACCTGCCATGTCCTGGCCTCGCTCTCTAGCCACTGAACCAGCCAGCTGCCCCTGCAGATGGTTTTCCAGGGATGATTCCATCTTCTCCTGGCCTAGGACCCAGGCTCCCTCCTCACACTCTGCTCAGGGCTCCTTGGGCCGCCGGAGTGTGCCAGCCTCCATCTGGGCAGAGCCCTCAGTGCCTCTCCCCTCTCCCCACGGCACCCCTGCTGCCCAAGGATCCCCAACCTCCAAGCTGTCATCACTTCCAGCTCCACCCAGCCCATCCGGGGCTCTCCAGTGTCCCCCCGCCCAGCCAGGTTCTGGTCACTCTAGGAGCGTCCCCAGCCCTCTAGAAGGTCGGGGTGAGCCCTTCCCCTCTCCCCCTTCCCCCTTCGGGCCATGGCGCCCAGCTCTTCTTCCTGGGTGTCCACGGCCTCACTGGTGCTCTGTGGCCCTTTGGAGCATGCAGGACACTCTCCCCTGGCCCCCCTCTCCTCTGGGGCTGTTTATTCCTGTGGGAATGGGAGCCCCGTGAGGGCAGGGGCTGGCCAACCCGCTCATCCTGGGCACGTGGGAATCAATACGTGTTTTTCTGTTTATTCATTTGCTTGTTCATCCTTATGTGAGACCTCTGACCCCTTTATGACCCTGGAGAAAGCACTAAACCTTGCCCCCGGGCCTCAGTTTCCCTCTCTGAAAAAAAATGCTGGGATTGTGGCGCCCGTGCCAGGGAATACAGAGGCTCCAGGCCTAGCTGGGGCACAGGTGCAGCGTGGCGGCGTGACGCTCTGAGCTCTCTGTTTTCTCAGATCAAGTCATGCCAGACGTGCCAGAATGCCGAGCACACCAAGAGTGTGGGCAGGAAGGCCCGGCCCCTGAAGGCAGAAGCCCCCTGGGAAGTGCTGGGCATGGACCTCCACGGTGAGTGGGCCAGGCTCCGCAGCAAGGGGGAGGCCCGGGCTCTGCTTCCCAACCCCCATCCTCAGCCCAGCCCTGCCCGCGGTGCGGCTGCGGCCCCACATTCCCAGAGCTTGGCCCAGACTCGGTTTCTGCTGTTCATATCTTGGACTCTCGGACTTTCGGTCAGCCCTGATTCTTCACTCACGTACCCAGGTGGGGACCAAGGCTTGTGGGTTGTCCATCCCTGGGTTCAGGCTCTCGGCCTCCCCCCTCCAGTCTTCCTTCTCCAATCCATCCTCCACAGCCACCAAACTGATATCAAACACAGGGCTGGGCATCTCCCATGACCCAAAAGCCTTCACTCACCTTCAGGCATTCTCCATCTGGGTCAGATTGGCCTGTTAGCGGCTGCCTGTGTGCCACGACCAGATCTCTGTACCGCTCCCCCCCCCCCCCATATTGACTTAGAAAACCACAAATTAACATTTTCTGTATTGTACAGCATTTTTATTTCTTTTGTTAAACATTTTCCGATTTCATTTTAACCTGGTTTGGGCCTCCTTCAGGAGTCTGGCATGTGCTGTACCCCATATCCCATATGACATCTCTCTCATGCCAAGAACACTCCCCATTCCTCCTCCTGCTCTTGTGGACTTCCTTCAAAACATGGTTCAAGGGGCAGCTGGGTGGCTCAATGGATAGAGAGCTGGGCCTGGAGACAGGAGGTCCTGGGTTCAAATGTAGCCACAGATACTTCCTAGCTGCATGACCCTGGGCAAGTCACTTATCCCTTACCTCTCTTCTGCCTTAGAAGTAATAGTATTAAGTCTAAGACAAAAGGTAAGGGTTAAAAAAATTGGTTCAAGTTCCCCCTCCTCTGCAAGGCTTTTTCTGATTCTCCATCCCTCCCACCCCGACCCAGAAATTACTTTGTATTTAGTGCTGTGTATTCTTGTCCTGTCTCCCCCATCTAATGTAGATTCCTCAAGGGGAGGGACCATTTGCATGTTGGTCTTGGCATCTCCAGGACCCAGCATACAACAGGCATTTAATAAATGCTTTTTGGATTGACCTTCCCCCTATAGGACCGTTCCCAGAGACAGCCCAAGCCAACACACACGTCCTGATAGTGACAGATTACTTCACCAAATGGATCGAAGCCATCCCACTGCGGAAGAAGGATGTGCTCTCCGTGGCCAAGGCCCTGGCCAGCCTGTTCTACAGGTATCCAGAGGATCTTTCCTTCCCTGTAACCAGAAGGGAGCAGCCCATCCTGGCTCACTTGGGACCTGCAGGTCACCTGGGGGGGACTTGTACCTGCCTACAAAGGGGCCCGAGTGGGTGCCAGCCTGGGACCCCCTCCTTCCCTCCTTCCCTCCTTCCTTCCCTCCTTCCCTCCCTCCCTCCTTCCCTCCCTCCCTCCCTCCCTCCTCCCTCCCTCCCTCCCTCCTCCCTC
>NC_058130.1:752573478-752609900 GCF_016433145.1 Gracilinanus agilis
TTCTTCTTCTTCTTCTTCTTCTTCTTCTTCTTCTTCTTCTTCTTCTTCTTCTTCTTCTTCTTCTTCTTCTTCTTCTTCTTCTTTTCTCTCTCTCTCTCTCTCTCTCTCTCTCTTTCTCTCTCTCTCTTTCTCTTTCCTTCTGTGTTAGAATCAGTACTCTGTATTGGTTCTAAGGCAGAAGAGCTAAGGGGTAGGCAATGAGGGTTAAGTGACTTGCCCAGGGTCACACGGCTAGGATGTGTCTGAGAGCAGATTTGAACCCAGAACCTCTCATCTCCAGGCCTGGTTCTCCCCTTCTCACTAATCTTCCCCCCTCCTACAGGTGATTGATAACACAGCTGTATCGGGCAAGGGAGAAAGGAGGGGCAGGAAGAGAAAAGTCCAGCGCCTGCCAGCCCTAGCCTTCAGCGTAGAGGACCGTGGCTTCACAGACAGCCCCTTAAAAAAGCTCAAGAAGACCCCTTTTGTGTCCTTTCAGTTTGAAACTGTCCTGCCTTCAGAGCAGCCACCAGAAGCTGAGGGAAAGAGATCCCCTTCGGCTGAGCACTGACCCACTCCCTCGGTGCCAGCGGTACCTCCTCAGTTTGGCTCTTGGGGCGGGCACAAGGAGTGCTATTGAGTACGAGTGGGACACCCCCAGATCCCTACAGCCTGACCCCAACTTCAGGGATCAGTGCCCCCCGAGGCTTGTGGGAGCTAGCAGGCCCACAGAGGTTCACTGTCAGCTGGGTTAGCAGTGGCAGCAGCAGTGGAGACCACCACATCTCTGACCACTAAGAGAGGATGCCTAGAAGGACTTTCCACATCCATTACATAATGCTTTCACCAGTTGGAGAGCCACTGAGACCCCCAAAGCCCTCCCTCCCAGGGAGCTGAAGATTCAGCTGGCTTCAAGATTGGCCAGAGCGCCCCCCCCCCAACGGGAAGTCACTTTGAGTTTAAACAGCGTCTCCTTTCCACAGGTTGAATGGGGGAGAAGGCATTGCCCTGGGAGGGATCTCCATTCGCTGGCCTCCCTTTAAGATCTGCTTTTAAAACTCAGGGACCCCCTGTGACCTAGCCTCAGAGGACCGGCCTCATCTCCCCTGGGCTCCCGGGGATGGAATGGGCCCATCCATTCTCTTCGTTGCTGGGGAGGGGGAGGCACGGTCCTCTGGGGTGATCTGCTGTCCATCTCTTGCCTCTTTTTGCCCTAGAGATGCATTTGATGATCTTTGGCCACAAGAACCAACAGGGCCTGCTAGTGAGATATGGCGCTGGTTCATATTAAAATCTGTTTGCTCTTGCTGGTGATTCACTGACTGACACTCACTCAGGAATGGGACTGAAGAGTCACCCCAGATGAGCTCTAGAACCGCAGGATCTGGAATGGGCCATCGAGGCCAACCCTCTCATTTTTTCAGGTGACTAACTTGTGGTCACATAGGAAGCACATTGCACAGGTGGCATCTGAAATAAATGGGATGTTTAAAGAGTCAGATTTAGAGCTAGAAGGGCCTTAGAGATCGCCTCAAACCAACAAACTTTTTTTTTTTTAACTCTTACCTTCTGCCTTAGAATCAATACTGTGCTTTTGTTCTAAGGCAGAAGAGCAGCAAGGGCTAGACAGTGGAGGTTCGGTGACTTGCCCAGGGTCACCCAGCTAGGAAGTGCCTGAGGCCAGATTGGAACCCAGGACTTTCCCATCGATAGGCCTGGCTCTCTATCCACTGAGCCACCCAGCTGACCCTGACAACAAGCATTTCTTGTTTCTCCCTCCAGGAACTTCCATTCTAATGGGGAAGACAACATACAAATAACTGAACCAACAAGTTGGAGACAGGAGAGATCAGGAGGTCATCCACAGAGGGAAGGGGGCTAATTAAGGGGGCCTGGGAAAGGAAGGTGGGATTCTAGCTGGGACTCAAAGGGAAGCCAGGGAGAAGAGATGAGGCGGGAGAGCATTCCAAGAGTCAGAGAGGGAAAGGGTCCTGGCCAAGGATTCCCAGGTGGCAGGTAGGAGCCAGATCATTGAGTGGCCCTTGTATTACCTAGATGGAGGTCAGCCCTCGCAACCCTGAGATGAAGGCTAAGCCAGCACGTTTTGGGGAGATGCCTGATGTATGACCATGCTCCCCTCATATCCCCTTGTGTAAACCCCCCACCCCATGAATAAAAATGAGATTGAATTCTGGTATCTTGTCATTTTTTTAGCCATTGCCCATACCGTCTTTTCCTTTTGCCGCAGACTAGATCATAGCTACAAAGATAAACATTTTGAAACTCCTTTGTAAGTAAATGATCTTAGAAAAATGAGCAAAAATCAATGTATAGGATCATTACCAGAAACTGTTGGGTTTGGGTTTTTTCTTTTGTGGTGGAGGAGGGTAGAGAAGAATTTAGATTGGACGATGACTCTCTTCCCTCTCTCCTCACTCCCACTTCCTTGCCCACATTGTGTGTCAGCAGAGCCCAGATTTAGCTGACCAGAAGAAAAAGTGCCTTTCTGGGCTTGGCCCTAAAGCCCTCTTGGCTGGGATCTCCAGCCAGATCACCAGTCTGAAGACCTTCCTTCACTCCAACATTTATATACTTGGGATCTGCAAGGCCCTGAGTTGTGTCTAATCCCCAAGGATCTATAGGCTTGTCCCTGACCAAACTTGAACGAGGGCCTTCCTTCACTAACTCCAAAGGGAGGCAGGTAGTCATAGGCAGGCCAGACTCTAGAGTGGGACCTTAAAACCTGGACCAAACCCTCCATCCAGAAATAAACTCTGGCCTTCCCAAGAGCAGAAAATGTATTTCTGGCAGCCCCTGGGGAAGCTGCCCTTCCTTGGCACTCAGAAAGGTCAGACAGGCCTTGCTGGCTCCCTGGCATCCTGCCCTGAGAGACATGAGGTTTCCCTGTCAGAGGGGTCAGTGTTCCATAGAGCAGCCCCAGGAGCAGCAGAATCCACCGAGTCTCCAACCATCTTAGAAGGGATCCATTCCACAATGCTTTCCCTAGCTGGAGAGCACCACTGAGCCGCCCCAAAGCCCTCCCTCCCAGGGAGCTGAGAACCCAGCTGGCTTCCAGATAGACCCAGGCCAGAGCAACTGGGCAGCATCTCCATTATAGGTGCTGAATGGGGAAGGATGGCTTTGCTCTGGGCAGGAGCCCCTGGCTGCCTTCTCATGATTCACTGCTCTCTCTAGCCAGGCTTCAAAGGGGAAGCTGCTCCTGAGAACAGATCTTCCAAGTAACAGGCAGGTAAAGCAGGCCAGGCCTGTAAGTCCTCACATCAGCAGCCACTGTGTCAGGCATTGTGCTACAGAAAGCCCCAAGATTCAATGAAAAGCAAAAAAACAGTCCCTGGTCCCAAGGGGTTCAATCTGATGGGAAAGACAGCATGAGAATATATATAGTGGAGATGATGACAGAACAAAGCCACTTGAATTAAGGGGGATCAGGAACTGCTTCTGGCAGAAGGTGGGACTTTATTTTCTAATATTTTAATTTTTTTTTACCAATTACATGTATTTCCACACAAATTTTCCTAAGTTATACGATCAACCTTATTTCCCGTCCTTCCCTTCCCCATCTATTCCAGTGCTGGCAGGCGATTAGATCTGGATTATATATGTTTTATCATGTAAAACATGCTTTCATATTGTTCATTTTTCTAAGTGAATAATCATATAAAACCCAAACCCCAAAACATAAACTAAAAAAAAAAAAACCAAAAACATGAAAAATCATTCTCTTTCACCTACATTCTGACTCTGACAGCTCTTTCTCTGGCAGTGGAGAGCATTCTCTGACACAAGTCCCTCAAAATTGTCCTGGATCATTGTATGGCTAAGAGTAGCCAAGTCTTTCACAGTTGATCCTTCCACAATATTGCTGTTCCTGTGTACAGTGTTCTCTCGGTTCTGCTTATTTTGTTCTGTATCAGTCTATGCAGGTCTTTCCAGCTTTTTCTGAAATCTTCCTGTTCATCATTCAGAAGGTAGAACTTTAGCAGAGACTTGAAAGGAAGTCAAGGGGCGACATCATTGCCTGTCATCAGGATTTCTGAGAAAGATAGATCCTTAAGAAGAGAAGAGGCTTGGGTCAGTGCTGGGGGCCATCAAATCCTTTCTGAATGACAAAGTTGCAGTGGGGATCCTGGAACTGCACAGCGGATTCCAGGGAGGATGGAAACCCCTCACTCAGGTACCCAGATACTGCTGTGTGACTCTTACTAACACTCTTTATTATTATTGAACTTATTTTGATCAATATCCCCACTCAGCCCCAGGGAAATACAGAAGAACATTATAAGCTATTAGTAGAGCCCTTACAGACCCCCTACAAACTCCTAGGAAATTCCCACCTTTACATTTATTAATACAGAAATTCTCCTAAAAGTCACTTCATAACAAACCAGCAAATAGTGAGTTAATGTTTAAGATTTTACACTCCAACAAGCTGGACCTGGATTTTCCATTCCCATACACAGAAGCTTACGTAATGAGAAACCAGAAACGAAAAGACTCCCGCCCCTCCCTGATTCAGTATGTTACAATGGATGAAAAATGGAGAAGTAGCCTTCCGTGTAAAGGCCAATACATACCTGTAGCCTGGAAAACATGTCAAAACATACCTTTGAAAAATATTAAAAGTTACTGGAGAATGAAGAGTTGTTAGTAACAAAGTTAATGTGTGACTTAATCCATTATTTCCAAGAAAAGATGTATGTTGAAAATTAATTTCCATGCCAACCTTATATGTGATCTCAAAGTGTATAAAAATAAACCTTACTCGAGGCAGAGTAACACTGACTATCTCTCATTTGTCCCAAGCTGCTTGCTTAACTGTTCCACCCCCCAAGATACCTGGACCTGTGGGAGCAGGCCTCTCACAGGTCAGCTGGGTAGCTCAGTAGACAGAAACTTAGATCTGAAAATGGAAAGTCCTAGGTTCAAATCTGAACCCAGACACTTCCTAGATAGGTGACTCTGAACAAGATAATTAACCCCAACTGCCTAGCCCTTACCACTCTTCTGCCTAGGAACCAATAGGTATTATCAATTCTAAAACAGAAGATAAGGGTTAAAAAAAAGGAAAAAGATTAGAGGATCATTGAGATAAAACAGAATAGAAAACAAGGGTGGCTAGAAAGAAGGCTGCCAGTATGCTGCCCAGCATCTACAATCTACAAGTTGAATTAATTATATAATAAATATGATATAATATAATAATTATATATTGTAAAAGAAAGGTAAACTGTATTCACATCTCTCTTCTTCTAATATGTATGTGGAAATTCTAATTTGTATATGTAAGTGTATACATAAAAAGAAAATTTGGAGTTTAATTTCAGAATTTTAAAAAAAGGAGAAGATGAACTTTGAACCAGGACTCATGTGCACAGCTTTTTGGCAAACTGGCTCTGGTGACCTTAAACAAATCACTTCCCTTTCCTGGGCCTCTCAGTCAAAATGGTAGCTGGGCCTGTCTCTCTGAAGGAAGACAGCCTACTCATTCTAATCTCCTTCAACTTTGTGTCTCAGGAGCAGATGGTTTCCCCTCTCATCTCCCTTTCAGCTTTTTAGAAAGATGAAAATGTTCTTGATAAGCCTGATATGGATTAGCATTTCCATGCCTTCAGGCTAGGCAAGTACAGTCACAGAACAGGATACAGAGACACAGAGAATTTCTAAATCATTTAGACTTGGCATTAAAGAGGGGCACAGCTTTCTTTTTTCTTTTTGGAGGTTTTAATTCATTTTTTCAATTATCAAGCATCTATTTTTCTCTCCCATCCACACACTGCCTTTTCCTCAGAAAGAAAACACAAGTTAAAAACCTTGTAACAAATATACATAGTCGTGCAAAATAAATCTCCACATGGGTTTCGTCGAAAAAAATGACTCATTCTGTACCCAAATTCCATCACCTCTCTGCAGGGAGATGGGCTTCACTCTCAGCCAGCAGTCCTCTGGAATCATGGTGGATCATTGCACTGATCAGAGCTCTTAAGTCTTTTTGTTTGTCTTTATAATGTTACTATTGTGGCAATAGTTCTCCTGGTTCTACTCAGTTCCCTCTGCATCAGTTCATAAAAGTCTTCCTAGGTCTCTGACATCAACCCCTTCATAATTTCTTCTAATATGGTAGCATTATTCCACTACATTCCCCCACATACATCCCATGATTTGTTCCGCCATTCTCCAGTTGATGGGCATCCCTTTAGTTTCTAGTTCTTTGCAATTACAAAAAGAAGTACAGTTTTCTTACATAACATCTGTCTCCTTGATTTTTGGCTAATTTTAGATATGTGATTTTTTTTTTAGAGCATGTGTTGACAGGTGCAAATGGGGAGCTGGTTTAGGAATCCAGATTTGCACTCAGATTATTCACAGAATCCTTGTTTTAGAGCTGGAAGAAACTTTAGAAGCCATCTATTCCAACCCCCTCATTTTCAGAGATAAGGAAATGGGCCTACAGACATGGAGTGATTGCCCAAGATGGTGCACGTAAGTGGTAGAACAAGATGGTGCAGTTGTTAGAGTAACTGAACTGGAGTCAGGAAGACCAGCCTCAGACACTTACCAGCTGGCTGAGTGACTCTGAACAAGTCACTTACCTTCTTTTTGCCTCAGTTCCCTCAATTGTAACATGAGAATAATAATAGCACACCTCCCAAAGTTGTTGTCAGGGTCAGATGAGATAATATTTGTAAAGTGCCTGGCATCTCATAGGCACTATATAAATACTATTATTATTATTATGGATTTGAGTGTGGGTCCCTGGACTTCACTACACCTCTCTCCTAATTCAGTTCAATTTAATAAGCATTCATTAAGCAACTAATATATTCCAGGCTAAAACTCTACTGGAAAAGAAGAAGAAGAAAAAAAGACAAAATGAATCAGTTCCTGGAGTTCCCACTTTGAACTTGGTGCTGAAGGATCTCAGATGAGACCTCAGGCAGCTTCTACTCTGAATGGTCACGTGAGCCACTGTCTTCCAGGGTCAGATTCCTGATCTCCAGAGACTTCCCATCAGGGGTAGACAGCCTCCCCTTGTATTCCTCCTGGGGAATGATCCAGCTTGGACTGCTCTCCCTTGGCCTGATGGTTTTAGCCTCAGGGCAGATTAAGAAGTCCAGACTAATTCAATCAATACAGGCTAAATACTAACATTTGGAAAGACAAGAAGTCTCCAGAAGGCAGACAAAATAACTACAAACCTCCATTGCCAGGTGAGAGAAGATCTTACATCAAAGATCATTAAATACATCTTCTCAAACTAGCAGAACAGAAAAGGAAAAAAAATATGAGTAAACAACAGAAAAAGAGAAAAGAAATGACAATTGACAGCTTCTTTCAAGGAAGTGAAAAGAGAGCAAATGAAATAGAAATAGAAGTAGAGGAAGAAGTTCCAGCGAATTGGACACAGGTTTGGAAGATCTCAAAATTCAATTAACTCAAGAACTTCAGGAACTCAAAAAGCAATCAAGAGATTTGGAAGGCAATTTGAAAAAAGGAAATACATGAACTAAAACAAGAAAAGAAAGTCTTAAAAGCCATAATTGGCCAGCTTGAAAATGAAGCAAAGAAGGTAAAAGATGATCTACAAAGAAAATCAGACCAAAAGGAGAAGGATGACCAAAAAGCCAGGGATGAAATTCAGTCTTGAAAAAACAGAACTCAACAACCAGAAGCAAATAACTTCACAAGGCAGAAAGAATATATAAAACAAAATTTAAAAAATGAAAAACTTGAGGAGAATATGAAACACCTCATTGATTCAACCAAATATCTGGAGAACAGAGCTAGAAGAGACAATTTAAGAATAATTGGTTTACCAGAACATCATGATAAAAGAAAAAGTTTAGATATCATCCTACAAGAAATAATAAGAGACAACTGTTCTGACATACTTGAACAAGAGGAAAAGTGGAAATTGAAAGAATCCACAGATCACCTCCTACATTTAATACACAACTAACAACTTCCAGGAATATTATAGCCAAATTCAAAAACTACCAGACCAAGGAAAAAATATTACAAGCTACTAAAAAGAAGTCATTCAGATATCAGGGAACCACAGTTAGGATAACACAGGATCTGACTGCATATACATTGAAGGACCTGAAGGCATGGAACACAATATTCCAGAAAGCATGAGAACTGGATCTACAACCAAGAATCAACTATCCAGCAAAACTGACTATATTATTGCAGGGGGAAGTATGGTCATTCAATAAAATTGAGGACTTCCAAGCAATCATCAAGAAAAAACTAGACTTAAACAGAGAGTCTGCTGCCCAAACATAGAACTCAAGAGAATCACCATAAGGTAATTAAGAGAATAGGGGAAGAGGAGAGGGAAATCTTTTCTTTAAGGGACCCAATAAGTTCAATCAAGTTGTATCCCAAGAAGAAAAGAAGATATTAGCAAATATTAATAATTGTTATTATCAACAGGGTAACTAGAAGTTTACATAGAGGGAACAGTGACAAACTATATAGGATGAAATGTCAAGCGATATATGTATGTATGTATGTATGTATGTATGTATGTATGTATAAATTTATACAAAACTAGAAGTTGGGGGAAGAAGGTAATATAAAGAAAAATGGGAAAACAAAACAAAAAAAAATTAATCAGTTCCTGCCTTCAAGGAGTTTACATTCTACTGGGGAGAAGCAACCAATGCCCAAACAAACAAATACAAAACAATTACAGGCTAGAGAGAACACCTACAACTATGTAAGAATAATTTTTACATGGCATTCGAAAGTTAGCAAAATGTGTACATACAGGTTCTCTTATTTGAGCTAAATAATAATAATGATAATAATGAGCATTTCAGTAGCCCTTTAAGGCTCGCAAAGCACTTTCTGGATATCTCATTTGATCCTCAAAACAGCTCTGATACTGTTATCCTCTCAGTTTTACAGATAGGGAAACCAAGGTAAAAAGAGGTTCAGTGATTTGCCCAGGGACACACAGCTAGTAAATATCTAAGGTCACAGGGGTAGCTATGTGGATGGAGAGCCAGGTCTGGAGACAAAAGGACCTGGGTGTAAATCTGACCTCATAATTCCTAGCTACATGACCCTGGGCAAGTCATTTGACCCCAACAGTTTAGCCCAGTGATTCCCAAAATGGGTGCTGCAGCAATGCAGGGGAGCGGTGATGGCCACAGATGCATTTATCTTTCCTATTAATTGCTATTAAAATTTTTAAAATTTAATTTCCAGGGGGCTAAGTAATATTTTTTCTGGAAAGGGGGTGGGAGGCCAAAAACGTTTGGGAACCACTGGCCTAGCCCTTACTGCTCTTCTGCCTTGAAATCAATACACGGTATTGATTCTAAGATAGAAGGTAAGGATTTAAACTATATATAATATTATAGAAGGTAAAGATTAAAAAATATATACATAAAATAAAAAATAAATTACACATATACATATGTAAAATAATAATTATATATATAAACATATATATCTGAACTCAGGTCTTCTTGACTCTAGCCCCAACACTATCCACCAAGACACCGAAGTGCCCTATAAAATAGTGATAATGGCACCTCTCAGGGCTGTTTTAAGAATCAAATTACATATAAAACTGGTGGGGAGCCAAAAGAAGGTATAGAGTGGTCAAAGGAACTGGGGAAAGAAGACTGGGATAGGAGATTTGTGTTCAGGAAGTTAAAGGGCTCTAATGTAACAGATGGAAGAGTTGGGTGGCTCCAGTTGGACCTAGAGAGAGGAAGACCCAGTTCAAATCCAGCCTCAGACACTTCCTAGCTGTGTGACCGTGGGGACCTCAGTTTCCTCATCTGTCAAATGAGCTGGAGAAGGGAATAGCAAACTAGCTATGTGTCCCTGGGCTAGTCACTTAACCCTGTTTGCCTCAGTTTCCTCATCTTTCAAATGAGCTAGAGAAAGAAATGGCAAATTAGCTGTGTGTCCCTGGGGAAATCACTTAACCCTGATTGCCTCAGTTTCCTCTTCTGTCAAATGAGCTGGAAAAGGGAATGGCAAACTAGCTGTGTGTTCCTGGGCAAATCGCTTCGCTCTATTTGCCTCAGTTTCTTTGTGAAATGGCAAACGAGTGTTTCTGCCAAGAAACCTCCCAGTGCGGTTGTGTCAGACAGAACTTAGCAAAAAAAGATGGGGGAGATCTATTCTGCTTGGCCCCGGAGGGCTCCCTGAGCCTAAATTGCAAAGAGGCGCTTCGGGTTCCCCAAGGCGTCGAGCTGGGGAACCCTGGCGGAGGGGCTGCCTGGGCTCGGAGGGGCTGCCTGGGCTCGGAGGGGCTGCTGGGCCGGAGCGCCGAAAGGTAAAAGGCCACCCCTGCTCCCCAGAAGCTCCGAGGTCTGACCCGAGAGTGACCCGCCCAGAGCCGCGTCCCAACAAGTTCTGTCCACAAGACAAACTTGAAATGCTCCGCAGAGGGAAGGCGCTGAATGAAGAGGGATCAGGAAAGGCTTCTGGGGAAAGGCAGGGTTGGAGCTGGGACTGGAAGGATGCCCGGAGGAGGGGCGAGGAGGGAGAGCATTCCCGGCGGGGCACCGAGAGCCCATGAGAACCCTCCGCGGCTGGAGAGGAGGCGTCAGGAGCTGCGGGGAGGCTGGGGGTACCGGACCCAAGAGGACCAGGTGAGCGCGGAAGGTGGGAGAAGGCGGAGGTGCTGGCGACCTGCCAGCTTCTGAAGGGCTTGGAAAGGTGAGCGGAGGGCTTTGCGATTCATCCCCTAGTGAGGCGGGATCCCACCACGGGGGAATGGCCGAACAAATGGTGGTCTGAGACTATAAAGGACGACCGGCGGACTGTAAGAAGGGAGGAGAGGGCTGATTCCAGGAGCCACTGCGGAGGACGTGGGCAGACTCGAGATTTGGAGAGATCACTTTGACAGCGGGATAGAGGGCAGGACCGGCTGGCGTGGGGAAGAGCAGAGAGTCGCTGATCCAGGGCGGGTGTGAGGGGATGAGGGCTTGCTACAGCCATGTGAGAGGGCATAGTCCAAAGATTGCGACGGGGGTAGGTAGGTGGATAGAGACTAGAGGTCCTGGTTCAAATCTGCCCTCAGACACTTCCTAGCTGTGTGACCCTGGGCAAGTCCCTTCACCCCTATCGCCTAGCCCTTGCCGCTCTTCTGCCTTGGAACAGTGTTGATACACAGTGTTGATTCTAAGACAGTAGATAAGGCTTTGAATATATATATGATGAAGATAAAATCCACAAACCTCAAAATTCTAAGTTACTTCTGCCTGGACCTGAGTTTTCTGATCTGTAAAATGGGTGGGTTAGAGTAGATGAGCCTGCTCTAAATCTGGGGTCCCTCTGTGGGCCTCCGTTTCTTCCTCTATAAAATAAATAGTTGAACTCGGTGATCTGAACTCCTTTCCACCTCTGAGTCCTATGATCCTTCTACCCTCTGGGCCTCAGTTTTGCCCTCTGAAATGGGGGAGTTTTGGACAACATGGTCTCTGAGGTCCCTTCCACCTCACTTCTGCTCATATGATCGGACCCTTAGTTCGGACACAGTAAGAACCTAATAAAATGCTTGCCTCCTTCCTTTCCAAGTGCAAGCAAACAAGCAACATGAATTTATGAAGCACCGGAGGGCCTACACTGGGAATACCAAATCAAAGATAAGTCCCTGCCCTCAAAGAGCTTCCATTCTGGGGATGAGGAGGGGCGAGTTACAGCTGGTACTTGAAGGATCCCAGAATCCTTCCCAGGTGGGATACTATATATATATATATATATTAACACAGTCCTTCTCAGGCTGGTACTGGGGCTGGGGGAGGACCGCAGGGAGTACAGAGTTAGGGTAACCCTCCAACAATCCCCTCTTCAAGTCAGGGGGCCAGAGGGCGGGGCCCCTAGAGGGGTGGGGCGGGGAGGAACAGCTGGGGGAGGGTCTCATGGCAGTGGAGGATGACTTGTGAGCGTGTCAGAGCATTAGGAGGCGTGTCCTGGGGAAGAGCCGTGGGAGAAAAGAAGGGGCTTCGGGGTGGCCAACCCCTAGGAAAGAGGTGGAATGGAGAAGAGACGGCCGAGATTGGAGCGGAGTGGACGGAGGGGGCGTGTCTAAATAAAAATTCAGTGTCCGGCGTGGGGGAGAAGCAGGCTGGCTGGGGGCGTGGCGGAGTAGCAGGGGGCGTGTCCCGGGGCTGGGTGAACGCTGAATGAGGTCGAGGGACTGGATAGACCTTGGAGTGGAGTGGGAGGGGGGGTCGTCCCCTTGAGGCGGAGGCGGAGTCACAGAGGTCAAGGGGTGGAGCCTTCCTCTGGGGCGGGGTCTAAGGCCGGTTCGTGCAGTTGTGAGTACGAGGAACCTTGTGATGGGACAAATGATGAAGGGGTAGGGAATGGGGAGCGGTGGCGAAGCGAAATGTCAGGGATGTGTTCTGGGTCGGGAACGACGGCGGGTATAGGGGCATATTCCAGGTCGTAGGAGTCATTGGGGTAGGAGGGGCCTCTGGAAGTGACAGACTATGAGGGAGGGGAGAAGCCGTAGTGGCCGATGGGGGCGGGGCCTAGGCCCTGGGGCGTGGCTTGGTGGCCTGGACCACGGGGTGGGGCGGGGCCTCTCTTATGGAGGCGGTGCCTAGGCGAGAGGTGGGATAGGGAGGCTTACGTCAGCCGGGAAGGCCCCGCCTCCCTCCGTGCGACCTTGCAGCGGCTGCGGCGGCGGCGCCCGAGCGGGCCGGCGGGCGGGCGGCTGTGCAGTCGGTGCCCATGAGCCGCGTCGAGCGGAGAACAGCGCAGCGCCCAGCCCCGGCCCACCTGGCGTCAGGTAACAGGTAAGGCGGACCCAAGGCGGGCGGAGTTGGCGCCAGGCTCCTTAGCGGATGGAGGTGCGGATGGTGACTGGCGGGGAACTCCCCCCTTCCCCCGCCCCTCGCCCCTCCACTGTGCCCCGGGTCGCAGCTGCTGCTCTTGGGGAGGGGACCCTTCCCCTCCCCCGCGCACCGCCTGGCCTTGTGGGGCTGGACATCCCACCAGGCGTTGTCTAGGGAAAGCCGAAGCCAATGGAGACGCCGGTAGGATTCTCCCCCCCCCCCCCAGCTCCCCGACACCTGTGCCCTCTGGTTGCCCCCCTCGGTCTGTCGGGGACGTTGTCTGCCAGCAGTCCCAAACCGCCACCCAGAGTGGCCTCGGGGATTTTATTTACCCCTTAGGCTCCCTAAAGGCCCCCCTCCCCCCAGATAGGTGACAGCGAAGGCCCCTCTGGATGAGCCTCCCACGTTGGTAGGGGACTGGCCAGAGCAGGCCGGGGGTCTCTGTCCAGCACTTGTCCTCAGCCACTGCCCCCCTCCTCCCTTGTAACCGCCAAAGCAAGCCCCGGGTGGGCCAGGCGGAGGGCTGCAGTCTTCCCTGACCAAATCATCATTTGTGGTCCTGCATTCCCTCCTCC
Source organism: Gracilinanus agilis (assembly GCF_016433145.1). Lineage (NCBI taxonomy): Eukaryota > Metazoa > Chordata > Mammalia > Didelphimorphia > Didelphidae > Gracilinanus > Gracilinanus agilis. The sequence goes on from NC_058130.1 coordinate 752,586,866, forward strand.
CTCCTCCCTTCCCATCCAAAGCAGGAGGGAGAAGAGAGGAGAGGAGACCGTGTTTATTCCCTCTCCTCTCCCTCCTTCTCTTTCCCTCTCCCTCCCTCTGCAGCATCCTTTGCAGGTCTAGGAGGGCTGAGCTTGCGGTTTAATGTTGCAATTTTTTTTAACCCTTGAGGCTCCATAGCCCCAGGTGAGGGAAGAATAGGGAGGCCAAAGGCCCTATCAAGGCCCAAAGGGAAAGGGGAAAAACCATTCTCTCCATCACATCTAGGTCTCACCAGAACTCTCCTGAGAACTTATCTGGAAGCACTAAATCCTCTGCCTAACCCCAAACCATGGCTCAAGTTAGTGTCTGGCTTCTTCCTTTCCTTTCATGGCTCCATGTAGTAGTGGAAGGAGGTGTAGGTGTCAAGAGGCCTGGATTCTAGTACCAGACCTGTCAGTAACTCAGTTTCTTCTGACCTTTGACAGATCGCTTAATTGATGACTCAGGTTTCCCTTCTCGGCCTCAATTTCCCTATCAAAAGGGGGAAGAAGCGTCTTGCTTTGCTTACCTATAGGAATATTAGGCAGGTCAAATAAAATAATGTGAAAATGCCTCACTAATGAAGGGGATGGTTGTTATGCACAGACTTAAAGCTTTTTCCTAGTTCTCCTTTCTTTGCTCTCTTGCGACATTCTGCCTCCCTAAGTCTTGAGGAGAAGAGACCCCAGGGGTCCTGGCCGGAGATTAGCTTCTGGCAGGCCCACATGCTGACCTAGATTGGCTTTCTGCCCTTTGGATAATGTCATCTAAGGACAGAGGCAATTGGCCTGGACTCAATCTTAAATGTAAGGGAGATTAGACAGTTTCCCTGGGCAAGGCTGATGGTGTGGAGATCAGTGTCTCTCATGTACCCCTGACACGGGAGTGAAGTAAATGGCTTCAGGACACTCTGGCTCAAAGGGATCTTACCTCATGCCCCTGCCTCCTAGGGCCAGGGCATTTCACCCATATCAGGCTGGTGGGATATACTCCAACAGATACCAAGGTACTGTCTGCTCCAGGTTGTCCCTGATCCAAGGAAGGGAAAGGAATGAAGCTGGGAGTCTCTGTAGACCACAGAATATGTCCCGTGCTTCTGTTCTGCTCACTCTAACTTGGGCAGCAGACAACCTCCCCAGTGACTTTTGTTATCTGGCTTGCCTTGTTGTTCTATAATTTTTCTAAGAAGCTCAACCCATGCTTAATTTTCATTAAATTGAATGACCAGCTTTGACCCCACCCCAAGAACTGGAGTTTTGCCAGGTATGGCTGACATGTAGGAGAAACTGAGAGCATTAGGGCCAAGGTCTACTGGGCTAGTAGTAGTAGAATATAAGCTCCTTGAGGGCAGAGACTTTTTGTTTCCTTTTTGTCTTTGTATTTCTAGGGCTTTTCACAGTGCCTGGCACCTAGGAAGTGCTTTATAAATGCATGTTGGGGTTAATTTAAATGCAAAAAACCAAACTCAGGCACAGAGGAGAAACCTGGGACACTTAGGTTGTTAGAACATCTTGACCCTCTGATTCTTTGAATTCACATGAGAAATAATGACAATAGCTAACATTTATATAGTGCTTATTATGTGCCAGACACTGGGGAATTAATACAAAAACAGAACAATCAAGGGGTAGCTAGGTGACTTAGTGAATAGAGAGCCAGGCCTGGAGTCAGGAGGATTTGGGTTCAAATTTGTCCTTAGACACTTCCAAGCTGTGTGACCCTGGGCAAGTCACCTAACTACTGATGGAGGAGGGTGATACAGAGATTAAAAATATACCTAGATAAATATAATAGAAGATAGGGTGTGATTAGGGGTAAAAGAGACATTCAAGGAACTCTTGGGATCAGGGGAAATTAAGATGATGGAGTCATATATAAAGAACTGGAAGATTAAAGATCTTAAAACCAACCCCTGTTTTATAGATGAAGAGATTAAATGATATGCTCAGGTTCTCACAGCTAGTAAGTATTCAAGGTAGAATTTGAACCCAGGTCTTCCTAATTCCAAGTCTGGTGCTTAGATTAGGGAAAGCTTAACAGAGAGGCAGCTGCTGAGCTGGTGCTTGACTCAACCCTCGAATCATAGTTAATTCTGCTCACCTGGAGGTTCACAAAGTAGGTGCCATTTTGTTCTCCATGTCTGAACAGAGACACAGAAGTTAAGGAACTTGCTCAGTTACACAGCTAGGATGTATCTGAGGCAAAGATCAGTCAACATTCATTTGAAGGGTGAAGAAGGATTCTGAATTAGAGATAAGGAGCTATTTTATTCTAGTCCTTAGCATTCTAGACCCCAAGGTGGAAAATGGAGTGTGGAAATCAGGGAATAGAATCCTGGAATTTGAGAGTTGGAAGAGACTTCAGTGGTCCTTCTGGTCCAGTTCATCTGAGAAAAGAATCCCTGCTCCCACTTGAGACAAAGAGTCATCCAACCTCTGCCAGAAGACTTCCAAAGAGGGAGACCCCTCCATCTCTTGAGGTGGCCCATTCCAGCTGGAGGTACTCTATGACAAAATTCTTCCCAAAATGAAACCTACATTGGCTTCTGAACCACTTCCAGGCCCCAGAAGAATAAGCCTAATCCCAGAAATCCTCCTATCTGGTCAGGAAAGGGACCTTCACCCAGCTCATCAGAAGATGAGGTCCACAGAAAGCTATGAATTGTCCTAAGGTTACCCAGTGCAGAAGTAACTAGATGGCACACAGGAGAGAGAGCAAGTGCTAACCTTGGGGTCAGCAAGAACTGAGTTCAAATCAACTCACGCTTACTAGCTGGATGACATTATAGTACCTACCTCACAGGGCTAGTGTGAGGATCACATGATCCAATACATGTCTATCACATATGCTTTGGGGGGGGTCCTCGAAAGGGATCGAGGCATCTCTTTTCTACTGCTGTCAGTTTTGTGCTAAGTAAATGCTAACTTCTTATTTTTACTGTGATTATCTCTCATTTTCCTCTCTTCCACATCCTTAATCAAGTGTAGGGGAGGCAAGGATGGGGAGCATCTTAGGGCTGGCTGAGGGAGCAGAATCAGGCCAGCTCTTGCTTCTACCCTGGAGCGCATTCCCTTTGTCCTAGGCATTGGGTTCACCTTCTAAAGGATGTGCCCTGGTCAGGTGCTTCAGTCCTGTCATCTTCTCCCTGTCATGCCCATCACTCCTGAATTCTTTGGGTTTGAAAAGAATGATTTCATCCTGGCTGTGACTGGTGGCTCTCATCTGTGTGGGTTGTGCTGAGCAGAGGAGGGACAGGAAGGGTTGCGTGTGTGTAAGGGGGCACCCAGGGTGGGGAGATGACTTCCAAAGGGCATCGTTTAGTCTAAATGCAGCCTTTTGGAGCTATCCAGTCACTACCAGCTTCTAGGCTCATGTTCACTATTTATTTTTTTTTTTTTTTTGTAAAATGTATGTTTGCTCTCCTGGGAGCTGTCTGTAACCTGACCTCTGTCGGGCAGCTTCAGCTTCAAACTTGGAGGTGATCCTAGCAGAAGTGAATAGTATAGTAAAAGAGTATTGGCCTAGGGATGAGAACTGGGTGCCTGCTCTGGTCCTGGTCCTAACCAAGTCACCTGAAACCTTTGAGGGAGCCTCAGTTTTCTCCTCTGAAAAATAAGGAGTTTGAACTCAAAAGGGCAGATGTAAATAGAACTCCAGATTTCAGTCAGAAAGACCTGGGTTCAAATTCTGTCTTAGACACTTAATTGTGTGGAGTTATGTGGCAAGTCATGATCTTAATACCTCAGTTTACTCATCTGTAAATGAGAAGTGTGGACTCTGTGCATCCCCTTCCAACTTTGTCTCAATGAAGTAGGCAGACCCTACTGACTTTTAGAGAAGAATTCTTAAACCGAGGTCCATGAATGTTGGTCTTGTTGTTAATAACCACGTTTCTATCTCAGTATCCTCGGCTTGCTTTGTAATCCTGTGCATTTTAATTTGTACATTTAAAAACATTCTGAGAAGTCTATGGACTCCACCAAGCTGAGTGCCAGGGGGTCCAGACACAAAGGTTGCAGGGGAAGCTCCTAGGCTTTGGCCTGAATGCCTCCCTACATGCCCTTCTTGTAGCTCAGCAGCAGCCCCTTGCCTTGGGGCAAAGAGGAAGGGTGCTTTCTTCATTCTCCTTTCCAAAGAAGAATTGACTCTTGAAGGGGTCAGAGAAGCCCACCCTCTCCCACCCCCCAGACTGGCCCCAGGGAGATGTTTGGGTGATCCCTGGATAATGCTTGGAGGGGAACTGAGGCCGGAGAGGGGGCAGGCTGGGCGTTTGCCTCACTCCTCCTCCAGGACCCAGGCAGGCACTCGCTCCCATTCACTGAGGGCTCTGCATTGCAGTAGAGCTCCAGGCAGAAAGGAAGGCTGAGCCTGCTCGCTCTGGGGCTGGAGGAGGAGCAGGTGGGGGTGGCGTCCTCTCCCCACCCTCTGCCTTCCAGGGAGGCCTTGGAGGTAGAGATGCTGACTCAGGTACCTGCAGCAGCAGGGGCTGGTCCCTGCCTGTGGCTGCCCTCCTATTTCTAATAACTGGGCCCAGGAAGGCAGGGTCAGGGCAGCACAAGCTTAGCCAGGCAAGTGTGACTCGAGCCTCCCTCCCTCCCTCGCCATCCCTCCCCTGCCGTCCTTGGCCAGGGCACCTCCATTCTCGTGCCTTCTTGATCTGACATGTTAAATTTGCAAACCGAGGCATTTGAAGGAGGAGGATTAGAGAGAAGAGAGCTGGCTAGCGTCTGCTCCCCTGGCGCCATCGCTTTGAGAGTTCCTCTTCGTGGCTCTGCCTTGCTCTCACAAGGACTTAGTTTCAGGTCTCGGTGTAGGGATGGGAGCTCAGTGCTCTCCATCACAAATCCCTCAGCCCTCCTGAGGTCCCTGGACCAGGGAGAGTGATTGGAAAGGCCTTTGTACTGGCTCATTCTGGGCAGCAGGGGAGAGGAGACTGTCGCCTCACGTCTGAAGATTTGGGGGAGTGAGGCCCGCTGCAGCATCATGATCAGAAGCTGGGCTACTGTGGAGCTGGGGAAGCACGCTGGAAGGAAAGGAGCAGAGTTCCAAGAACTAGGCTGAGGAGGAGAGCCAGAATACAGCCCCTTGGGAGGGAGGTTGGGGGGTGGAGGGGGCTGTGAAGGGCTATTAGTGGCAGAAATGGTTCAGTGAAAAGACACTAGAGCCGTTCTTTGGAACCAGAGATTCTGGGTTCATGTCCCATTACTGAACTTGAATGACTGAACTTGGAGTCACCAGTCCTGAGTTCATTTTCCAGTGCCTCAGCCTCAGTTTCCTCCTCTGAAAAGGTGGGGCTTAGACTAGTTGGCTTCTGATGGCCCTTCCAGCTCTATGAGTCCATTCTTCTCCCCAGTCCCCATCAAGAAAAAGACTTGTTGAATAGTATTTCACTTGTTGGGTAAGAACAAATGAAAAAGAGCATTAATTAAGTGCCATGTGCCATTTTTATAGGTCTACTTCTCCTTTTTCCCCCCCCTAATTACTTGTAGAAACAATTTTCAACAATTATTATCCAAATTCTCTCCCTCCTCTTCCCTGGGATGGTGCATACATAATCTGATCTAGGTTGTCTTGCAGTATCTATTCCTGAATTCCCATGCTGTGAAAGAAATCCCACATCGCACATAAAGTAAGAACTGGCCTGCTTCAGTCTGTATTCAGACCCCAACATGTTCCTTCTGTAGCCACAGAGAGCGTTTTCCAGGTGTCTTGGACCTTTGCATTGTCGATGATGGTTTAGTCCTTCACATACCTGTTACCAGGCTTGTTAATGCCCCACAGACAGAACCAGGAGTCATTGCACACTCAGGCACTTAATCATCCCATATTGCTTGGGCAGCCCCCACACTGCTTGCTTTCATTTTTTAAATCTTTACCTTCTTTCTTAGAATCAATATCAGTCCTAAGGCCAGGCATTTCCACGTGGGCCCCCTCCCCCACATTGCCCCTTATCTCCTTTTTATTTTTTTTTATTTATTTTTCTTTTTCACAGTTTTTTCCAGTTTCTTTTTTTATTGAACAATTTAGAATATTTTTCCATGGTCACATGATTTGTGTTCTTTCCCTCCCCTTCTCGCAGCCCCCTCCCATAGCCAACACACAATTCCACTGGGTTTTACATGTGTCATTGATCAAGACCTATTTCCATATTATTAGTATTTGCACTAGGGTGATCCCCAATCATATCCTCATCCACCCACGTAATCAAGCAGTTGTTTTTCTTCTGTGTTTCTGCTCCCACAGTTCTTTCTCTAGATGTGGATAGCGTTCTTTCTCATAGGTCCCTCAGAATTGTTCTGGATCATTGCATTGCTGCTAGTAGAGAAGTCTGTTACATTCGATCGTGACACAGTGTCTATGTTCATCAGTCTCTATGTACAATGACCTCCTGCATCTGCTCCTTTCACTCAGCATCAGTTACTGGAAGTCTTTCCAGTTCACATGGAATTCCTCCAGTTCATTATTCCTTTGAGCACAATAGTATTCCATCATTAACAGATACCACAATTTGTTCAGCCATTCCCCAATTGACGGACATCCCCTCATTTTCCAATTTTTTGCCACCACAAAGAGCACCCTTACCTCCTTTTTAAACAAAAAAACCTCCCAGAGAGTGGGAGCAGGGGGCCTCTCTATGTATGGCAAAGCCCCTGGTTCCAGCCTGGTGCCAATCAGGACCCCTTCCCTTCAGGCTTCCCCCTACCAGAGGATCCCCTCTCGCCCTTCCTTAGGGTCATTTCCACGGGTGGGATTGGAGACTCAGCAGGGTCCCTTCCCCGGATGCCAAGGGCAGCCCCTGCTGGGGTGAATAAGTGGAGACCTAGGCTCCAGGTGGTTTAGATGTGTGGGAGAGGGGAAGAGTGGTCAGGAAATGAAGAAAGAGGGGAGATCATAAGGTCATAGTCCAACCCTTTCCTTTTACAGGTGAGGAAACAGGCCAAGAGGAGTCAAGTGACTTGCCCAAGGTCACATGGGTGGTAAGTAGAACTTCTAGACACTTGTAGGGCAAGGATAAGCCCTTGGGGTTTCCCTCTCACCCTCTAAGTGACCAATAATGCTGCTGTATCTTGTCATTAGTCTCTAACTCCTCTTTCCCAATTCCCCAGAGGGGTCCAGAATTTGACATTTGGCCCCAGGGCCCTGGGTTTTAATCCTGGCTCTGACAATAACTGCCTTGAACAGCCTCCAGAATGGAGGGTAGGGGTGGTGGAGAGCTGGGAGTCACCTCAGAAATCAGTGCAAACCAAAGCTGGTCTCTATAAGGCTCTGGGTTCAAAGCCTGGCTTTGCTGCTCTCTGCCTGCCCAGCCCTGAGCAGATCCCGCCTCTCTGGGACTCAGTTTCCTCTCCGTCAGATGAGGGAGTTCGAGTAGACTCTTCTCTGAGGTCTCTTCAGGCTTGGATCTATAATCTGAGCGGCTGTCTGGGCCCAGCTCCCCACTGACTAGTCTAGTGCATGTGGTTGTTAGAATGTGGGCTCCTCTAGGGCAGGGGGGGATTTGGGGGTGTTCCTAGCTCCTAGCGGGGCTGCCTGGCCTAGTAAGCCCTAAGGGGGCTTATTGACTGGCTGACTGACTCTGGATGCCAGGGGTGGGCTTCCTTGTCTCCGAGGTCCCTTCCAGGCTCACATCTGTGATCCGGTCCCCTCTGTAAAATGAGGGGCTTCGACTTAATGGCCTCAGAGATGCCGTCCGGTCCTCCGACTCCAGCCTGAGCGTCCAGTCTAAGCCGGAGGAAGGCCGAGCCAGAGATTTAGCCAGGAAACCTTTCCCCTTCTCCCACCAGGCTCTCCCAAGAATGTCCTCTGACCACGACTTCTTGGCTTCCAGGCACCCCGATGTCTTCCACCCAGAAGCGATGAGCCCATCTGCTCTGAACTAAGGATCTGGTCCCTTCCTCGCCCCTTCCCGCCCCCTCCTCGGCAGGATGAGGACCTGGAAGGCCGTGGCCGTCACGGGGGCCTTCATGAGCGTGGACGTGAGCATCACCACGGTGCTCTATGCCTTCAGTCATCGAGACCGGGACGTGCTGCAGGACCTGAGAGACTTCAACATCTTCGACTCGGTGCTGGACCTCTGGGCCGCCTGCCTGTACCGGAGCTGCCTGCTTCTGGGGGCTACCATCGGCGTGGCCAAGAACAGCGCCCTGGGCCCGCGGCGGCTGCGGGCCTCCTGGACCTTCATCACCTTGGTGTGCCTCTTCGTGGGCATTTACACCATGGTGAAAATGCTCCTCTTCTCCGAGATACGCAAGCCCATCCGGGACCCCTGGTTCTGGGGCCTCTTTGTCTGGACCTACGCCTCCATCGCGGCCACCTTCTTCCTCTGGTGGCTGCTGTCCACCGTGCAGCCGGGCCACCGGGCGCTGGAGACGGGGGCGCCGGGCGAGGGCGTGGGCTACGCCACAGAGGGACAGCCGAAGCAGGAGGAGGCGTCGGGGGCCACGCTGCAGAAGCTTCTGTCCTACACCAAGCCCGACCTGGCCTTCCTGGTGGCCGCCTCCTTCTTCTTGGTGGTGGCCGCTCTCGGTGAGTAAGAGAGAAGAGGGGGTGCTGGGCTGGGGGCGGCCAGAAGAGAAGGTAAAACCCTTCTGACCAAAAGACTCAGGCAGACAGTGTTGTTTTGTACCCCCACGTCCCCCTCCGCCAGGAATGGGGTAGCTTCTGTCATGAGTCCTCGGCAGTCCTGGGGGATGGGTCCTGGCAGGATCAGAGTTCTTAAATGTTTGCCTTTGGAGTGTTTCTTTTTTTTTTAATTCTATTTTATTTTTTCAATCAGCAAAAATCCATCTTCTTTCCTTTCTCCCCCACTCCCCATTGAGATAGAAAAAACAAAATGTCTTGGTCGTTCAGTTGTTTCAGTTGTGTCCGACTCTTCATGACCCCATTTGAGGTTTTCTTGGCAGAGATATCTTGCCATTTCCTTCTCTAGTTCATTTGACCGATGAGGAAACTGAGGCAAACAGGGTTCAACAACTTGTCCAGTCACACAACTAGTAAGAATCTGAGGTCAGATTTGAACTCAGGAAGAAAATGCCAACACATATAATCGAGCAAAATAAATTGGCCTTTTAACTTTTTTCTTCTCATTCTGCGCCGAGTCCTTCACCTCTATCAGGCATTGAGGAGTGGCTGTTCGTTCTGCTGGTCTGAGTGCTTCACCTTTCAAAGCTGTCTGTCCTAACCATGTTATTGTCAGTGTGGAGTGTATACGTCGTCCTCCTGGGGCTTCTCGCTTCACTTGGCATCAGTTCCTACAAGGCTTCCCAGGTTTTACCGAGCCATCGCCTTCCTCCTTTCTTACAGCACAATTAACGTTCCATCCCATTCACCTACCGTAACTCGTTCAGTCATTCCTCAGTGGATGAGCATCTTCTCAGTTTCCAGTTCTTGGACACTACAAAAAGAGCTGCTAGAAATATTTCTGTACATCCTTAGAGTCTGTTTTGCTTAGGATTAATCTCTCCCTTAATATACTTCCCTTCTAATTTCTCCTTCTTTTCTCCGTTCCCCACTAATTTCCTTTTTTTTTTTTAACCCTTTCTATCTTAAATTCAATTCTGTGTATTGGTTCCAAGGCAGAAGAGTGGTAAGGATTAGACAATGGGGGTCAAGTGACCTGCCCAGGGTCACACAGCTGGGAAATGTCTGAGGCCAGGTTTGAACCTAGGACCTCCTGTCTCTAGGCCTGGCTCTCCATCCACTGAGCTACCCAGCTGTCCCCTACCCCCCAATTTCCTTGTCGTGAACTATATTTTTGTAGCCAACTCTATGTGTGTGTGTGTGTATTTTTCTCTCTTTTAACCAGTTCAGATGAGAGTAAGGTTCCAGCGTCAGCCACTTCCCACCCCATCATCTTCCTCCTTGTTTGTACTAGATATTTACTTTCAATGCACACAATTGTGAGATAAATTTCCCCAATCTTCTTTCCCCTTCCCACATCCTCCAGTGTATTCCTCTTCCTCTCTCTTTCCATTCTTCTCTTAAGCTTACCAAGATATAACAGAATTGCTCTCAGGCCCTGTGTCTAATTAGACTTCCTCTATGATCCCAGATGATAATAAAGGGGGACTCATATTCGAATGTAAACAGTTTATCCTTGTTTAATCCCTCATGAATACTCACTCGTGTTGATCTTTTTTATTATTTATTTTTATTTTTAAAAAAAGCCCTTACCTTCCTTCTTAGAATCAATACTGTGTATTGGCTCCAAGGCAGAAGAATGGTAAGAGCTGGGCAATGGGGGTCAAGTGACTTGCCCAGGGTCACACAGCAAGGAAGTGTCTGAGGCCAAATTTGAACCCAGGACCTCTCATCTCTAGGCCTGGCTCTTAATCCACTTAGCTACCCAGCTGCCCCCTCATGTTGATCTTTTTATGTTTCTCTTGATTCCCGTGTTTGAACTTCATAATTTCTCTGCAGCTCTGGTCTTTTCATGAGGAAATCTTAGAAGTCTTCAACTTCATTAAAAATCTGTTTTCTCCTCTGTTAAATCATACTTTTGCTGAAAAAATTCTTAGCTATAAGCACATATCCTTTGCCTTTTGAAATAATATATTCCCCACTCTTTCTTAGTGGTGACTTCTGAATGTTGTGTGATCCCATCTGTGACTTGTGTGATCCTCAGTGCTTGAATTCTTTCTTCCTAACTGCTTGCAGTGCTTTTTCTTTGGCCTAGAAGCTCTGGATTTGGGCTATGATGTTCCTGGGAGTTTTCATTTTATTTTATTTTTTTTAACCCTTAACTTCTGTGTATTGGCTCTTAGGTGGAAGATTGGTAAGGGTGGGCAATGGGGGTCAAGTGACTTGCCCAGGGTCACACAGCTGGGAAGTGTCTGAGGCCGGATTTGAACCCAGGACCTCCCATCTCCAGGCCTGACTCTCAATCCACTGAGCTACCCAGCTGCCCCGAGTTTTCATTTTAGGGTGGATTCTGTCTCCATTTTGCTCACTGACAAAACTGTCTGGATAACTTTCTTTTAAAATTTCTTGAAATATAATGTCTTAGCGGGGCAGTTGGGTGACTCAGTGGATTGAGAGCCAGGCCTAGAGATGGGAGGTTCAAATCTGGCCTCAGATACTCCCTAGCTGTGTGACCCTGGGCAAGTCACTTCACCCCCATTGCCTACCCTTACCACTCTTCTGCCTTGGAACCAATACTCAGTATTGATTCTAAGATGGAAGGTCATTGTAAAAAAAAAAAAAAAGTATATATAATGTCTAGGCTCTTTTTTTTCCTCCTTGACCCATTTTCTAGGCCAATTGTTTTTGCTATAAGATACCTTATATATATATATTTTTTTTTTCATCTTTCTGACTTTAAAAACTATTTCTTGTTTTCTCGTAGAGTCATTGGCTTTGATTTCTTCCATTCTAATTTTCTAGGAGTTTGTTGCTTAGGCAAAATTTGTGCCTCTTGGGCCACACTGTTAATTTCCTGTCTAATTCTTTCTTTTGTAATCCTCATTTCTATTTCCATTTTTTCCTCCAGTGCTCTAATTTCATTGACAAAAAATATTTTTAAACTCCTGCTTCATCTCTTCCAGGAACTAACTGTATCTGAGTTTGAACCCAAGGTGTGTTTTCTTCTGTGGTTTTGTTCATAGATTTTCTTCTTCTAAGTGTGTGTCGTGAGCATCTCTGTCATTGTAACCGTGCATTATGGTAGAGTTCTTTTTCTTTTATTTTTTTGCTTGCCTATTCTTCCATCCTACTTCTTAACTTCAGCCTTGAAGTTAGGTTTGGGCTCTAAAGCACCTTAAGACAAACAAACCAACCTCTCATCTTCTCTCTTAGAATTGATATTAAGTGCTGGTTCCAAGGCAGAAGAGCAGTAAGGGCTAGGTAATGGGGGTTAAGTGACTTGTCCAGGGTCATATAGCTAGGATATATCTGAAGTCAGATTTGAACTCAGGACTTCTCATCTCCAGGCCTGGTTCTCTATCCACTGAGCTGCTTAGCTGCCCCCTATGTAGCACTTTTGAAAAGAAAATCTGGGCTAGTCTCATTGCCACTTTCTTGAGTATTAAATGTTGTATTATTCCAGGACTGCAATAACAGGCTGGTGACCTGCAAGTGGTCCCAAAGTGGTCTCATCCAGGACCAAGTCTGATTGTGGCCCCTTGGTTTGAGCTCTGTAATTTCCCGATTTGGGTCTGAGTAAGAGGAGATGCTCCTGGACTCTGCCCCATCCACCAGCCAAAAAGCTCTGCTGCTTCAAAGTGGTAGCACTGTAGACTCCACTTGGGTCTGGGATTCCTGCTCTGCTTATTCCTGTGCAAGCTTCAGACTGGCCTAGAAGCTGGATCAGAGACCCTGATCTGCTGCTGGGTCCAAGTTATGCTCCTGCTTGCTTCTAAAGCCACTCCTCAGGCCACCACCGAGAGCCCCCCCTTCTAGCCAACCTAGGATCTGAGGCCCCAAACTCAGCGGTGGGTGACACGGCTGCCAGGCGGCAGATGTCCCTATCACAGCGCCCGGGATGGACCCGAGACCAGTGGACAGCTTCTTCCTGAGCTTGGGCCGGAGCGCTTCTGATCACGCCTCATCCCCAGTGTCCACAGACCTTCGTCTGGCTGCCCGTGATGACCTGGGCTAGAAAAATGACTGACTGTGACTTTGTTTTTTTAGTTTCCCAGGCAGGATTCAGTCTGGCATATTTCCTCCGTCATTTGGAGGAATTCGGGAGGAGGCGGGTGGCCACGCTCTTGGCTCTTACCTCTCTTTACACTGTTTCAGTAAGCATTTATTAAGTACCTACTATGTGCCGAGATTACAAAGACAAAGAACAAAGTAATGATTCCTCCTCTCCTGGGGAGTGCCTAGATTCTAGGGGGCAGGGTAGGTTCAGAGTTCACATGACTGGCATTGAGGAGTGTGACACCTCTCTGGAGTCCTTGTCAGGTGTTTTAGGGGCTCTGTGATAGTCGGGTTCCAATGTCAGCTCTCCCACTTTCTGGTCTTGGGCAAGTTTCCTCATTTTCTTAAATGGGCAGCTTGGATAAGGTGGCCTTTAAGGTATCATTGAGCTCTAGACCCATGAGCCCATGAACCTGTTAGGTAAACAAAGTCTTATTAGAGTGATCAAGAGATGGGGCCCAACAAAGGTCCAGGCCTTTCAGGAGGTATTTAGGAAGGGCTGCACCACCATCAATAAATCTCAGATTCAGATATTCAATAATTATTTGTTAATTACCTACTGTGTGTCTGGAGCTACGTTAGGTTTGGGGGACACAGAAAAATGAAACAGCCTCTGCCCTCAAAGAGCATACATAGGGGATACCAATTGTGCACAGATAAGGAAATACAAGGTAAAACTGAGGAGGAAGAGAGAGGACTAACAATTTGGAGAAATCCAGAAAGACCTCTCAGAGGAGGTGTCATCTGAGCTGAAAATAGAAAGATCACAGGGTCATAGATGTAGGACTAGAAGAGGCCTTAACCCATCTTTTTATAGGTGAGGGAAGTGACTTTTCCCAGGGCTTATGGAGGATAAAGGACAGAGGCATATTTGGAACCCAGCTTCTCTGACTTCAAATCCTGCCCTCTTCCCACTGTCCTAAGGTGCTTCAAAGGAAACTATGGAGGTAGATGGTCCAATCCAGTTACTAACTAGGTTCTTACCATATGCTGGGCTCTGTGCTGGATAGTAGCGAGACAGAGAGAAAGGAAGAGTTGTGTCTGCCCTTAAGATGCTTACTTTCTGCAGGAGGAGGTGGATAAAATGGGGAAGAGACGACTGTTATAATACCTGACATCTCCAGTGCTTCAAGGTTTATAAAAGCACTTCCTGTATGTTATCTTACTTGCTCTACCCTGTGAAGTAGGTGCTATTATTATACCCATTTTACAGATAAGGAAACTGAGACTCAAAAGGATTCTAAAGAGGAGAAGTGAAGGGGGAGCATTCCTAGAAGAGTTCTGACTGTTCTCCAGTCTGTGATAGGACTGGACTCATCCTCTCCTTAGGACTAACTTGGCCTTGCCACCACTCCAATCAGTAGCACTTCGGGGTGACTCCTTACCATGACACTTGGGGGTATCAGTGAGTGAGACATAGCTACTCTGTCATCCACCTCAAATGGACAGATGCCTAAAACTGGGCTGTATCCTCCAGGCATGGCCATTATTTGACATGCTTTCAGGGAACAAAGCCGTCTTCTGTGGGCATACTGTCCTCAAGAGAGCTTTGATTCCTGCAGTGTAGGATGAGGGCTCCTTCCACCAAAGCTGCTTCCAATCCATTTAGCACTTGGTAGATAATCAATGAAGAAGCATTTTTGTCCGTCAACCAAGATGCCCATCCATCCATGACTTCTTTTAAAAATACCCTTCCTTTTTGTCTTAGAAACAACTTTTAAGACAGAAGAGTAGCAAAAGCTAGGTATGTGGGGTTAAATGACTTGCCCAGGGTCACACAGTTAAGAAGTTTCTAAGGTCAGATTTGAACCCAGAACCTCCTAACTGCAGGCCTGGCTCTTTATCCGCTGAACCACCTAGCCCTCCCTTTCTATGACTTTTAAAGCCCTTCATAACTGAATCCCCTCTCATATTTCCAGTCTTCCTAGACTTTACTCCCCTTAGCTGCCAAATTGAGCTTCTGAAACACAAGTCTGATCATATCACACCCACCCCCTATTCATTCAATTCCAGTGGCTCCCTTTGGCCTCTAGGATCAAGTAGAAAATGCTGTTTGGCATTCAAGGCCCCTTCCTCACTTTCGAGACTGAACACCATTCCCTCCTCTCCACACTCTGTGATCCAGTGACACCGGCCTCTTGGCTGGCTCTTGCACATGGCACTCGCTCTCTACATTCTGAGCAATCTCTCTGGCTATCCCCAGGCCTGGAATGCTCTCCTTCCCCATCTCCACTCCTGGCCTCCTGGCTTCCTGCAAGCCTCAGCCGGAGTTCCAGCTTCTGTCAGGAGCCCCTCCTAATCCCCCTTTAGATTGTTCTTTTTTTTTTTTTTAACATTTATTAATATTCATTTTTTAGAAAAGTTATCATGGTTACATGATTCGTGCTCCCACTTTCCCCTTCACCCCCTGACATCCCCCACCCCTGGCCGACCCACATTTCCACTGGTTTTAACGTGTGTCATCAATCAAGACTTATTTCCATATTACTGATAGTTGCATTGGAGTGGTTGTTTCGAGTCTACATCCCCCATCATGTCCTCCTCAACCCATGTATTCAAGCGGTTGCTTTTCTTATGTTTCCTCTCCTGCAGTCCTTCCTCTGAATGTGGGCAGCGTCTTTTCCATAAATCCCTCAGAATCCTAATCCCCCTTTATTCTAGAGCCGTCTCTCTACTGATTAGCTCTAATTCATCCTGTATGGAGCCCTTTGAACCCCGTTGGCTGCATGGGGTCTCCCCCATTAGCCTGTGAGCTCTTGGAGAGCCGGGACTGTCTTCTGCCTCCATTTTTAATCCTAGCTCCTGGTGCCTAGAATACAGAAGGTGCTCATAAATGTTTGTCACTGACTTAGTACAGTGATGGCAAACCTTTTAGAGATGGAGTGCCAGGCCCCGCCCCCACCTCCCCCAAACTTGTATGCTCCCCCTCCCCCTCCTTAGGGAGGAAATGCTCCCATTGGGCTGCTGGGCAGAGGGGCCAGAGATGTGAAAAAATGTCATCAGGCACAGTGGAGAGGGGGAGAGTCCCTCTGCCTTTCTAGTAATGAACTCTGAGGGGAAAGTGGGATTTGAACCCAGATCTTCCTGACCCTGAGTGAGTTCTTTTTGTTCTCTCTTTCTCCCCCTCCCTCTCTCCTTCTCTCCTTCTCTTTCCCTCCCTCTTTTTCTCTCTCTGCCCCCCTCCCCCTTCTCTTATAGTTCCCAATCTTCCCCACGCCAGATATTGCTGGGTTTTTGCATGAGCTGGGATCTATGACAACCATTCTTGTCACCATCTTAACCGTAGGTCCTTGGCTTTGTCTTCTACTCCCTGGCTGTAGAGTCAGTTCAAATTCTGGCTCTGTCCCTCACTACCTCTGTGACCTTGGACACGTCACTTTCCTTGGGCACGTCTCTGGTTTGCCTCAGTTTCCCTATCTGGATAACGAGGGAGCTGCTCATCCTCTGTGTCTCTGTCTCTGAGTGTGTGTCCATATGTCTGTCTCTGCCAGCTCAGGGAGAGCCCGGTTTCCCCTGCCAGTGCAGACCCCACTTACTGTGCAGACTCTACTCTCAGGGCATCGCTGGGACATGGAGAGGCCACGAAGCCCCCATTTGTCCACAGTGATTTCAGCCCTCTGCAGGGCGCTGTTTGTAACGAACCTAATGGCGGCCCTGAAAAGCCCTAAAGTGCCTTCTGGATCATTATCTTCCAAACAACCCTAAATCTTTGGAAACTGGTCCTCCATAGATGAGGTGTGTAACGGTTCTCTGCTACCACGCGCATGGGAATGCCGGCCTGGCACAGGGAGTAGAAGGCCAGCAGGAAGGGGCCTCTGAGGCATCTGCTCTAACTTTCTCATTTTACAGATGAGGAAACTGAGGCCCCACAAGGTCAAGTTACTCTACTAAGGTCAACCGGGCAGCATTTCCCTCCAAAGCCTGCAGCCGGCTGCCTCTCTCTAAGGCTCCCGGCAGCTTCGTGCCCCATTATCTGGGGAGCTCCTCTCTGGGCTTTTCTATGGGCCTGGACACTTGGCTCCAGTTTCATCCAGTGCCCCCCACCTTTATCCCCAAGTCCCTCACGAAGGAGCTCTCTTTGGGCCTCGGGCAGTCACAGCTCTGCCCCCCCAAAGCTGCCTCACATTCCTGTCCGCTGGTGGCCAGCCCGGGGCAGGGAGGAGCTCTGCTGCCCGCGATGAGGGCATTCCAAAGGCTGCTGGAGGGGCCCCCTGTGCCCGCCTGGGCCGGGGTAGTGCCAGGAGGCTGGGGGGTTCCCTCACCAGAATACCAGCAGAGGGCAGCAGCCTCCCTGCCCTCCAGCCGACTGCCCAGGCCAGAGGAGGTGATCAGCCTGCGCAGGCGTCATGCCGGCCTGAGGAAACGGGCCCTTTGAATTGAGTATGGCCGGTCAGGCAGCACCCCTCCGAGGACAGAGCCCTGTCCTAGGCACTGTGGGGGAAGCTGGGAGCGAGGAGTCAAAACAAGGGAGAGGATGAAGAGTAGCTGGCACTTCCATAGTCCACAGACGGAGTTCACAGAGAGCACACGCGGAGCGCACATGCAGAGCGCACAGACGGAGAGCACACACGGAGCACACACGGAGCGCACACGCGCGGAGCTCACACGCAGAGCTCACAGTGGGCTTGTTCCAGGCAGCACGCTTGCTGCCTGGGGCTGGGGGGCGTCCAAGCGGGGCCCCTCGACTTTCAGGTCTGATCAGAGGGTTCCACAGCCAAGGAAAGGCTAGAATCGGAGGCCGGGGGTCTGTCCGTCAGCTGTCTGGGGATCTGAACTTGGGGGTCTCTAAACTTGTTTTTTCGGAGATATTCCGATAATTATGTTAGGGTGTAATTGGTTTCAGGGCCGCTAAGGTGGCTTAGTGGATAGAGAGGGTCAGGCCTGGAGACCGGCGGTCTTGGATTTAAATGTGACCTGAGATACTTCCTAGCTGGGTGACCCTGGACAAGTCACTGAACCCCCATGGCCGAGCCCTGGCGGGTAAGGCGAGGGAAGGATTTAAAGAATCGTCAGACTTGGAGCTGGGGGGGAAGGACCTCTGAGGCCATTGAGTGCAGCCCCTTCACTTTACAGATGAGTAAACTGAGGCTTGGCGGGACTAAGTGACTTGCCTAGAGGGTCGCTCAGACAGTAAGAGCTGGATTCTAGTCTTGTCCTTAGCCTGTGCCTCAGCGAGGTGCCGGGAGTGCTTCACCAGTGCCTTCTCCTTCTTTCCTTTGTGAAGGAGGCCGCTGGCCCCAGCGGGCCCCCAGTGCTAATTCCTTAAGCTAAATGACCCACTTCTTGGGGGAAGGAGTTTCCACACTGGGAGCCCCGCCCTGCTGCCAGAAAGCGAGTGTGCGTGGGGAGGGGAGCGCGGCTCGGAGCAGCCGGGGCTTCCAGGGAGGGGCTTCTTTATGGGAGTGTCTTTGGGGGATCCCTTTAGGCCAGTTACTAGACCTGGCTGGGCCTCCGTTTCCTTCTCTGTAAAAAATAAGGGGGTGCACCAGAGGACTCCCCAAAGCCAAAGGCCAGGAGGAATGACTTGGATTCTCTGCCCTGTGGTGCACTGGGGAAGGGAGGGAAGGCCCAGCCTGTGCAGCCCGGGATGGCGACGGCGCCTCCTCTTCCGCTTGTGAGAGGAGCCCTCGGACATAGCCTTGTTTCAGAGGAGGCTCAGGGTGGGAAGTGACTTACCCAGGGTCACACAGTCACGCACCAAGTTAGCGTCTGAGCAGGGCCTTGCGCCCAGGACCCCCGACTCCAGGCTTAGCAGCCACAGGCTCCTAGATCTGGTGCTGGGAAGGGCCTTGGAGGCCGGGCCGGGGGTCCCAGAGTCACCCAGGCCGAGGGGCTGAGCCAGACCCCGTCCCTGCGGAGCCTGCGCCCTGCATCTCGCCGTGGGAGTCCCCTTCACACTCTGGGCGGCCACTCTGGGGGAGAGCTGGAGCGCCGTGGCCCGCCCAGGGGCTATTTGAAAGGCCTCGGGTTTGAGCCAAAGCCCAAGGCCGGCCTGAGCCAGAGCCAGGAGGCCCGGCCGTTGTCTGGCCGCAGAACCAGCAGAGGGCAGCAGTGGCCGAGGGAAAGCCTCGGGAGCTGCCTGGCCTAGAACGTCCGTCCGTCTTTACTGCCCGCCCAGAACGGAGGCCGGCCGGTGCCCCCTGAGGACCGAGCCCTGTCCTAGGCACTGTGAAGGGAGCGGGGAGGAGGCAGAGCAGAGGAGAGAAGAGCCGAAGCTGCTCTCGACTTTAGGGTCTGCAGAGTACTTCGAGCTGGGCCCGCCCGGTGAGCTCCTCACAACTCTAAGGACACTGACCGAAGGGTCCGAGGTGGAGCGTAAAGCCAGGTCCGGGGGGCAGCGAGGCGGCGCCCTGCTTAGAGCTGCCCCTGGGCCTGCGCTCAGGAGGTCCTGGCTTCGACGCTTCCCAACTGCGGACCCCAGGCGAGTCCCTTATCCCCCTTTGCCCAGCCCTCACACTTCTTTCTTTCCTTCTTTTAAACCTCACCCTCCATCTCAGAGTCAATTCTGCGTACTGCCTCCAAGGCAGAAGAGGCTGAGAGCGAGGCCATGGGGGTCAAGGGACTTGCCCAGGGTCACACAGCTGGGAAGTGACTGAGGCCAGATTTGAACTCGGGACCTCCTATCTCTGGGCCTGGCTCTCCATCCACTGAGCCCCCCAGCAGTCCCAGCCCTCGTTCTTCTGCCTTAGAATTGATATGAAGATAGAGAGTAAAAGGTTTAGGAGAAAAACCAAATAAAATGGGTTCTGCCAAGGCGATCCTCAGCCCTCAGACGAGGCAGGGACGGCCTTCAGAGGCTCCCTCCTCCAGCCCTTTGTTTTATAGAGGGCAGAACCGAAACTCGGAGAGGGAGATACAGCAGGGCATAGTGGGAATGACACTGGCTCAGCCTCCGAGGATCTGAGTTCAAATCCTGCCTCGTGCTAACCAAATACCTTTTAAGCCTTGGGTCTCCGTTTCATCCTCTGTCAAATGAAGGGGATGGATTAGATGGCTTACGTGGTCTCCTCCCTCGAGATCTGGGATCCTGTCCTATCTGGCAATAATAATAATTTGTTGCTATTCAGTCGTTTTTCAGTCATGTCCAACTCTGTGACCTCCTTTGGACTTTTCTTAGCAGAGATACCGGAGTGGTTGGCCATTTCCTTCTCCAGCTTATTTTACAGATGAGGAAACTGAGGCAAACAGGGTGAAATGACTTGCCCAGAGTTCCACAGATCTGATCCCAGATTCAAAACTAGAACCTGGTGCTCCATCCACTGGGCCATTCAGATGGCCCTTGATAGGCTTTTAGAAAGCACTTAGCCCAGCTAATACTGCCTTCCCCAGAACAGTTGCCGGTCTGCGTTGGCTCAGGGAATTTCTTTACGGAGAATTAATTAGATCCTGGATTTAGAGCCAGAAGGGAACGTAGCAGTCATGAAGTTCAGCTCCCTCATTTTTCAGATTAGGAAACGGAGGCGTAGACAGTGAAGTGACTTGCCCAGGGTCACCCAGCTAGGGAGTGTCTGAGGTGGGTTTTGCATCGGCCGCATGAAGACGTGGACAGTGGGGAGAGATAGTGCCCGCTGTGCTTGGATGACCGGCAGGACAGAGGCCAGGCCGTGTGGATGGCCCTCTCCCTGCTCACCACGAGGGCGGTCGGGCCCGTCTGACCATCCCTCTCTCCCGGCAGGAGAAACGTTCCTCCCCTACTACACTGGCCGGGCCATCGACGGCATCGTCATCCAGAAGAGCATGGACCAGTTCTCCACGGCCGTGGTCATCATGTGCCTCCTCGCCATCGGCAGGTAGCTGGCCCCGCCCCGCGCCCCGTCCTAGCGCCCGCCGCCTGCCCGCTATCTGCGGCGACTCCAACGTGAATCCCTGCTGGAGGACGGGCCTGGTGGGAGACGGGACGAACGGGACCAGGCACTGGAATTGCAGTGGGAGCAGGCTAAATCCCCGCAGCTCACAGCTCAGACCAGGGGCTCTTAACCTGCATTCCGTGAACTTTTTCTTTAAAATGTTTTGATGACCGTAATGCAAGGATTTCCCTTTTTGATTTTATGTGTTTTACTTTATGCGTTTAACAATCTCATTCTGAGAAGGGGCCCGGACGTCCGAGGTACATTAGAAGCCGTAGCTTAGACCGTTATTTCTGAAAATGGCCCCTGAAGTCTTTAATAGTGGCCCGTTAGCAGGCGAGGCGGAGGCTGGTCCCAGCTCCAGAAGCGGTGGTGCGGCGGGGGAGGGAGACCCCAGCCGGCTCTGCTCCCGCCTCCTGTTGGAGGTAGCCAAAGGGGCCTCACTCAAGGGGCCCGGAGGAAGAATGGGGTGCGAGCTGGGCTCAGAGCAGGCCCACTTTCATGTTGTTTGGTGCCCGAGAAGTTTGCTTCTCCCTTCTCCCACCATCCTTACTCCCTCACTCCACTCTCAACATCCTCCCCTTCGGCTTGGATTTCTTGGGGCCAGGAAGATAGAAATAGGATATTTCCTATGAACCGGGGCTGGACTTGAAGCCGGAGGGCTTGGGTTCAAAGGCCCACCCTCTTCCTTCCTGTCAGTAGGTGAATTTGGACGCGTCACTCTCTCTGAGCCTCAGTTTTGTCCTTCGTAAACACGTGTACGTTGGACTAAATGGCCCCGTGGGGGAGGCCCTTTCAGGCTCTCAGTCTATAGTCTCAGAATGCCACCAGCTTAGCTTATGCCCTTCCCAAAGATGGGGCTCAGGTGCCAGGCTCAGCCCTGCCCCTGATTGAATACCCGTGTGACCTTGGGTCAATCATTTCCCTGGCTGGGCCTCAGTCCCATCAAATAAGCAGTTTGGACCAGGCGATCCCCAGGATCCTTGTGGGTCTGGGATTCATGTGGACAGATTCTGAAATTAACTCTGAGAGTCTCCTAAGGGAGGGAGGCAACCCAAGGAAGTCAAGAAGGACGGAGGGGGTGCCAGCCGCACCCCGGGCCTCCTCGGCCCCGATGGGGTCTCCCAGCCCGGCCTGTGGGGAGTGGGGTGGGAGAACTAGCCTGGCCCCACTCCCCTGCATCATTGGGGTTTGCTGAAACACGCTGCTGGATGGACACTTTTCCTTTAACATCTCTCATCTGCAATTAGCTCATTTGCCGCAGGTATTCGGGGCGGCATTTTTACGCTCGTCTTTGCCAGACTCAACATCCGTCTCCGTAACTGCCTCTTCCGCTCCCTGGTGTCGCAGGAGACGAGCTTCTTCGATGAGAACCGGACAGGTTGGTGCCCCCCCCTCCCCCCCCCAGGCCTCCCGATTCCTTTTTGGGCCCAGAGCCTGTCGGAAGTGCCACAGATGTACTGGTCACACGCCCAGTATTTGTGGAATGAACGAATGAACGAATGAATGAACGAACGAACGAATGAACGAATGAATGAATGAATGAATGAAATGAGGAGGGCTGAAGGAGTGAATGAAGGAAGGACCCTCAGCATCCGGTCCGGCCTGGCCTTAGCTGTCCCCAGCCTTCTCTTCCTGCCTTCCCCAGGAGGAAGGATGAATGAAAGCAAGCTGAGCCAATGGCTCTGTTCTGTCCAGGCCACTGCCTGTCCTCGGAGGTTTTTGGCAACAACCTTAGGCCTAAGCCGGGCCGACTTTGGGTTTCTGGCCGCCCTTCTTTGTGGTCATTCTTGGTGCCCGAGGCCAGGCCAGGATGCTGGGCTCCTCCCCAGCCAGCCCGAGGAGTGTGCCGAGACCACACTGGAGAGGCCGTCTGCAGGCCTTGTGGGCGAGGGGGGGACTTTGTCCTCGTGGGCTCCAGGCCCGAGGCAGCTCAGCAGGGAGGACAGGCTGGAAAGAGCCCTGCTGTATTTCTCGCTTCCCCTTGGGGGAAGGATGGCTGTGCCTCACAGCCTCACAGGGGAGTCGCTGGCGGTGACAGAAACCCTGGTGCCTGGTGGGCGAGGTGCAGCGGGGTCAGCCACGGAGTTCCCCTAAATTAGGAGTTCTTAACTTGGGCCTTAGGAACTCGTCTTTAAAAATATTGTTGATAAACTGTATTTCGCTATAATTGCTTCCCTTTGCAATCCTTTGTATTTTGTTTTTTCTCATTAAAAAAAAACAAACGGGATTCTGAGAAGTCCATAGACTTCCCCAAACTTCCCAAAGCGTTTAGGATACAAAAAAGGTTAAGAACTCCGGCCTTAGAGGACAGCCGGGCATTTCCCCAAGTTCCCAAGGCTGGTGTCGCTGGCCTTAGCAGTGGCCTGGCCTTCTGTCGCTGTATCTGGGAGGGATAAACTGACCCCGGGAAGAGGTCGGCCCCCTCCCAGTGACCGCAGCGAGCTCCTGGGTGAGGAGGGGAGAGGCAATGTGGGGATGCTCAGCAGACGCTCTTGCTTCCCAGG
The DNA here is from genome assembly GCF_016433145.1 of Gracilinanus agilis. Lineage (NCBI taxonomy): Eukaryota > Metazoa > Chordata > Mammalia > Didelphimorphia > Didelphidae > Gracilinanus > Gracilinanus agilis. The sequence continues at coordinate 752,609,875 of NC_058130.1, forward strand.
GAGAAGGGCAGAGGGGACAAGGGGGG
>NC_058130.1:752610272-752652513 GCF_016433145.1 Gracilinanus agilis
GAGGGGACGAGGGGGGACGAGGAGGGGACGAGGGGGGACGAGGAGGGGACAAGGAGGGGACAAGGAGGGGACAGCTTCTGTTGGACAAAAGCCATGGCTGCCTCCTTTCTGCTTGGGGCGGTGGGTTTCTCCCACCAGGAGGCTGTAAGCCCCTTGAAGGCAGGGACGACTGTTCTTGTCTTGGTATCTCCAGCATTATTATTACCGTAGCGTAGTGAAGCAGGATGGGGTAGGGTCACCCCCAGGGCCTCCCTCGTCCCCGGGAGATGCTGGGTGGGTGAGACAGAGTCTGGCTGAGAAAGCCCCTTAGTGTCCCCTCCCCTCCCTTTCCCACTGTCCCTCTCACTTGGCCGCCGTGCAGAGCTGAGCTGCCTGTGTTCCAGGGGACCTCATCTCCCGCCTGACCTCGGACACCACCATGGTCAGTGACCTCGTCTCCCAGAACATCAACATCTTTCTCCGAAACACAGTCAAGGTGACCGGCGTCGTCGTCTTCATGTTCAGCCTCTCTTGGCAGCTCTCCCTGGTCACCTTCATGGGCTTCCCCATCATCATGATGGTGTCAGACATCTACGGCAAGTACTACAAGGTAGGCCTTTGTGTCCCCTCCCCAGCTCTGGCCCCCAATGGCCAGCCAGGCCTGGGCTGTGCCGCACCAACCTTTGGGATGTCTCATCTCGTGTGTGTGTGTGTGGCATCTTCTGCCTGGTCATCCCCCAGGAGAGCAGGCCCCAGGGAGAGAGACCACGGGGACATGCTAAGTGGCTGTGTGTATGGGGATGTATAAAGGGAATCCACACAAAGGGGTTCAACAGAGAGTAGCTGGTGGGTGTCAGGAAGGCTGTGTAAAGAAGATTGGACCATAGGAAGTGTTTGTCGGTAAGGAGGGAGAGCAGGTCAGGTATGAAGCATGGCCTGTGCAAAGTCTTGGAGGTGGGAGAGAGGCCAGTTTGGTGGTATCCCAGAGTACAGGAAGCAGGAGGAATGGACAGTGAGGCTGCAAAGAGGGACTGGGGCCAAGGAGTCAGAGACTTTGAAAAGCTAACTGGGGAGGCAATAGGGAGCCACTAGTGATGATTGAGCAGGAGAGAATCACATAATCACATGTTTAACTAATGGATGGCCCAGAGTGGGGAGAGTCTTGGGACAAGGAGACAGACTAGGAAGAGAATGGGAGAGGAGGGGGAGAGAGGGAGGGAGTAGAAAAGAGAAAAGCAGGGAGAAGGTAGGAAGGAGAAAAATGGAGACAGACAGATAAGAAGGAGGGAAGAGGGAGAGATAGAGAGGGAGGGGGAGAGAGATAAGGAATAAGAATGGAGTGAGGGAGAGAAGAAGAGAGAGAAAAGGGGAGGGCGAGGGGAAGCTTGAAGGAGGAGGAGAAGGCTTGGAAGTGATTGTGTGGGGAGGGAGAAGGGGAATCAGTCTGGGAGGGCCCAGGTGGGAGAATTTCTGGGCTGCCTCCAGCAGGTGACCATGAGTGGAGGACGTTATAGTGGAGGGCTGTGCAGTGCCCAGGGGCCAATGACAGATCTCATTATTGGGCTGAGCTGGAGGAGGGAGGAGAGAAAGGGCAGAGTGGGGGAGTAGCCTGGGAAAGGACTGAGTCGGGGAAGGGCCGGAGAGGCCAGGGAGAAGTGGAGGTCGAGGTCAGAGGAGGGGAATGTCAGAGTTTGTAATTAGGGAATAAGAGGGAGCCTGGAGATCCCGCCTGTGAGCTCCCCTGTGTGAAGGCCTCGAGCCTGAAGGAGGCTGAAGAGCTAGGGGTGAGCGAGTGACAGGGAACGGCCTGGGGGAGGGGGCAGGGCGGGGGGCAGAGGGCAGCCTCCCCCTCCAGGCCTCTGGGCTAGCTGGATGTGGCCTTGTGGAGGGAGCCAGCTCTTTGAGGAGGTTAGAAGAGGGAAGGACAGAAGTCTTGGCTCTCATTGCAGAGGACCTCGTGGAAGGACCGGGCAACAGTCCGGAGGGTAGAGATGAAAGCTAGGAGCTGGGAGTGAGAGGCCCAGGAAGAACGCTAGAATGGCAGAGGGTCAGCCTGGGCCGGTGGGGACAGCCAGCCCCGCTCCTCTCTCAGGATGCTGCAGGCAGCCCCGGGTGGCACAGCGATGGTTGGCCCAGGCTTGGCTCCGGCTCCTCTCCCTGGGACCTCTGACAGCTGCAGGGACACTTGGGCTCTTCAAGCTTCAGAGAGTTGTTGGGGGGCCGGGCACCTCGCTGACCTGCCTGTGGCCCGATGCCCCCCTGGCCTCCCGCCCCCTTTACCAGCCTGCCTGCACAGAAGAGTTCCCGGGAAAGTCTCTGCCAGGTGTAACTCCTTGGCAGGAGGGATCGTTCCCTCCTTGGGCTGCCCAGTGCCCGGCTCCCAGGAGGCCCTTAGACGGTGCCTGCGTCCCGAGGGGCCGCATTGGCTCGGGGGGGCCGTCAGCGCCGTCGGGCCCTCTGGCCCGGGCCTCGAGGGGTGCCCGGGAGGGAGCGCGGAGTCCTGTGCCAGGCTCATCCGCCCGAGCCTCTCCTCCCCGCCCCCCCTTTTCCTGAAATGAATCAGTTCCCTAAAAACAGCTCATGCTGCGTTTCCCTGTCCCACCCTGGAGGCCCCTGCCCAGGCCCGGGTCACGCGGCTCCCTTTTCCTGGCCGAATGGAAACGCTGAATGTGGCCGCCTGGGCCCGTGGGTGGGGCTCACCTGGCAGCCCCCCTCTGGTTTCCCTTCCTCCTTCCTCCCCTCAGACCACCTCTGTGGGTCTCAGACGACAGGGTTGTCCTCCAGAGCCGGCCCCGCCCAAAGCCCCTCGTCTACGAGGAAAGTGAGGCCCCTCGCCGGTCACTCGGCCGGCGTTTGTTGGGCACCTGCTGGGGCTCTCCAGGGTGACAGCCTGCGCCCAGACGAGTGAATGCGGAATCTTTACAGAGACGTCCCGTGCCGGGGCTCCGAAAGGCGGGCACCAAAGGAGAGGGGGCGCCGCAGGCCTGGAGGAGAGGCCGAGGGCAGAGGCACGAGATGGGCAGTGAGGAGGCCGCCTGGAGCCGGATTGGGGAGGAGACCGGGGATTCCGCTCTTTAAGGCCATAGCGAGCTGCCAAGGCGAGGCTGGCCCCGCAGAGAGAGGAGCCATCATCTGCCTAGCCCAGGGCCGAAGGGAACGGGGAGGAGGGCCCGGCCTGGAGGAGGGCCCGGGCTGGAGGAGGCCCGGCCTGGAGGAGGCCCGGCCTGGAGGAGGCCCGGCCTGGAGGAGGCCCGGCCTGGAGGAGGCCTGGCCTGGGGTTCCAAGAGCCATCGGGAAGGCCGTGAGCGACGCTCGGCGACTCGCCGGCTGTGGAGGCCCCGGGAAGAGCTGATGATGACAGATTTTGAACTTGGGGCCTGGAAAGGGCAGCCGTGCTTCTGAGGGAGAGCCAAGGACGTATTTGGGGCCTCTGAGGCCTCCGTGGGAAACGTCCTCTAGACAAATGGGGCCACAGGACTGGAGACACAGACAGACAGACAGAGTGGGGGGAGGAGAGAGAGAGGGGAAAGGAGGGACACAGAGTGGGAGGGGGAGAGAGACAGACAGACAGACGGAGAGAATGAGAGATGTTGCCAGGACACCTAAGCCTTGGGTACCCCTCCGGGGAAGGGGCAGGTCAGAGCTGATGGATGCGTCTTGGGCATCTTCACGCCAAAGTGTGCATGCAGAGGAGCCTCTGGGGCCGCTGGGGAGAGAGGAAAGAGGGATGGCGCGAGGACGTGGCAGCATCCTGGGCCCTTGGACCTAAACCCAGCTTTTGGGTCTGGGTGTGGGCTGGGAGGAGGCCTCTTCAAGGCCTCGTGATCCCTTCCGCCGCTTACTAAAGCTCCGCACCTGAATGGTGACCGGTCCAGCGGCCCACGCGCCACCTGCCATTGGGTAACCGGGTGACTCAGCCAGGGGCCGTGCCCTCCCGTTCTCTCCACTGCTTAGTCATTGCCTGATCCAGGGGGAAGAAGGGACGTTCTGTGGGGGTTCCCTCACACCCCTGGATGTTTATGCAGCGCCTTATGGTTTTCAAAGCATTTTACGTCCATGCACAAGTCACGTAACGTCTCTTGAATCTGTTTTCTCATCTGTAAAATGGGAATAATAACCACAGCTCAGTGGATTGGAGCCAGGCCTAGAGCTGGGAGATCTTGGATTCAAATGTGGCCTCAGACACTTCCTAGCTGGGTGACCCTGGGCAAGTCACTTCACTCCAGTGCCTAGTTGTTACTCCTCTTCTGCCTTAGAACCAACATACAGTGTTGTATAGTACTAAGATGGAAAGTAAGGATTTAGGGGGGAAAAATAACAATAACCACAGTTCCTCCCCCAAAAGTTTGTTATGAGACTTAGATGAGATAATATATGTAAAGTACTTTTCAGACCTTAAATTGTGGTATTACAAATGGAGATATTATTATTCTGTTGGTAGTGGGCTCTTCTTCCTCTTTCTCTGCTAATCTCTTCCTTTTCTTTCTCCCTCCATCTCTCATCTCCTGTCTCTCTTCTCCCTTCTTGTTTCCCCCTTCTCCTCTTCCCTCACAACAACATGATGGGTTAGGTCTTGTAGTTATTATTCCCCCCATTTTACAGATGAGGATACAAGCTCAGAGAGTAAAGTGACTCATTCAAGATCACACATCCTGTGATCATCAGAGACAGACAGTCCCAATCTAGGTCTCCAGCAAGCCTAGATTCAGGATTTTTCTTCTGTGTGTTCCATTGAGAGGCAACTAGGGAGTACAATGAGTAGAGTTGGACTTGGGGTCAGGAAGACCTGGGTTTGAATCTTGCCTCAAACATTTACTAGCTGTGTGACCTTGGGCAAGACTTTTAACTTTTCTCAGTTTCAGTTTCCTCCTCTGAGAAATGGGGCTGGTAGAGCAATGGAATCACAGTGGAGAGAGCACCATGCCTGGAGTCAAAGGATCTGCGTTCAAATCCCATCTACTTCTGACATATATTGGCTGCATAATTGTGGACAAACCAATTCACTTCTCAGTGTCCTAGGAAACTCACGGATACCGTGCCCAGATGCCCTGGGAGGGGAAGTTTCCATCTCAAGAATTTGATCTATCCCCCTGCCTCCCCTCTCCCCAAAGTGGCATTACTGGGCTTGGCACTGGGATAAAAAGGAATCTTTCCCTGCCCTAAAAAGAGCTTAAAGCCGAGAGGAACCTTAGAGATCCCTTATTCCAGGGATTCTTAACACCGTGTGTGTCATGGACCTATTTAGGAATCTGGTGAAACCTATGGATCCCTTCTCAGAATCATGTTTTTAAATTGGCCGCTAGGTAGAGGGAGTGCTGGCCTTAGAGTCTGAGTTCAAATCCTGCTTCAGACTCTTCTTAGCTGTTTCATCTTAAGCAAATCATGTAACCTCTCTGCCTCAGTTCCTCATCTACAACACAGGAATAATAACAGCACCTACCTCCCAGCGTTTGTCGTGAGGACAAAATGAGACGCTATTTATAAAGTAACTTCCAAACCCTAAATATTTTGAAAAAATATTTAGAAATCACTCTCACTGCTACCAGGTTCAGAGCCCTCGGCCTTCAGCAGCACCTTTGTTTTTTCCCAGATAGGGAAACTGAAGACCAGCAGGGTCCCACCAGGCAGAAAGCAGCTGGGATAGTAGAAAGGATGGCTTCGGGATCGGACACGGGGCATCTCTGCTCCTCCGTGGGGCCTCTGTGGCTCCCCTGGCAGCTGCTCGCCACCTTAGGAGGTTCTCGAATCTCCTGTCTGCCGGGGCCAACGCTACTAATTAGAATCCCAAACTGTGCCAAGGCCGGTTGCCAAAAGGCATTTCCTGCTGACTGCTCAGGGCCTTGGCCAGTTCAGAAGGATTTTTTCCTTGTTTTTTTTTTATTCTTTATTAAATTTTTTATTTTAATAACAGATTTCCACATAAGTGTTCCAAAGTCATATAATCCATATTGTCTCCCTCCTTTCTTCCCTCCCCCCTCACAGAACTGATAAGCAATTCAGTCTGGGTTATACATATGCTATCATTCAAAACATTTCCATATTATTCATTTCTGTAAGTGAATAATCTTATAGAACCAAAACCCCAAAACATATACCCAAATAAACAAGTGATAAATTATATATTTTCATCTGCATTTGTACTCCAACAGTTCTTTCTCTGGATGTGGATAGCATTCTTTTTCGTAAGTCCCTCAGAACTGTCCTGGATCATTGCATTGCTATTAGTAGCACAATCTATCACATTTGATTATTCCACAATATTGCAATTACTATATATAATGAAAGTTCTGCTTAATTCACTCTGCATCAGTTCATGGAGCTCTTTTCAGCTCTCTGAAATCATTCTGTTTATCATTCCTTATAGCACAATAGTATTCCATCACCATCATATACCACAATTTGTTCAGCCATTCCCCAACTGAAGGCCATCCCTTTAGTTTCCAATTCTTTTCTACCACAAAAAGAGCAGCTACAAATATTTTTGTAAGTCCTTTTCTCTTTTTTTATGGTCTCTTTGGGATATAGACCTAGTAGTGGCATTACAGGGTCAAAGGATACACAGTTTTATAGCCCTTTGGACATAGTTCCAAATTGCCCTCCAGAATGATTGAATTAGTTCACATCTCCACCAACAATGCATTAGTGTACCAATTTTGCCACATCCCTTCCAACATTTATCATTTTCCTTTACTGCCATTTTGGCCAATTGGCTAGGTATGAGGTGGTACCTCAGAACTGTTTTGATTTGCATTTCTCTAATCAAGACAGATTTAGAACATTTTTTCATATGTTTATTGATAGCTTTTATTTCTTTATCTGAAAACTGCCTATTCATATCCTTTGATTATTTATCAAATTGGGGAATGACTTGTATTCTTTTTTTTTTTTTGACTTGTATTCTTATTGACTTGGTTCTTTATATATTTGAGAAATGAGACCTTTATCAGAGAAATTTGTTTAAAAAAATTTTTTTTCCAGCTTGATGTTTCCCTTCTAATCTTGGTTGCATTGGTTTTGTTTGTACAAAACCTTTTTGATTTAATATAATTTAAAATATTCATTTTACATCCTGTAATGTTCTCTCTTGTTTGGTCATAAATTCTTCCCTTCTCCATAGATCTGACAGGTAAACTAGTTTATGTTCCTCTAATAATATCACTATGTTTAAAACATATACTCATTTTGACTGTATCCTGGTATAGGGTATGAGATATTGCCCTAAACCTAATTTTTGCTATACTGTTTTCCACTTTTCCCAGCAAGACTTTTCCTTGTTAAGGGCTTAATATGATTCGTTGAATGGAATGTTTCAGTGACCTCATTGATGGAGGCGTCCCCTCTCTTCAGCCTTGCAAATAGCAACCTCTCCACTCCTCCTCTCTTGGGTGTCTCTTAACCCTTTATGGGGATGAACACAGCAGGCAGCAGAACTTCCCCCAGGCTTCTTGGCGTTAAGTAGGTTCCAGTGCATCTCGACGGTGTAAAGGTTAAAAATTAAGGGGTTGGACTAAATTTATAAGAGTGTGATCACCGGGAATTATTACTCAAGCCAGAATGACTTTTTTATGGTAGTTTATTTACAAAAGGAGAAAGAGTGAAAGTAAGAAAATCAGAGAGAGTAAATATTTACTCTGGCCAGGTCTGAACCAGGCAGGGTTTAAGAGGCCCCAGCAAAGGGGACCAAGAGGTAGATTAAACAAGGGTTTTAGCCAAGAGGCCTCCTTCAAGATGAGGCCTCTCTGGAGGTTGGTACCTCCAGGAAAAGGAAGTCAGCCTTTTCCACTCACCCACATGGTAGTTCTAAGGGAAAATTCAAGAGCAATCCGAGGTTCCAAGCAGGAGCTCCTCCAGGATCAAGTTGAAGGCCAAAGACCTTGTCACAGGAAGTTCTTGCCACTTCTAAAGACCCTTCCTTTCATCACTTTCTGTGCCTTCCTTCCACTTTACATGGACCAATGACAGCTAAAGCTTTGCTTAGGACAGCCCATGGAACAGTCAGTCGATTCTGATTTGTCACCCACTATCGTACACGTGGGTCACAGACCCAGGATAAGTGGGGTGTATATGTTTCTGGTGATTAAATCTAAAAAATGGGCAGGGGAGGGTTAATCCCATCTTCACAATGGTCATCCATCAGTTATCCCTTGCTTTCAGTGCATGACAGGCCTACCTTCTTTTCCTGTTTTTATGATAATATCTTTTATGTTGCTTGGTGCACACAATTCAGCCTTGGTAATTGGCCCATCTGTCATCTCTCTATTGAGAGCCCTTAACCTGTTTCCTCATCTGGAAAATGAGGGAGTTGCACAAGAGAAGGGGTTCTTAACCTTTATTGTCAGAGACTCCCCTTGGGTATGCTAGTGAAGCTTGTCAATCCTTCCTCAGAAAAAGGTTTTTAAATGCATGGAATAAAGTACATAGAATTATAAGGGAATGCAATTATATTGCTCTATAATAGCAAATTGACAGATCCCAGGTTAAGAACCTCAGAACTAGTTAGCCTGTGAGGTCCCCTCCAGCTCTAGGTCTAGGATCCCATAAGCCTACAGATCAGTTATTTGTGACTCAGTTTCCCAACCTGTCCTAAATGCTTTGCTCTTAGGCGAGTCATTTGATCTCCCTGGACCAATGAGGGGAGTGGGCTAGCATGGTGGTTCTTTCCAGTTCTAGTTCTAAGTTCCTATGAAAATTTGCATTTTTGATCACCCAGAGATTGTGTTGATCCTTGATTCGCAGACAGATAAGCAGCCCTGGAAGAACAGAAGTATTAAAAAGATGGAATTTAGTTTCAGGGAGAAGTCTAGGGTCCGTTTTCTCAAATGCAATCCAGTCTGCTCTCTTCCTTCCCTCTGTTCATTTTCTAGTCTCACATCATAGTTCAGCTGTAGTGTCTGCCCAAAACTTAGGTGCTGATTGCACAGCTTTATGGAGTGATCGTCCCATGGTCTAACACAGTCTAGACAACAAACTTTTTTTTTTCATCCAATTGATTTTTTCTGAGTGGATCATTGACTGAACTGAACGTGACATCCCTGATATGGTCTGACCAGGTCAGAGGATGTTGAGATGATCATTTCCTTATATCAGAACACAGTACATCTCATAATTTGACCCAAGTTTGCATTCTTGGCCGACATATCCCTTTGTTCACTCACATTCAGCTTGAAGCCCACCAGAACTCCCCAGTCTTTTTTAGCCGAATGCTCTTTAGCCACAAATCTCCCACCTTGTGCTTCAGATCTTGATTCAGTGTCCTCTATTCACTTTAGTTTCTTACATATAGCTTGCAGCTACTTATATTTGAATATGTGTTATATGAGGGACCTAGCAGATAGAACTGGCTAGCCCCAGTGTCAGGAAAACCCAGGCCACCCCCAAATCCCACCTTTGACCCATACTACACATATGACCCGGGGAAGTCATTTAACTCACCATCCCAGAAAACTCTCAAGATTATTGCATTGCAGAGCAGGAGTCTGCCTGCATTGACAGACAGGAATTCCCAATACCAGCGAAATCATTAGGTTTGTGTTATCCAAAGAGGGAGAGAACCCCACAAGCCCTCTGTGGTCTGTGTGGCAAAAGCTTCGATCCTCATATGGGTACACAATGAACTTCATGGGATGCAGACTCTGAGATGATGCTAATTTGCCATTTCTTCTCTTTTTCCTTCTTCGGTTGGCCTGGATGTAGCGGCTTTCCAAAGAGGTCCAGAATGCCCTGGCCAGAGCCAGCAATACAGCTGAGGAGACCATAAGTGCCATGAAGACAGTCCGGAGCTTTGCTAATGAGGAAGAGGAGGCTGAGGTGTATGCCCGGAAGCTGCAGCAAGTGTACAAGCTGAACAGGAAGGAAGCCATGGCCTACACGTACTATGTGTGGGGCAGTGGGGTAGGTGTCACCCCCTCAGCCCCATCCAACCCTGAGCTTCTCAGCCTTCAGGGTCTAGCAGAGATAGCTGTGCTGGTTGGGTCCCTGGGATCTAGGGCTTCCCCTCTCCCAGCTCTTCCCACCAATTTCTGTCCCATTTCCCATATGGAACAGAGACCCCTCCTAACTAGTGCTTCCCTTTTCCTCTTCCTCCTCTCCCATGTCATTTTCTATTCTCTGTTCCCTGCGTGGATCAGAGATCCCAGGAAGAGGAAGTGGGAGAGCAGGGGTGGGAAGAAATTGGCTAAAGGGACTTGATTCAGCAAAAGGCTAACAAAGAAGCCATATTTCACTTTGTCCAGGAAGCTGTCAGAGAATACAGCTGAATTTTGGGGGAAAGGCAGGAGAGATAGGCTCTATCACAGTGTGTTCTCAGTGTCAGGAGATTAGGAACATTTTATATTTTTGGTAGTGAGTATACCAGCTCTTCAGGGTCCTTTTCATGAGAAATAATTAAGGGATGAAAAGGACAAAAAAGTTTTTGTGTGAAGGAAAAGATCTATATTATATTGCTGCTATTATAGATGGACCTTTTGATGCCTTATTGAGTTAGGAAAAAAGTTTTGTTTTAATAAAAACTGCTATTATATGTGCATAAGGAAACAGCTTTCAGTTAGGATCTGGACAGAAAAAAATCTATGGTGTAAAATATAGATGCATATCCCTTTGTGAATGATGTAGAATGATGCCTCACTTGTGTGTGGGAAAATAGTTTGATATTAGAAAAAGGCAAAGAAATATCTGTCCAAATCAATTTCAAAGGCTTTCATGGATAAACTCCACAGGAAAGGGTCTTAAATGAGTAGTATTCCTTACAATAGGATTATGAAATCATAGTCTTCATTCTAGAGGCCATTTAGTCCAGCCTCATCATTTTAAGGAAGAGGAAACAGTGACCGAGGCCAGTTAAGAGACTTTTCCAGAGTCACATAAGTATTAAGTGGTCAAGCCAGGTTTTGATCCTGGGTCCTCTGATGGACATGGGCATCTAGTGCCCATTTCCCCCGCATCACATTGCTTCTAAGATGACAATAATTGATAATACCTGACTTTCTTGGCATCTCCACTTTGGTTGATTTTCCTTCTCTCCTGGGGTGAGGGCTAAAGGTCTTTCTTTGAACTTGGACTTCACAGAGCTAGGAACTCAAGGGCATTTTCATGCAGTATCTCTGAGACCAGCAGGACAAACTCTAGAATACTACTACTCACCCAACATGACCGGCTCCTAAGATCTCCATTTGAGATTTTCTTGGCAAAGATACTGGAGTAGTTTGCCATTTCTTTGTCCAACATATTTTGTAGTCAAATAGGATTAAGTGATTTTAATAGGATTACACATATAGTAAGTGTCCAAAGGCAGATTTGAATTCAGGTCTTCCTGACTCCATGTGCCACCTAACTGCCCAATTTAAGGTTTAGCTTCAGTATTTGACCTTCCAACAAACAGTCCAAATTCATTTAAGTATTGACAAATTTGATCTTCTTGTTGTCCAAGGGACTCTCAAAAGTCTTCTCCTGCACCACAGTTCAAAAGCATTGATTCTGCAGAGCTCAGATTTCCTTATAGTCCAACTCTCACATTGCTACCGGAAAAACCATAGCTTTGACCATATCCTTTGTCAGCAAGGTGAGATCTCTGCTTTTTAGTATACTCTTCAGATTTTCCATAGTTTTCCTTCTAGGGAGCCAGCATCTTTTAATTTCATGACTGCAGACTCACTGTCAGGTGATCTTTGAGCCCAAGAATATAAAATCTGACTTGCTCCCATTCCTCCTTCTATTTGCCAGAAAGTGATGGGACTTGTCACCGTGATCTTAGTTTTGTTTTTTTTTTTTTTTTTTTATGTTAAACTTCATGTCAGCTTTTACACTCTCCTCTTTCACCCTCATCAAGAGGCTTCTTAATTCTTCTTCCCTTTCTGCTGTAAGAGTGCTATAATCTGCATATCTGAGATTGTTGACATTTTCCCCAACAACCTTTTGATTCTTCCACACTCTGATTTTGCATGATATGTTCTGCCTATAAGTTAAATAAGGTGACAATATATAGCCTTGTTGTACTCTTTTCCAATCTTAAATCAAACAGCTGTTCCATTTTCTTTTCTAACTGTTGCTTCTTGATCTGCAAACAGGTTCCCCAGGAGACAAATAAGATCACCAGATACTTCCATCTCTGTGAGAACTTGTCACGTTTTATTGCCATCCACACAGTCAAAGGCTTTAGTGTAGTCAATGAAGCAGAAGTTTTTCTGGAACTCCCTTCTCCATAATTCAGTGAACATGGGCAATTTGGTCTCTAGTTCTTCTGTCTTTTCAAAAGCCAATCTGCCCTTCTGGTACTTCTCAGTTCATATATTGCTAAAGCCTAGCTTGCAGAATCTTTTTTTTTTTAATGAATAAACTCATTTATCCAAACAAACAGAAGACAGAAATCAGAAAAATTATGCAGATTAGAGTATGTAATACATAGGGTGAATAAGTTCTTCCATTGGAAGGAAGCAAGCTCTATTCAACTAAGAGTCCCTGAAGCTTCCAGAGAGGCATAACTTGAAGAATCTCAAGCATAACCTTGCTGGCCTGTGAAATGAGTACAATTGTTGGGTAATTTGAACACTTTGACATTGCCCTTCTTTAGGATTGGGACTAAACTGTTCAGTTTTCCAAACTTGCTGGCATATTTAGTACAGTACTTTAATAGCATCACCTTTTAGGATTGTACAGCTGGAATTCTATCATCTCCACTAGCTTTATCGTTAGCTTCCCAAGGTCCACTTGACTTCATTCTCCAAAATGTCCTGCTCTAGATCAGTAACTATGCCATTGTGATTATCAATGATATTAAGATCTTTCTTGCCTATTGTTCTGCTTATTCTTTCCACTTCTTAATCTCTTCTATTTCTGTTAAATCTCTACCATTTTTGTCTTTTTATCATGCTTATTTTTTTCATGAAACATTCCCATGATATCTTTAATTTTCTTGAAGAGGTCTCTTGTCTTTCCCAATTTACTGTTTTCTTCTGTTTCTTTGCATTGTGCATTTAAGAAACTTTATTTCTCCTTGTTCTTCTCTGGAATTCTGCCTTCATTTGGGTATATCTTTCCCTTTCTCCTTTCTCTTTCATTTTCCTTCTTTCTTCAGCATTTGTAAAGCCTCATCCAATTGCCATTTTGCTTTCTTGCTCTTCTTTTTCTTTGGGATATTTTTTGTTGCTGCCTCTTGTACAATATTATGAGCCTCTGTCCATAGCTCTTCACATGCTCTGTCTACCAGATTCAATCCCTTAAAACTCTTCACACTACCACTTCCACTTCATATAAGAGATGTTAGTTAGGTCATTCCTATACAGTCTGCTGGTTTTCCCTATTTTCTTTCATTTAGGTGTGAATTTTGCAATAAGAAGCTCATAATCAGAGCCACAGTCAGTGAAAGGACTTGTTTTAACTGACTGTATAGAGCCTTTCCACCTTTGGCTGAAAAGACATATAATTAATCTAATTTCAATATTAACCATCTGGGGTTATCTATGAGTAGAGTGACCTTTGGGGTTATTGAAAAGGAGTGTTTACTGTGACCAGAGAGTTATCTTGACAAAACTCTATTAGTCTCTGCCCTGCTTCACTTTATACTCCAAGGCCAAACATTATTCCTATTATTCCATTTATCTTTTGATTGCCTCCTTTAGCATTCCAATCCTCTATAATGAATGTGACAGTTTTGGGGGCCGTTATTTCTAAAAGATGTTGTAGGTCTTCATAGAATTGAGCAGTTTTAGCCTCTTGAATGGTTTGCCTTGGATTAAAACCAATATCATTCTTTCATTTTTGAGATTATTCCCCAGTACTGTTTTTCTCACCCTTATGTTGACTATAAGACTGCTGCTCCATTTCTTCTGAGGAATTCTTGCCCACAGTAGCATGTGTAATTATCTCCTGAATTAAATTCACCCATTCCCATCCATTTGAGTTCACCAACACCCAAGACGCTGAATCCCATTTGACACATCCAGCTTACATTATTATCATAGATCTTATGTTCCGGCTTCCTCTGCAGTCTTGATCTCGGCAGTACCAGACTTTCCTTCCGTCACCAGATACATTTGCAAGTGAGCTTCCACTTCATTCGTCCTGGAGTTACCATAGTTGTCCTCCTTTTCCTTCCCCAGTAACATGTTGGACTCCTTCCAGCCTGAGGGGCTCAGCTTCCCGTGTCCTTTTATCATTTTTATACTGTCCATGGGGTTTTCTTGGCAAAGATGCTGGAGTAGTCTGCCATTTCCTTCTCCAGTGGATCACCTTTTGTTAGAACTCTCCACTAGGACCTGTCCTTCTTGGGTAACCCTGCTTGGTATGCAGCCCATGGTTTTATTGAGCTATGCAAGCTCCTCCGCTATGACAAAGCAGTGATCCAGGAAGAGCAGAGAGAAAGAGAGAAAAGTTTATGTTTATTCAAAGGAGGCCACTTGGACATTGCCGGTCTTGGAAGACAAGGTCTAGAACTGGCTCCACCAACTGTCACAAGCATTTTATGGATCACTGGGTTAAGTGACTTATGGGTCAGAGATGGAATTTAGAGGTAGACCATTCTTTATCTGCTATGTCCCTCTTACAAAAATTACTCAAATACTGAAAATAAAAATAGCTATAAACTATAAGCAATTGTGGTCAATGGAGGACATGTAAAGTTTTCCACTTGGGTTCAAAGAATCAACGTCCCAAAGACAAGATGGGAGAGAAATAGTTAAATGATAGTTCAGCTTTCCTGGTCTTGGTTTTCCTTGTCTATAAAATGGGGACAGATTCCTTTGTCACAGATGACATGTTTGTGTAAGGGGCATTTTCTAATTGGGAAATTTTTAGGTTACTTGCCCTCCTTTCTGTTTCCCCAAAGGGCAGGAAAGTAGCCTCCTTTAATATTGGCCCTCAGCAGAGAACTAAGATAGTGTTGTACAGGGGGAAAAGTACTGGCTCTGCAGGCAGAGGATCTGGGTTCAAATCCCATCTCTGAGGCCTTCTACCTACGTGTCCCTGGGCAAAATCATTTAAACTCCCAGGGCCAGATTGGGGTTTGGAATAGGCAGCCTTTGAGGTCCTTACAAACCCTCAATCTTCTCTCTCTCACACTCACTCTCTTTCTCTCCCTCCCTCCCTCTCTCTCTCTCTCTTTCTCTGTCTGTATATATATATATATATATTTATTTATATACTTATATATTTATATTTATATATTTATATATATTTATATATATGATGAAGATGCTTCTTCATCTATAAAGTGAGGAGGTTGGGGTTGGACTAAACAGTCACCATGGTCCCAGGATCCAGTGGGAGAGCAGAAGGGCAATTCCTACCCAAATCTGAGTTTTTCTCTTCTCAGCTCCCTTGATGGTTCCCGGGTCCTCCTGTCTCTGTTCCCTGGTGGGCTAGTGAGGAGTGGGGGGATGGGGGAGGGCCAGCCCAGGCCAGAATCCTGTGACCTAAATCCCAATTCCCTTTGTCCCCTGGGCATCCAGCTCACGCTGCTGGTGGTGCAGGTCAGCATCCTCTACTATGGGGGCCACCTCGTCATTTCAGGCCAGATGACCAGCGGGAACCTCATCTCTTTCATCATCTATGAGTTTGTTCTAGGAGACTGTATGGAGGTGAGCGCGGAACGAGGAGAGCAGGCCAAGGCACGAGCAGGGGAGATGGCTTTGGGAGGGGATTTGAGGGTGGGCAAAGTGAACAGAAAAAGCCCCATGGGCCAGATGGGGGCAGCCAGGGCCCTGAGGCCAGGGAAGGGGCTCCAGGGGAAGATCAGCTCATGGGACAGGGCATATTTAATCTGAAGAAGAGAAGCCTCAGAGAGCGGCAGGAGGGACACGAGAGCCGTGTTCCAGCACCGAAGGGTGGGCATATGGAGATAGGATGGAACCACAAGCATGGGGGCAAAGAGAGAGCTAGGCATAGGCTCAGCGTCAGGACGACGGTCTTCAAGGTGGGGGCTGGCTCGGAGGTGGCCTTTAAGCAGACCGGAGCGCTGCTTGGTAAAGATTCTTCTTCAGGGAGAAGGTAAATGAAATGGAGGCCGAGGTCCCTTCCCACTCCTGAAGCTATGGACATGCCTGGGAGAAGGGGGAAAGAGACCCTAAAGGGGCAGACTCTTACCAGGGGGGCCAGGAAAGAATGCACAGCGAGAAGGCTGCCCGGGAGCTCTTCAGGAAGATGTTCCATCTCTCTCCAGTGGGGAGGGAGGTGGGGCTTCCCTTCTGGCCCTCCTCAGCCTCTGCACCCTTTTGGCTCACAGGGATAGGACTCCTAGGAGCTACTAGGTAGTAATTTGGGGGGAATGGGATGGGGGTGGCTTGTGTCTCTCCAGTCGGTCGGCTCTGTCTACAGTGGCTTGATGCAGGGAGTAGGAGCAGCCGAGAAGGTGTTTGAGTTCATTGACCGGCAGCCGACCATGGTACATGATGGGAGCCTGGCCCCTGACCACCTGGAAGGCCGTGTGGACTTTGAGAACGTCACCTTCACCTACCGCACCCGTCCTCACACGCAGGTCCTGCAGGTGAGAGGGCCCCTCTCCTCCGCCAGGAAACCCTCGGGGTGTCACTTCCCAGCTGGAGGCAGAACCACGGGACCTCACAAAGTTGGGGACTTTCATCACCTTTTCCCTTTTCCTCCTAGATAGTAAATACTCTCCTTCCTCAAATTGTCCTGTATGTGCTTGCCTATCTATATGTTACACGTTGTGACCCTTCCCTCCCCAACAGAATAGAACTGACCATTAGAATAGAGCAAGACCATTTTTCATTCTTTCTCGTATCCCTAGCAGCTAGCACAGGACCTTACACGTGGCCAGTGATGAGTACACACACATTGGTTTGAATGGTCTTTTCTCCTCCAGAAAATGACCACGTTGGCCCAGATTCTGTCTAAGATCTCTTCCAGCTTTGGCCCTTTCTGTGGTTTGGTCATCCCTGACCAGGAGGGAGATGGGCAAGGAAGGCCTAGAAGAAAGGAGAGAAGTGGCCAGGCATAAGCTGATAATAAAGAAGCCCGGACGGACCTTCAAGGCCTTATAGACCCTGGGGAGGGGTTGTCAGAAGCGGTGGGTTGGGTTAGGGAGAGTTGTCAGAAGGCCAGCAGAGGCTCACAGATTTCCCGAGCGCTGAGGAGTCTACACAGGACCCGGCTCATCCTGGATCACAGGCTCTGTAAAAAGCTCCACAGGCTCCGGCGTTGGGCTGAAAGCAGGCAAATGAAACTCACCAAGTACAAACGTCGAGTCTTCAGCTTGAATTCAGATCCTGTGTCGGAAGTTTAGGATGAGTGGATGGGTGAGATAGTTTGTCTGAAAAAGAGCGGAGGGTTGTGGTGAGCCACAAATTCAGTTTCAGCTAACTGTGCTCTGGTAGCCAGGCTACCCTAAGAGAGCATCACGGGGTCCAGGCATGAGAAGGCAGTTAGTTATCCTTCCTCTGGTCTGACCAAACCACAGCCAGAGTCGGGCGTCCAGTTCTAACCAACTTGGTTTAGTAAGGATGGCGAGCCGGAGACTGTCTGGGGCACAGCCAGATCAGAGAAGGGCCTCACGTTTAGCCAGAGGAGAGATCACGAGAGTTGTAGGATAGATATGAGAATTGTAGGGCCAGCCTGAGGCTTGTCTTTGAGTATTCAAAAAGCCATTATGTGGAGGAAGGATTAACTTTGTTCTACTGGGCCTCAGAGGGCTAAGCCAGGCGCACTTGGTGGTGGTAGTGGTAGCACTAGGAAGAGCCCAATTTAGTCTAGATGCCAGGAAGAACAGTGGGAGCTATTGTAGTCAAGGTGGACTTGGGCTGCCTCCCCAGAGGTCAAGGACCACTTGGCAGGGACAGAGAAGGGAATTCCTTACTGTTCAATTGGGGCTTGGACTACATGGCCTCCAAAGCCCCTTCCAGCCCTGAGGTTCTGTGATTTTGCTTCAAAGGGATCCCCTTAGCATTGTGTCTCTCTGTCCTACAGAATGTGTCCTTCACCCTTTCTCCGGGGAAGGTGACGGCCCTCGTGGGGCCCTCAGGGAGTGGGAAGAGCTCCTGTGTCAATATTCTGGAGAATTTTTATCCCCTGGAGGAGGGTCGGGTGCTGCTAGATGGGAAGCCCATCAGCTCCTATGACCACAAGTACCTACACAGAGTGGTAGGTAGGCCGGGGACCTCTGGGCAGTGGATGGGAGTGGGCAGTGACCAGCAGGGCCCCTAAGACCTTGGACTCATCATCCTCAATAGAAAACAAGCTTCTTGTTGGCAAGGACTATTTTATTTATGCCATTGTAGCCTCAATACTCAGTATAGTGCCTAACACATAGTAGGGCTTAAAAATTTGTCTATTAATCAAGCTGTATTTCTAGCTGCTGGCATACATTAGATACTTAATAAATGCTTGTTAATTAATTGATCATTTAGCATAATCACTTGTTGGATTAGAGACAGCCCAGATTGGCTTATAGCCTATAAGTTTCCCATGGTCCCAGAGTCAGTTTTTGGTCAGGTGGATTAGGGGGGATGGATGGGGATTCTCTGTACCTTCCTGGGGGGACCCAACTCAGCTGTCCCTCTTCTTCATCTCTCCTCCCTCTCCTCCTCCCATGCAGATCTCTCTGGTGAGTCAGGAGCCTGTTCTTTTTGCCCGCTCCATCACAGACAACATCTCCTATGGGCTGCCCACTGTGCCCTTTGAGATGGTGGTAGACGCAGCCCAGAAGGCTAATGCTCATGGCTTCATTATGGAGCTGCAGGATGGCTACAACACGGGTATGGACACACACACACACACACACACACACACACACACACACACACACACACACACAAAATGCCTTCCTACCTAAAGAATACATCTCCCCTCCCAATACTAGAGATTCCACACTAGAATGTCTCAGGATATGGGGTGCATTCACATTATGACTTGGAGACTCATTGGCTGTGTGACCAGGAGCACCTCCTAGAGGACAGCTACTGTCTGTGGCCTCTTCGTGTATCCACAGTGCTTAGCCTGGGCCTGACATCCAGTGTGAGCTTAATAAACGTTTATTGAATTGAATTTAACATTTCTGAGCCTCAGTTCCCTCATCTGTAAAATGGGAATGTAATACTTGTAGTGTTTGGCTCATAGAATTATTGCAAAGACCAAAGAGAGAATATAAGGATTATATAAGGGAGTGGAGGGGAGACTAAGACCATGAATCATGTAACCATGAAAAAATTTTCTAAAAATTAAAATAAATAAACAAAAAAAGATAAAATGTTGGGATTGGGGGAAAAAAAGGATTATATAAGAGATGGCCATTGGTATTCTTGGCAAACTCTTTTTTGGCTTTTTTTATTTATACCTTTCTTCATTCAGTCCTCATTTCCAGATGTACCTTTCCCTCTCTTTTACCTAGTAGGTCATTCTTTGTAACAAAAAAATAGGGAAAACAGCAGTTCTGAAAAAGGACCCCACACATCAGCCAAATCAGACAGTATATGCAGTGTTCTTCAAACATAATCCCCAACTCCTGTAAAGAAATGGCACTGTATTGTCTTATTTTTGTTGTTTATTTTGGCCTTTGTGTTCATTTTTTAATTTAAATTTTATAATTTTTTCCAGTTAGTATTTTTTACACCTATTTCTCCTTTCTTTCTTTCCACCTGCCTCCTTCCCTCCCTCTGCCCCCATCTTTCCCTCACTTCCTTCCTTCCTTTCTCTCTTAGAATAAGAAGAGCATTAAAGGGCTAGGCAATGGGGGTTAAGTGACTTGCCCAGGATCACACAGCTAGGAAGTGTCTGAGGCCAGATTGGAACCCAGGACCTCCTGTCTCTAGGCCTGGCTCTCTATCCACTGAGCCATCTAGCTGCCCCCTCCTTTTTTTTCCCCACTCTTCCTCTCCTTGTCTCTCCTCCCTTCTCTCTCTAGCCTTACCCTTCCTTATATTCTTACCTTTTTCCATTTGAAAAGGAAAAAAAAAGAAAAAGTCTCCATGACAAATATTCATAGTCAAATAAAAAATTCCCACACTGGACATGTCCACAAATCTATCTCTTAATCCACCCCCTCACTCCCTGTGAGGGAGGTGGGTTCTCATGCATCATCCTCCATCCTCTTCAGTCTTGGTTGGTCATTTCATTCATCAGAATCCTTCAGTCTTTCAAAGTTGTTCTTGGGAATGTTGTTTCTAAATAAATCTTTCCCCTGGTTCTACTCACTTCACTCTGTATCCGTTCCTAGAAGTCTTCTCAGTTTGGAGGTGAATTATTCTCATTTCTCTAGGGCCAAGCTTGGTTATTCTAATTTTGCAGAATTCCATTTTGTGTTGCTCCTTCATTTGCATTTTTGTGGTCATCGGTGTGCTCCCGGTTCTGCTTTCTTCTCTCTGGATCCGTTCATCTAAGTCTTCCCATGCTTCTCTGGATTCCTCCTGTTTACCATGTCTTACAGGGCAGTAATGTTCCACTATGGAGTCATACACCATAAGTCACTCCACCTTCCGTCCCCCAAGAGGCAGATTGCTGGCCTCTCGAGCACACAAGAAGGGGGGGTGCCACTAAGATGCTAACACGGTGGGGTAGGTGAGCTCTAGCTTGTTGCTGTTTCCTCTGGAAGGAATTCTTGGAGACGGATGCCAAAGGTGGTGGGGAGAGTCAGCGAGAGGGAAGGAGGCACTAAGTGTCCACTCTTAAGATTTCACCCTTTGCTCTGGCCCCTTGGAGAAAGCCCTGGCCTCTGTCCAGCATCTTGAGCCAACTTTGTTCCCTGCTATAGAGACCGGAGAAAAGGGTGCCCAGCTGTCTGGTGGCCAAAAGCAGCGCGTCGCCATGGCCAGAGCCCTGGTGCGGAACCCACCTGTTCTCATCCTGGATGAGGCTACCAGTGCCCTGGATGCAGAAAGTGAATATATGGTAAGGGGGAGCAAGCCCTGGGGACAGGCAAAGGATCAGCCCATGGAGGCTGACGTGGCAAGTGCAGTCTGGCCCAGAACAATAAACATGCCCCTCGGAGAGGCCCCTCTCCTTTTGGGTAAAGTGCTTGGAGACCCTTAGTCATCAGAAGGGCTGGAAGAAGATGGTCCCTGAATGGTTCTGGAACTTTGAACAAGTCTCAGTTTCCCCAGTTGTAAAATGGGGGGGGGCGTGCAGTGTGGTATGTAGAATACTGAACTGACAGGTCCCACCTCTGAGTCATTTATCTCCCAGAGCCTCAGTTTCCTCAGGAGTCAAGTGGTTGGACCGAATGACTCATGAGGGCCATTCCAGCTCCAGACATGTGGCCTGAGCTCCCAAGTCACTCAGCTTCTCCGGAACTCAGTTTCCCCTTCTGTGTGTACAAGGAGGGGGTTGGCCCCTGCCAGCCCTAACGATGCAGTCTCTCATGGGGCTGAGGGCAGCTCATAAAGCGGCCGTCTAAATCCCAGAAGATCTTGAGAGGTCAGACCGTTGGACCAAATAGAATAAGATGACGTGCAGAAGGGAAAGATAGTAAGCCTTGTACTTGGGTTTAAAGGAAAAGCCCCCTCAGGATGAGCCAGGTGAGACGTGTTGGCCAGGAGCAGAGCCCCTGTCCCAGGAAGAGGCGGGGGTCCGCCCCACAGTCCTCTGCCCGTGCCAGACGTCGGCTGTTTGATGGATAGGCTGGAGAGTCTCCAGAGGAGGGAACCCAGGAGGGCCGGGCATGAGTGTTCACTGTTTGAAGGGCTGTGTGCAAGGGGAGCAGGGCTGAGCCTTGAGCTGCTGGGCCCCAGAGGGCAGGACCAGGAACAGTGCAGGGACGCCCCAGAGTCAGATTTAGGCAGGACAGCAGGAAGAACTTCCGACCATCGGGCCGACCTGGAGTGGCCTGATCTGCCTCAGACGGCGGTGGGGCTCCCCCTTCTTGGAAGTCGTCTGACGGGCCGGTGAGCATTTGCTCTGGACGTCGCCGTGGGGGGACCCCACTGCATGTGGGTTGAGGTTGTGGGCCACCACTTTCAGCCTCTGGGATCCAGGGGACCACACGGGTCTCTGAGGGATGAAGTCCAGCCTCGTGACCTGGGAACTCAGGGCCCTGCATTGCAGCTCTGTGCCCGCCGCCCTGTTCTCCCCTTCCCCTGTGCCACCCCACTCTCCCGTCCTCTGTCCCCAGATCCAGCAGGCGATCCACGGCAACCTTCAGAAGCACACGGTCCTGATCATCGCCCACCGCCTGAGCACCGTGGAGAAGGCTCACAGCATCATCGTCCTGGACAAGGGGCGCGTGGTACAGCAGGGCACCCACAAGCAGCTGCTCACCCAGGGCGGCCTCTATGCCAAGTTGGTTCAGCGTCAGATCCTGGGCCTGGAAGCGGGCAGCGACGACGACAGCGGAGGTAGCGGGAGCAGCCGGCAGGAGATGATGCTCTTTACCTCCAGCCACAAGGAGCCCCCAGACGGGCACAGCGACGTGCACAAGGCATGAGGCCCTCCTCCCTCCACCCCATCCCCACCCCAGGATGGGAGCGGAGGCTGCCTTGCCTGAGCTGGCAGAAGCACCTGAGGGAGGCCCAGGGCAGCCCCACCCAGAACCCGCCGGGACCTGGGGGCCCGTCTTACTTGAAGGCAGAGGCTCAAGTCCACTCCCATAGAGGGCAAGGCCTGTTAACTAGTCGAGCACATGCCGCTTCATGCTTCCCTCCTGTCCTCGAGATCATCCCCTCCTCCTCCCGGCACCTCTAGGCCGGGCTTCGTAGCAGAAACTGGAGGTGTTCCCTTCGCAAGCACCCGTGCTCCCCCTCACCAGGCAGGGCCATCCCACCCATGCCAGGGTGGTGAAACGTACTGCTCCTCTCCCTGGTCCCTGCCCCTTCCCTGCCTGAGTTATAGAGTCATTGGTGGGGAGGGGGCCCATACTCGTAGTTATGTCCTGGTGCCCACCCAACACCACATTGGCAGGTCCTCCTGCCCAGGCGCCTGTGGGGGGAGTCAGAGGCCCATTTTTAAGCTTCCTGAGAGCTTTTGATTGTTGTTCTTTAAAAAAAAAAATCACTTCTCCATTAAATAGCTAGGAAAGATTCTGGGTTAGTCCCATGAGAAATTCCCCAAACCTCTGTTACCCCTGGGATCTGAGGGTGATTCATCCTCCCACTGGAAAAGAGGCCAGTGCTAGCCCCGTGGAGGTTAGGGTCTGCAACCACGCCCATTCTCACCATCCACTTTTGTGGGAGCTCTCCCCAGGCTGCCCCCTGCCCTAGCACGGGAGAGGAGATGACACGGTTCCAGCCGGCTGCATCCCTCCTAGGGAAGGGCATCTCCTATGTTCCGGGGGCCTCAGAGTGGGAGGCCCAGCCCTGCTCCCTTTATCCCCTCGCCCCCTGCCTGCTGAGTTAAGGAGGGCCACCGGGCCAGGCCAGGCTGGAGTGAGGGGGACGTCCATCCTCAGGGTCTTCCTTCTTCCAGTGCCGCTGAAGCCAAGCCAGACTCACTGTGAACCACAATGAACCTTAATCCTGGGGAGTGAGGGGCCAGACGGCACCCAGGCTGCAGGGCGCAGACCATGGCACTGCCTTGGGGCGGCTGGCACCCATCTCCAGCACTTTAGGCACCCCCCATGCCCCAGCCCCCTGTCCCTGCCAGCTGGCAGCCTCCCCTTCTCCTCTGCTCTCTGCTGTTTGCAGGTCTTTTGATTGTGATGTTCTGTTCTCTGTTTGTAGGGTTGCTGGGAGGGTCAGGGGAAGCTGAGCCTGTTTGGGGGCTTTTCCCCAGCCCTTGGGGAGCCCTCCTCTCAATAAAGTACTACCTCTGTCCCTCCAGCCACCTGTGTCTCCCTCCTCCTTCTGCTCCACCCCATTGGTCCTGATTGGATGGGAGGTTGGGGGAGGCTGTCATCCTCCCCTGGAGCCCACAGGTGCTCCCCTAGGTCCCTCCCTAGCCCCGAGCCTGGTGTGCTTTTCTGTAATGATGCAGCCACACCTGGGCCCTCTCTGTGCTGGGGAGACAGGAAGCTCCCTGGCCTTCTCTCCGGAGCCTTCCCATCACCCTCCCGGAGCTGGGAAAACAGAGGGGCCTCCCTTGGCTCCGCTCCCTCCGTCAGGCCTGCCTTTGCTGGGGACGGCCCTGCTAAGCTGGTGGTTTCTGTGGGTATAGAGCCACCTGCCTCTGTATGACTTGTGCCTGTTAATAACACGGGGAATTTTCCTGGGGCTCCCCCTTCCCCGTTCCCAGGACTCCCTTCAGTTCCTGAGAACTCTTTGACCCTTCTTCACACTTGCAGATAATGACACCATTCATGGCCTTCTTCAGCCTTTGCTCATCTTCGACCATTGGCCTTGCCCTTGCCCTCGCCTTCTTCTGGCTGGGGCCTTTGTCCTGGCATTTGCTCTGAGCCTGGAAGGTGCCAGGGGGACCATATGCTAAATCAGATGTAAATAGGCAGAGCTCTGGGCCTGGAATCTGGAAAACCCGAGTTCAAATCTAGCCTCAGACTAACTGGCTGTGTGACCCTGAGTTTTTTTTAAAATATTCATTTGTTTATCATTAATTATTATTATTATTTATTGCTTCAGTTCCTATGGCTGTAAAATGGACATAACGCTTACAGGAAAGTTGTGAGGATCAGACACAGTGCCTGGTACATATAAATGCTCATTCTCTCTCCCCTCTCCCTGCTCATGCTACAAAGACCAAGTCCCCAGGGCAGTGAAGCGGTCCAGTGGATTGAGAGGAAGACCTAGAGACCTGAGGTCCTGGGTTCAAAACTGGCCTCAGACACTTCCTAGCTGTGTGACCCTGGGCAAGTCACTGAACTCCCATTGCCATGGAACCAATACTGAGTATCAATTCTAAGAGAAAAAGTACAGGCTAAAAAAAAATACTGAGCTCTCGTCCTGTTTTCCAGATGAATAAGCAGAGGCCAAAGGCCCCTTTGCATTTACAGCAGGAAAAAGACCTTAAAGTTCATCCAAGCCCCTTCATTTTTTACATAGGGAACAAGTACAAGAGAAAGTACCCCATCCCAGGTTACATCACTGTTATCTAAGGAGCAGATGCTGGATCTGAACCCAGGTCCCTCTGGCTTTCATTACATCCCAGAGCTGCTCACTTTACTCATAACAACCTTGTGAAATAGGGGCTCTTAGGATCCCTGTTTAACAGATAAGGAAACTAAGGCAGAAAGGAGGGGAAGTGACTTGCCCAGGATCACACAGCTACAAAGTATCTGCAGCAGGATTCAAATGTAGGTCTTTGTGATTTCAAGTCCACTATTTTAGACTGGACCACTCAGCTGCCATAATCCAGGACGTAGAGACCCATTTACCACAAAATGAGATGGCTCCCCATCCCTACCCCTTCTTTTACCTAATTCTGGAATTTGGCCAGACATTCTCTCTTCTGGCTTCCTTGGGTTAAAAGTACTGACTGGCTCTTCCTCTCTCCCCCTTTTAATTTCCTTCTGCTGCCTGCATGTCTCCAGGCAGGATGTGGGTTTGTGACCCGTGCTACCAGCAGGCCTTCCTGAGAAGTGCCAGGCTGGGGCCCTCACCACCAGGGACTCGGTCTTCCCTGGAGGGAAAGTAGGTCCAAGGCCAGCAGAAGAGGCCAAACCCAAACCCCAGGGGGACATGCTTTGAACCCTGGTGCTCCAGACCAGTCAAGGGAATTTCGATACTAAATAAGAAGAGAGAGAGAGAGAGAGAGAGAGAGAGAGAGAGAGAGAGAGAGAGAGAGAGAGAGAGCGAGCAAGAGCACTCTCTGTGTGCCCTATATGCATCTGGGCACTTTGTGTTTAATGAGCCAAGAAAGGGAGGGTGGGAGATAGTTTCCTGCTCAGTAACAGGAATCTGACATTGGCTCCTTAACGGCCCACTCTTGCCACCCACTCCTCAGCCCATGTCAATTGTCAGAATTCTAGAGCTGGAAGGGACGTCAGAAATCTTCTAGAGCAACGGTCCTCCTTTTACAGATGAGGAAACTAAGGTCTAAAGAGGAAGTGCTCCCCCTTAGGGGAATGGAGAGATGAATGATGGACTGATTACCAAGGCTCAACCATGGCCCTTGTGAGAGATTTAGCAACTCCCCCAAAGTCACATAAATACTGTTGTGACAACTTCCTTCTAACAGACCTGAGGCCGTTTATATTTGATTGTTTTCCCTTCCATAATATGTCCTCCCGCTTCCACCTCCATAAAGCAACCTTCCCCGCAAGCCACATTAGTGAGGAAGCAATAATGAAAGTGCCAGTTGGCAATTCTGTTGCTCTTCACTATTTACAAAGTGTTCTTCTTAATGTGAACTCATTTCCTGAGCAGCTCCCTGCAAGGGTTAGTGCAGTTGTAGCAACCCCTCTAAGCTGGCACTCACACTCCCAGGGTGCAGGCTGCTGGCTCAGGACCGGGACTAGTGGGAGGTCTAGGGTATCCTGTAGGTGGCTCCCATTAATGAGAGATAGATAGATAGATAGATAGATAGATAGATAGATGGATGGATGGATGAATGGACGGACAGACAGACAGACGGACAGACACAGACACAGACAGATAGATAGTTGGATGGATGGATGGATAGATGGATTAGATGGATGGATAGATAGATAGATAGATAGATAGATAGATAGATAGACAGACAGACAGACACAGATAGATAGATGGATGGATGGATAGATGGATTAGATGGATGGATGGATAGATAGTAGAATAAAAGTTAGACGATAGATCAATAGATGATAAACAGATAGATGGATAGACAAATGATAAATGGGCAGATGATAGATTAAAAGACAAGACAGATGATAGATGATAGATAATAGTTGGTAGATCTAGAGAGATAAATAGAGAGACAGACATGCAGAGATAGGCAGACAGATAGATATAGACAGATAGATGAAAGAGACAGACAATAGACAGATGGACAAATAAATGGATAGAGATAGGTGGCTACTACTAACAATAGATGGAAAGAGATGGATGGATGGATAGATAGATAAATAGATATCAGGGGTACCCAATGGTGTGCTTCCCCTTAATCATTTAGTAAATACAGTTCATTCTTTTTTAAAAATCCTTATCTTTCATCTTAAAATTAATATTGAATCTTAGTTCTGAGCCAAAAGAGAAATAGGGGCTAGGCAAAGGGATCAAGTGACTTTCCCAGGGTCACACAGCTAGGATATATCTGAGGTCAGATTGGAACCCAGGATCTCCCATCGCTAGGCTCGGCTCTCAATCCACTGAGCCACCCAGCTGCCCCCAACATAGTTAACTCTTAGCAAAGGCATTTACCAAAATGATAAGAATGAGTGGATGAAAGAATGGAGTGTTTATTAAGCACTAAGTGCTAAGCACTGGGGATACAAACAGAAAAGTCAGGCAATCCCTGCCCTTGAAAAGCTACCATTCTAATCGTGGGTAAGAGGGCACTTACGGGAATAGGGGGGGACAGCTAGGTGACTCAATGGAGAGTGCCAGGCCTGGAGATGGGAAGTCCTGGGTTCAAATGTGGCCTCAGACACTTCCTAGCTATGTGACCCTGGGCAAGTCACTTAACTACCATTGCTTGACCCATACTGCTTTTCTGCCTTGGAACCAATGCACTGTATTGATTCTGTGAGGAAAGATAAGAGGTTTTGAGGTGTTTTTTTTTAAAGAAAGAAAAGATCCCATAGTCCTTAAGCTATAGATATTATTGTCTCTTTAATGTCATTTCCACTAATGACATTTCTAAAGAACAGTCAAGGACTTTGGTGGCAGGATTTCCTTTTCTGGGCCTATTTATGTTTTATCTTTTTCCATGAGAGTGAACTTCTTGAGGGCAGAGACCATCTTTTTGCCTCTCTTTGTACCCTCAGCTCTTAGCACAGTGCTTGGCACCTAGTAGATGCTTAATGAATGTTCAGTGATTGCCTGGCTAAAAGTGGCTGAGACTATAACACTTGGGCAAGAATCCATTGCCAGGCTGTACCTCTGCTGAAGTTGTTTCCCAGAAGGATGGTCAAGAGCCCGGGGCTAGAAGCATTGCTCTTCTCAAGGCTCCTTGTTTTGGGGTCCTGGGCAATGTCCAAAATTGGAGTCAGAAGGAAGATGGCGGCCGTGGTGGTGGTGGTCTGACTGCTCAGGCCTGTGCTACCTTCCCAACATAGAAAGAGTGTTATCAAACAAAATATAATGGTAGTGACACACACAAAAGACACGTGAGTGGCAAAGGTAATCCACCCCGTGATACTCCAGCACCTGGAAGGCCTTTCCCTCTTCGTGCGCCTCCCCTTGGCTATAGCTCCTCAGCTAGGCTGCTTGGTCAGCTGGCTTCCCATGGTCCGATTATCTTCACAGCTGGCTCTTTTCTTGGCTGCCAGGGATCCCGCTCCTCCAGCCTCTTCCTCCCTGGAGCGTGTCGGCATTAGTTTCTGTCTATGCCTCCTCTTCCCACTGGATGCAGTTTCTTCTATTGAGCTAGTAGCTCCCCTTCAAAATTCTATGAGCCATGGAAGAGTTGGGACAGGAAGAAGACCAATTCCCTTCTTCCCCCCACAGGGACCTGCCTCGAAGGCCTCTCCCAGTTCCAAATTGATGGTCCTGACTCTCCTTGGGCAGGTTCTGGCTCGAAATCTCTCCTCCTCTGAACTGCTAAAATTCACCCTGGGCTCAACTCTTTAAAGCCCCCAGTGGTACGGCGAACTGTTTGCTCAGCCAATTAAGTCGCTCCCTCCTTGACTCAAATCAAGTCAATAAGCATATTCATGATTATTTTTTTAGACCCTTATGGCCGTCTTAGAATTAATACTGTGTTTTGGATCCAAGGCAGAAGAGCAGTGAGGGCTAGCTAGACGATGGGGGTTAAGTGACTTTCACACAGCTAGGAAGAGTCTGAGCTGAGACTTGAACTCAGGACCTCCCATCTCTAGGCCTGGCTTTCTCTCCACTGAGCTACCTAGCTGGTCCCAAGCACATTCATTTTTTTTTTTTTAATGAGCTGGAGAAGGGAATGGCAGAGCGCTCTAGTATCTGTGCCAAGAAAACTCCAAATGGGGGTCATGAAGAGTTGACCATGACTAAACCCCCCCCCAAACAACAGCTTCTTGACTCTGTGCCCAGAGAGCCGACCACTGCACCACCTTGATGCCATGCTGAAAAAGGGCCTTGTTATGAAGAGCTTTGAAGGCCAAACAGAGGATTATGTTGGATCCTGGAGGGGACTGGGGAGCCACTGGAGTTTACTGAGTAGTGGGGCAACATGGGTAGATCTGCCCTTTAGGAAGAGTAATTTGACGGCTGAGTGGGGAATGGGTTTGAGTGGGGAGAGACAGGAGACAGAGAGAACAGCCAGAAAGCTATGGCAATAGTCCAGGAATATCGAGATGGCCCAATCAGAAAAGCGTCCATACCTCAGAAGGGGATCAGCTCGCCAACACATTCAAACTTTATCCTCCCTCCCCCACCAGAAAAAGCCCAAACTTGATCCCTGTGCCTACATTCTGTGACTATGAACTAGGAGTGGAGGGATGGGAGGCAGGAGTGGATCTCACCCCCCCCTTCCCTTGATCAGATTGGATCGTCCTGTTTTAAAGATGAGGAAACTGAGGCCCTGGGAGGATCGATGACAAAGCAAGCAGTGAAGGCAGGATTCAGATCCATCTTTTGTCTCAGTCCAGGCTGCCTCTCCCAGCTCTGTTCTCAGTGCCACAGAATTATGTTGGAACCTGATATTTATAAAAGTAGTGCTGTGGCTGCTCAGTGGATGAAGGGATAGCCTTGGAGTTATCATGATCTGGGTTCAAGTCCTGCTGTCTGCACATACTAGATGTTAGATAATGGGCTGGTCTTGTGGCATGAAGCAATTTTCTCAGACTATAAATTACTGATGAGTTGTAAATTGGATTCTAGGGAGAAAGTTTCCACCTTGGAATTTCTCTGCCAGTAATTTCCCTGAATTAAAATCACAGGTTCAGACACAAAACAAAGAACTTTTTTTAAAAAACCCTTAGCTTCCACCTTAAAATCAATACTATGTACTGGTTCCGAGGCAGAAGAGTGATGAGGGCTAGGCAATGAGAAATAAGTGACTTGCTCAGGGTCACACAGCTAGGAAGTGTCTGAAGTCAGATTTGAACCTGGGACCTTCCATCTCTAGGCCTGGCTCTCAATCAATCCACTGAGCTACCCAGCTGCCCCACATCACACTTATTTTTTAATATATCCCCCACCTCCCTTTCCAGTAAGCCATCCCTTGTAACAGAGCAAAATAAGGAGGTACAGCAAAGTCAACCAACACCCTGACTGTAGACACAATATAATATTCCACATCTATAGCCGCTTACCTGGACAAGGAAGGGAAGGGGCTGCATTTTCCCAATTTCTCTGTAACTTTGCAGTGTTTGTTCTATTTTATTGTTACTTCCATTTACTTTGCCTTCATTTTACATCAGTTCATATTGGTCTTCCTGTGCTTCTCTAAAGTCCTAACATTCATCAATTCAATTTTTTTCCCCCAAACCCTCACCTTCTGCCTTAGAATCAATACTAAGTATTGGTTCTAAGGCAAAAGAGAGGTAAGGGCTAGGCAGTGGGGGTTAGATGACTTGCCCAGGGTCACACAGCTGGAAAGCATCGCATTCATCAATTCTTTTAGGTACAGCAATCTCCCATTTCATTCATGTACCAAGACTTGTTTAGCCATTCCCCAATCAATGCACAAATATTTTATTCTATTACTTGTTGCAACAAAGAGTGCTGAGAGATGATTTTGATATATTGATATATTGATATATTTGATATATTGACATATTTGATATATTTGACATATCTCATTGATATAACAACCTTAGGTTATGTGCTTCCTAAGAACGAGGACTGTCTGCTTTTTTTTATTTGTATTTATGGTGCTTGTTATACAGTAAACACTTAATAACTGCTTTCATTCACTCATTTGTAGATCATAGATTTTTTTGTTGTTAATTAATTTAGAATATTTCCCCACGGTTCCATGATTCATGTTCTTTGTCTCCCCTCCTCCCTCCCCCCTCCTGGAGCTGACAAGCAATTCCCCTGGGTTACCCATGTATCTTTGTTCAAAACCTATTTCCATATTATTTCTGTTTGCAATAGAGTGATCATTTAAAGCCAACATCCCCAATCATATCCCCACCAAACCACGTGTAGATCATATATTTTGAGCTAAAAGAGACCTCAGAGGACATCTAGTCTAACTCTCATTTTAGGTCTGAGTAACAAAAGCCCAGAGAATTAAAGTGACTTGCCTAAGGTCACTCAGCCAGAAATTATCTGAGGCAGAGCTCAAATCCAGGTCTTCCTGACTCCCGGAGCCGGCACTCCATACTATGCTGCAGGGCCTGGATATATAATTCCAAATTGTTTTCCAGAATGGTTGGACCAACTTGCCGCTTCACACATAGCCCTTCAGTGTGCCCCTCTTCCTGCAGCCTCTCCAACATTAACTAGTCTTACTTTTTGTCCTCTTTGCTAATTTGCTTTTTTTTGCAGATGAATCCTTAGGAGCTCGTTCCAAATCTCCCAGTTCCTTTCACTGCTTCCCCCCACCCGCTTCCCTCTCCTGGGGCAGCCCTGAGAGCTTGATTAGTGCATTAAATAGCAAATTGCCAGGATGGCAGATGTGTTTTGATGTGTTTTTCCAACCCTCCTGCCCTAGCACCCCAGAGAGATGCTGGCTAGAGCCAGGCAGCTGATCTGATTTGAAGCCAAGAGTCACAGTGGATGGTTCCAAGGATAACCAGGGCCCCAGGGTGTTCATCATATGCCAAACAAGAGCAGAGCCAGCTGTGGCCATAGAAAGCTCAGCATCCTACCTTGGACAGATGTGGAGGTGGTTTCTTCTGCCCGGGATGCTGCCATTCTCATTCATTTTGGTCTCGCAGTTGCCCCAGTTTTCATCTTTCATAGGATTGAGCCATGCCACTGTCTTTCCCAGAAATGGAAGCAGGTGGTTCTTGTCCTTCTATAAATACATAGCCCAGCATTTAGTAGAGCACCTCAGAAATCAGTATTCCTCAGGGCAGCTGGGTGGCTCAGTGGATGGAGAGCCAGGCCCAGAGACTGGAGGTCCTAGGTTCAAATCTGGCCTCAGACACTTCCTAGCTGTGTGTGTGACCCTGGGCAAGTCACTTGACCCCCATTGCCTCGCCCTTACCACTCTTCTGCCTTGGAACCTATACACAGTAGTGATTCTAAGGTAAGGATGTAAAAAAAGAAAAGAAAGAAATCAATATTCCTTTTTCTCCTGCTCTGCCATACCTACATCTATATCCTTCTTTTGCTCAAAATCAAATCTGTTGCCACAATGCCTTTCCTGACCACTCTAGTTAATGAATCAGTTAAACAACAAGCCTTTTAAATGGCTAGGATGTGCCAGGCACTAAGGGAGGTGCTGGGGATACGAAAACAAAATAAAACAAAACAAACGGAACCATAGACTCTACCCTAAAGGAAGTTACAATCTATCTGGGGAAAAAACTTATATAAGCAGATACGAAACAAATTCAAAGTTGTTTTTGGAGAGATTAGTGTGAACCTTTATTAAAATTAATTAACTAGCTGGGAGATTAGGAAAGCTTCCAAGAGGGGGGTGGGCGATGCTTGGCCAGAGTTTTGAAGAAAAAAAGAGATTCTAAGAATCCTCAGCCGTTTCTTCCTCTTCAGAAGCTTAGAGTCTATGCCACACACAATTAAACACGTCATTATTTTCTGCCCATGTTTGTTATTTTATTTAGTCAAATTCCTTTCCCTTAAGACTCAGCTTAAGTACAATGATTTCCAGGAGGCCTTTCCTGGTCTCCCCAGTAGCAAATGCCATCTATCCTCAAGGTCACCTCCTATCTACTTTGCATATATATATATATGTTGTCCCCTCCTCTACAATGTAAGTTTCCTGGAGCTATTTAGAGGAAGAGCTTGTGAATCTATTCTCCTCTCCTCTCTTGGGGCCCACCTTCCCCTCTCAAAAATCCAGTGAGAGATGTCGCTTTGAGGTCAGGGACCTTTTTTTGCTTTTTCTTTATATCCCCAGTTTGTTGCACAGTGTCTGTGCAAAGTAGTTACTTAATAAATGTTTGTTGATTGACTAAGGGAAGGGCCTGGGGTTTCTACTTCTTTGAATCCCTGGAGTTAGCCAGTGATGGTGAACCTTTTAGAGGAATGGGTGTGCATGGAGAGGGGGAGGGGAACAGCCCAGCCTCGTGTCCCTCTGGCTTTCTAGTAATGAACTCTGGCAAACTCTATGTTGGGCAACAGTGAGCATGCCCACAGAGAGGGCTCTGACTGTCCCCTTTGGTATGTGTGCCATAGATGTGCAACCATGGGGCCAGACTATGGCCATCAGCTACAGAAATCTGTATTTATTTAAAAAAAATTTTTCAACCCTTAGCTTCCATCTTAGAATCAATACTGTGTATTGGTTCCAAGGCAGAAAAGTGGTGAGGGCTAGGCAATGGGGGTTAAGGGACTTACCCAGGGTCATATAGCTAGGAAGAGTCTGAGGCCAGATTTGAACCCAGGACTTCAAGTCTCTAGGCTTGGCTCTATCCACTGAGCCATCCAGCTGCTCCCAGAAATCTGTATTTATTGATAAGATCTCTTCTTCCCAGAAGTAAGAAAAGACAGTGCTCTTAAAACAATAGAAAATCAGAACCAGAAGGAACTTAGAGACCATGTAACTTATCTAATCTTTCTTTTACAGACCTCTAACAAGGGTGGGCCAGCCTGAGCTTTGGGGAAGTACCACCGACATCCAGGGGGGCATGCATCCTTTTTCCCTAAAACCACTCCAGAAACTACAAGGCATAGTCCCTATGCCTTGCAACTCTCCTTCGGGCCTTGCCTTAGTGAATAGAGAAGGAAAGACGGGCCTCAAGAGAAGGGAGGAGAATTAGACGCACAAGCCTTTCTCCTAAATAGCTCAATTGACCTTGCTTCAAGTTTAATGTCATAGAGTAGAAAGAGAGCTAGACATTTGGAGTCAGAAGATCTGGCCTCTTTGACTTCTCTAGACTATAATCTCCCATCTCTAAAATGAGTAGACTGGACTGGATGATCTCTAAGCTCATTGCTGAGCTCCTTTTCTTTTGCTACCCCTTTTCTGAACTTCCCTAGTTCTGTTGAGGGGACTTCTGGTGTCCCAGGTCCCTTTGAAATGGAAATCCTGTAAGTGTGAGACCTTGGACAAGCCACTTCCTTTTCTACTCTTCTATTTCCTCATTTGTTAAATGAGGGGAATTGGACTGATAGCCTTTACTAACCTTTCTGGCTCTAAATCTAGGATCTCATGACCTGAGAAGCACCATGGGAAAGTGGATGGAGAGTTGGCCTCAGAGTCGGGGTGATCTGTGTTTTGTCTCTTACATATCCTACCTGTGTGTCTCTGGGCAAATCACTAAACAAATATATGCCTCAGTTTCCTTATCTGTCAAAGGAAGGGTTTGGATTTGATGACCTCAATCTATGTTCCTTTGAGCAGAACTGACCTTGGGCAAGTCACTTAAGCTCTAAGTGTCCCCATGCAATTCCCTAAGGCTAGAAGCTGCCAAGCAGTTATTAATAATCTACACTGGCACAAGGACTTTCTTCTGTAGCTAGGTAGGGAAGTAGATAAAGAATACTGAGTTTGGAATCAGGAAGACTTTTTTTCATAAGGTCAAATCCAGCCTCAGACACTTCCTAGCTTTGTGACCTTGGGTATATCACTTCACCGTGTTTGCCTCAGTTTCCTCATTTGTCTGGAGAAGGAAATAGCAAACCACTCCAGTATGTCTGCCAAGAAAAGCCCAAATGGGGTTATAAAGAATGGAACCTGGCTGAAATGACACAACAACAATGACAACAACAACGACAACAACAATGACAACGACAACAGACTTTCTTGTCAGGGGAAGTTCCCTGAGAAAAGCTGAAATGACAAGATGGGACCAAAAAAGCCACCAAAAACAGACTCCTTCCAGTTCCACATCTAAACAAGACCCACAAAAAGGGAAGTTGTATGGCCCCAAGTGTCCAAGATCACACGGTGAATGGAGGCAAACACAGGACTAGTTCCAGGGGTCTCCTGACTCCCTGGCCTGGGCTACTGCCCGGAGGGGCCACTGTCAGCCTCTCCAGGGGTTAAAAAGGGAAGCAGAAGTCCTACTAGACCAACTGGTTTGACTACCCGGGAGAGGTTTCTAAGGTGACTCAGTCAGCACAGGCCTGTATTGAACACCTTCCTCCCCCACCCGCCTGTGAAGCTTGGGTTAATCTCAGGCTAAAAGGCAAAGGTGATTCTCCCCACAGAGGCCCCAAGGGTGGGTTTGAAAATAGGCCCATTTCCACAGAAATGCCTCGACAAATAAAGCCCATGCTACCCTTCCTCCGGTAGTCCCAGGATTCCCTTCCTGGAGTCCTCTTAAGCCCAGAGTTCTCCATCCGGATCCCTGGGGCCTGGTGAAGCCTCTGGACCCCTTCTCAGGAGCATGTTTTTAAATCCAATCCAGTATCTGGGAGACCAATGATAAGAAAGTGCAGGTTCCATATAGCTCTTCCTTTCCAGTCTCTCCATCCCCAGGTTAAGAATCTCTGGTTTAGGCTCTATAAGCAGACCTTCGTCCCCCACCCTAGTGGCTGGTGCTTTACCCTAGAAGCAATAAGAGTCACAGCTGATGTTTAACTGGTTCTTTTAAAGCAGGGCTTCATTTTACACATGGAAAATCCTTATGAATGTAGAGCTGGAAGTGAAGCAAGAGGTCATTTCACTCAATCCTCTCCCGCAGAGGAGGCCCAGTTTAAGGTATATCACACAAAGGGCAGCTGGGTGGCTCAGCGGATTGAGAGCCAGAGCCAGAGATGGGAGGTCCTGGGTTCAAATTTGACCTCAGACACTTCCGCCTTAGATCCAATACACAGCATTGATTCTAAGACAGAAGATAAAGGTTTAAAAAAAAAAAAGTAATATCATGCAAGTAATAAATGGCAAAGCTGAGATGATCTCATTTGATCTGTTATAACAGCCTTGTGAGGTGGGGATCTCCTGATCCATCCCCACTTGGCAGAGTAGGAAACTGAGTCTCAGGTGAAGTTGCCAAAAGGATTTTCCCAACGTTCAGGTCGCCAGGTCATCCCCTACTCCAGTGATGGGCAAACTACAGCCCACGGGCCAGATGCGGCCCCCTGAAATGTTCTATCTGGCCCATGACATGATTCCTAATCTGACTGAATACAATGAGGAGGATACAATACAATGAAACTTCGAAAGAGTTGCCTTAGAAACAGACTGACATGATCATTTCCTTTCCTTTGGCCCCCTCTTAAAAAAAGTTTGCCCATCACTGCCCTACTCAATAAGCTCTGATGGCTCCCTATTTCCTCCGGTTTCCAATAATATAATCTGAGGCATAAGACTTGGCTGATAGATGGAGATGGATTATTTGATGCATTTCAGCTGAGTGAGGAAGAGCTTGGGAGGGAGAGATCCTGGTCTCCTGGCATCTAGTTTCTAGAAGAGATTCTCTTTAAGGAGAGTTTGATGAAGGGGGAGAAAGACTGGGGAAAAGCCAACCAGTAGAGAAGTCCCACCTCCACCAGGTTGCCCCAATGTCTTACCAAAGACAATGACGACATCTAGGTACACTCACACTAACAAGGAGTTTATGTTCCCCAAGACTTTCTCCATTGGTCTTTGGAAAGCAGCTAGTGGCCCTGAGGCCCCTGAGGGTGTTCCTTCAAACTGGCCACATCTGGCCAGACAGATAAATTCTGTCTTTTCCTTTTCTTCCTCAGACATAGAACTCTGGTAAGTATCTATTACGTTAGTCCAAGACCAAAAACAATCCAGGGCAATTTGCACCCATCACACAGTGTACTGGTCCACTCGGGTCTTTTTCTTCAAAGTCCAGTCATCTCCACGCATCTGTATCCCGTGTTTTTTTGTTTTTTTTAATTTTCTTCAGGCCCTCCCCTTCCCCCCAAGATGGGCGATAGGCAGGAGCTGTTAACTTCAGTGATGATGCCACTAACCAGCATTTCTTTGAAGTGGTTTCTGAGACCTTCCATTACAGACAGAAAACTCCTCTAGATCTTTCTCTGACTGGCTGGGGACTAGAGAGCCAGTTTCTGTGGGTTACACCTCAGACACATCCTACATCCCACCTGTGAGGGCGGGCGACGAGAACGCGGCCATCTGTCCTCTTGCTGAGTTCCTGCCTCAACCGATCTTTCTACTCTTGTGGTTCTGGGGAGTCCCCCAAGCCCAGTATCTCAGGATCCAGCTCAGAAGGTGAACAATCAGGGCTCCTGCTGGAACCTCTTGTGTCTGTGCTCTAGTAAGCTTCCCGACAGTCCTCATGGATGGTCAAAGTATGTTGGTATCAGGTCTCAGTTTAACGCCCTTCCTAGCCTGACCTCTTCTAATCTTGCCAGGCTTCTTTACTCCCTTCCATGCCCTCTATGATCCAACAATACTAGTTAATTAGCTGTTCCTCATGGCATTCCATGCCCTGGCACTGGCTGTCCCTACCCAGCTCTGCTTTCTAGCTTCCCTTCAAGATTCACCTCAAATCCCACCTTCTACAGGAAGTCTTTCTCCCCTCCCCTAATACTAGCCTAACCTTCCCTCTGAGATTACTTTCCATTTACCCTGCCCATATCTTATTTACTCATTAGTTACTCTTATATTGTCTCTCCCAGGAGACTGTGAGCTCCTTGATGGCAAGAACTATCTCACTTTTGCAG
Organism: Gracilinanus agilis; assembly: GCF_016433145.1. Lineage (NCBI taxonomy): Eukaryota > Metazoa > Chordata > Mammalia > Didelphimorphia > Didelphidae > Gracilinanus > Gracilinanus agilis. The sequence continues at coordinate 752,647,850 of NC_058130.1, forward strand.
TCTTAGCACTCATTTATTTATTTCCCATATCTTTTTTTTTTAAACCCTTAACTTCTGTGTATTGGCTCCTAGGTGGAAGAGTGGTAAGGGTGGGAAATGGGGGTCAAGTGATTTGCCCAAGGCCACACAGCTGGGAAGTGTCTGAGGCCGGATTTGAACCTAGGACCTCCCATTCTCATATCTTTTTTTAAATTTTTATTTATTTGTCTATTTATTTTGGAGATTTTCCCATAGTTACATGATTCATGATTTTTCCCACTTCTCTTCTCTCCCCCTTCCTGGAGCTGACAAGCAATTCCACTGGGTTATACATGTATCATTGTTCAAAACTATTTCCACATTATTTTTATTTGCAATAGAGTGATCTTTTAAAGCTAAAACCTCAATCATATTCCCCTTGAACCATGTGACCAATCTTATATGTTTCTTCTGCGTTTCTGCTCCCACAGTTCTTTCTCTGGCTGTGGATAATGTTCTTTTTTATAAGTCCCTCTGGATTGTCCTGAATCATTGCATTGCTACTAGGAGAAAAGTGTGTTACATTTGATTGGGCCATAATGTATCTATCTCTGTGTACAATGTTCTCCTGGTTTTGCTCCTTTTGCTCTGCATCACTTCCTGGAGGTCATTCCAGTTCACATGGAATCCCTCCAGTTTATTATTCCTTTTAGCACAATAGTATTCCATCACCAACAGATACCACAATATGTTCAGTCATTCCCCAATTGAAGGACATGCCCTCGTTTTCCAATATTTTGCCACCACAAAGAGCGTGGCTATAAACATTTTTGTACAAGTCTTTTTCCTTATAATCTCTTTGGGGTATAAATCCAGCAGTCGTATGGCCGGACCAAAGGACAGTGTAGCCTTAGCATTTAGCATAGTGCCTGACTCATTGCTGTTCAATCATTTTTCAGCCCTATCTGGCTCTTCATAACCCCATTTGCGGTTTTCTCGTCAAAGAGACTAGAGTGGTTTGTCATTTCCTTCTCTAATTCATTTTATAGATTTTTTTTTTTTTACAAACGATGAATACATTTTACTGATTCTGGGGTCAAAAAAAGAGCAGTATTTGGTCAGTTAAAGGCCAAAGGCACCTTGTTTTAAAAACAAAACACACCACTGCAGGGCTGCTGTGTTTCAGCCACAAGAGCTGGGAAAGGGAAGGAGTCTCTTTGGGATGAGACAATCTTCAAGGTGTTGTTTGTTTTTTTTTTTTAAGAAAGAAAAAGGATTCTTTATATGATGTATATAGAAAGAAGGCAAGAACAGAGGACACACACTTGCAAGTAGCAACTGATGATGGCTTTTTCCTTGAGATTAATGGAAATGGAGGCCAATAGGGTGAAGTCACACAACTAGTAAGTATCTGAGACTGGATTTGAATTCAGATCTTCCTGACTTCAGGCTTAGCATTTTATTTATTCCCCAACCTAGTAACCACTTGGACATAGAAAATCCTTGTTAAATGTTAGTTGACTTGAAAGTGACTCTAGCATAGTTATGCAGCAAGGGCAGTCCTGCCTTCACCAGAGATAAATGATTAGATTTGGTGTCAAGAATATCTGGACTTGGGGCAGCTGAGTAGCTCAGTGGATGGAGAGCCAGGCCTAGAGATGGGAGGTCCCAGATTCAAATCCAGCCTCAGACACTTCCTAGCTGTGTGACCCTGGACAAGTCACTTCACCCCCATTGCCTAGCCCTTGCTGCTCTTCTGTCTTAGACTCAATACACAGTATTGATTCTAAGATGGAATGTAAGGGTTTAAAAGAGAGAGAGAGAGAGAGTATCTGGACTCAAATTCCACCTCTGGAGTGAACGTAGGTTGATTGAGTCAACACCAGCTCTGAGTCTCACTTTCCTCCTCTGTAAAATGGGCATAATAATAGTGGCCACCTCAAAAGATTGTTCTGAGACTCATGAGATAATGCCGTAGCAATGCTAGCTATGACTCTTGTCAGAGGAAGTGGCCTGTTGACCAAGCCGGACCTAGAACGCAGGGCCCTCTGCTCCCAGGCTGCTCATGCATTGCTTTCCGGATTCCTTGTCATTCTCCCTGAATCACTTCATGGGCTGTGAACATCCACCCAGTCACGGGAAGCCACAGACTCCCCCAGGACCTGAGCTGGAGCTTTGGGCTGCCATTTCCGCCGGGTGGGACTTCTCTTTCTTGGGGCCCTGAGCTCCCTGCTATGTAGAATGAGGGGCTTGGATTGGATGGCTTCCAAGGTCTCTTTCAACTCCAAATCTAGGTAGCCCTGCGCTGGGCACTTCTGGGGACCCAAAAGAAAGCCGGGACTTGACCTGAGAAGCTTGGAATGCACAAACACAGCGTAAGACTAGATAGTGAACGAGCGACTCCTTGAAGGTGGGGACCATTTCATTGCGTTCTTTGTATCCCCAAGAAGCTCTCTCTCCTCTGCTCTGACTAGTGCCCTCCTTGGCCACCTTTAAGTCCCGTCTAAAATTCCACCTCCTCCAGGAAGCCTTCCCCAATCTCTCTTCAACCCAGGGCTTTTCTTCTCTTAATTCTTTCTGATTTTTCCCGTGTACAGGTTATTTTGTATATATTTGTTCCAATGTTGTCTCCCCCATTGGATTTTTTTAAACTTTTACCTTCTGTCTTAAAATTGACACTAAATGTGAGTTCCAAGGCAGAAGAGCGATAAGGCCTAGGCAATTGGGGTTAGGTGACTTGCCCAGGGTCACACAGCTAGTCCCACATTAGATTGGAAAGCTTCTTGAGATTAGGCTCTTCTTTTTGTGTCTCCATCATTTAGCACAGTGCTTGGCACAGAGCAGGCTCAAAATTTATTTCTTTATTTATTTTTAAGCCTTTAAGGCTTAAATATTTACTTTATTATTTCAATAATGTATTTTTATTTTATTTCATTTCATTTTTTATTTTATTTTAATAATAATAACTTTACCTTCCATCTTAGAATCAATACTGTATTGATTACATCATACACTATACAATATACAATACCGTATATTGAGTCTAAGACAGAAAAGTGGTAAGGGCTAGGGAATGGGGGTTAAGGGACTTGACCAGGGTCACACAGCTAAGGAGTATCAGAAGTCACATTTGAACCCAAGACCTCCCATCTCCAGGCCTGGCTCTCAATCCACTGAGCCACCCAGTTGCCTCCTTAAATATTTTTTGAATGAATGAATGGTAGGTATTTTAAAATGCTTGCCAAATTAGATATAATTACATGCTGAAATGTTACCATAAGTGTTTCCAAATTGTTTAATGATGCCTTTTAATTTTATTTTTTTAAGCATCATTTATGCCTTTTGCTTTAGGTCAAAGTCAGTCAAATAAGCATTTATTAAGTCTATCTGTAAGTATTTATTAAGTACCTACTATGTGCCAAGCACTAAATTAAGTGCTGAGAATTTTTAAAAAATGCAAGAAACAGTCCCTGCCCTCAAGAAGCTTACAGTCTAACAGGGAAGACAACATGCAAACAAATGTGTATAAGCAAGGAACTGTCTATATAGGGTACAATGGAGAATAGCTCGATGTCTTTAGGCAAGTGGGCCTCAGTTTCCTCATCTGTCAGATGAGCTGGAGAAGGAAATGGCCAAACACTCCTGGATCTCTGCCAGGAAAACCCTAAACAGGGTCCCGAAGAGTTGGACACCACAGAACAACAGCAACAACAGAGGCTTTATCTGAATGTTCTTTTTGGGTGACATTATCCTATTCATTTCCTGATTCCATTTAATTCTCCTTGAATCAGTTCTCGGGCTTTTAGATGTTAGAGGAAGTCAGGAGCAAGTGGGGGCTCGAGCTTCTCTGACTTCTGTTTATTGGAAAGTGAAACCACCTAACAGCAGGCTGATCCAGCCAAGACGCACCCTGAGGAGCCACCCTGCCCCTCCCTGAACCAGCTCCTCCACCTTTAGTTGAAGTTAGCTTAGGATTCCAGAAGAACCAGTCACCCACCTTCATCTGCCAGGAACTGATTCTTGAAACGAGGAAGGAAAGTGAGGGAGGGGACTCTGAGTCCCAGAGAGGCCACTCTCCAGCCCTAGAGGAAATCAAAGAAAATACCAATGAACTCTAACAACAATTTCTATTTTGGAGCTGTTTACAAACCGTTTCCCTTTTAAAACAATCCCCAGGGAGGTAGAACAGGAATTATTATCTTCTACTTGACTGATAAGGAAACTGAGGCCCAGGGAGGTCAAGTAGTTTGCTTGCAATCCTAATGACTAAGAAATAACTAAGTTTAGATTCAAACCCAGGCCTCCCCGACTCCCAGTTTCCTACTCTTAACATTGTCCCACAGTAGCTCTCACTAAGTCTCTGAAATAGTTTCTGGCCCCCAAATGGATTCCTGAAGGAAATTGTAGCTAAAAAAAAAAAAGTCACCATAATGATATTAGAAGGGCATCATGGGGGCAGGTAGGTGCCTGCTCAGTGAATAGAGACCTAGAGACAAGAGATCTGCTCCTCTGCAAATCACTTAACCCCAGTTGTCTAGTATTGATTCTAAGACAGAAGGTAAAAGAGAAGGAAAATGAGGAGGAGGAGGAGGAGGAGGAAGAGAAGAAGGAAAAGAAGAATGAAGGAGAAGAAGGAGGAGGAGGAGGAGAAGAAGGAGAGGGAAAAGGAGGAGGAGGAGGAGGAGGAGGAGGAGGAGAAGGAAGAA
>NC_058130.1:752691677-752716545 GCF_016433145.1 Gracilinanus agilis
TGGTAAGGGTAGGCAATGGGGGTCAAGTGACTTGCCCAGGGTCACACAGCTGGGAAGTGTCTGAGGCCGGATTTGAACCTAGGACCTCCCGTCTCTAGGCCTGGCTCTCAATCCACTGAGCCACCTAGCTGCCCCTCCTCACCTACTTTTAAATTTCATCACCAGAAGCACTTAACGCATAAGTGGGGGAGGTCTGCAACTCACGCTAAAGTGAGTGACAACTCAGAAACCACTGACTGGCCCCTGGGCAGTGCTAAGCAAAATTATAAACTGCTATTGGTCCCTGTAATGTGGGGGAAGGCACAGGAAGTGACGCAAAGAAGAGTCTTTAAAAGTGGCAAAAACTTCTTTATCCTGAATCTGGATCATGGAGGAGCTGGGACTCTGGCACTTGAACTGCATTTGGTAAGACAGTTCTTAGATTTTCCCCTTCAGACTACCACATGGGTGAGTGAAAAGGCTGACTCCTTTCCTGGCTTCTGGAGAAATTAATTGCTGGAGGAGGCCAAGTGGTTATTCACCACTGGGTCTTCCAGCTAAATGGCCCTCCAGCTAAGGGTCCTGTGGTGGAGAGTAAATGAGCCCTGCCTGGTACTAACTGGGCTAGAGTGTAATCTAGTGTAATAGGATAGATACCTTCTCTACCCTCTTTCTCATTTCTCTACTTTACTCTTTCCCTCTATTTTGTTAAATATTTAAATTTAAAATTTTTTTAAATTTATAAATAAATAAAAAATGAAAAAAAAATTTAAATTTAAATAAATAATTAAATTAAGTTAAATTAAATTAAATTAAATAAGTTAAAAATTTGTTAAAGCTGCAAAACTCTGACAAAGGTCTAATTACTCAAATTTATAAGGAGCTAAATCAATTGTACAAAAAAATCAAGCCATTCCCTAATTGATAAATGGGCAAGGGACCTGAATAGGAAATTTTCAGATAAAGAAATCAAAACTATCAATAAGCACCTGAGAAAGTATTCTAAATCTCTTACTATTAGAGAAATGCACATCAGAACAACTCTGAGGTACCACCTAACACCTAGCAGATTAGCTAACATAACAGCAAAGGAAAATGGTGAATGTTGGAGGGAATGTGGTAAAATTGGGACCTTAATGTATTGCTGGTGGGGTTGTGAATTGATCCAACCATTCTGGATGGCAATTTGGAACTATGCCCAAAGGGCTTTAAAAGACTATCTGCCTTTTGATCCAGCCATAGCACTGCTTGGTTTATACCCCAAAAAGATAATAAGGAAAAAGACTTGTACAAAAATATTTATAGCTGTGCTCTTTGTGGTGGCAAAAAGTTGGAAAATGAGGGGATGCCCTTTGATTGGGGAATGGCTAAACAAATTGTGGTATCTGCTGGTGATAGAATACTATTGTTCAGAATGGAATAATGAATTGGAGGAATTCCACATGAACTGGAATGACCTCTAGGAATTGATGCAGAGTGAAAGGAGTAGATCCAGGAGAACATTGTACACAGAGACTGATACACTGTGGTACAATCGAACATAATGGACTTCTCTACTAGCAGCAAAGCAAGGATCCAGAGCAAGGCTGAGGGACTTATGAGAATGAAAACTAGCCACATTGGAGGAAGAACTGTGAGAGGAGTGTAACATGGAAAATGTCTGATCAACAGGTACCAAAGGTGATTCTATCTCAATGTCCCCCAAATCCCATTGGTCATGTTCTAGGACTTCTGTCTGTGCTGGCTCAGGATTCTGTGAGTGTAATGATGGTGTCTCCCTCAAATGTGGCTTTTTGGACTGCTGTGACTTAATTGGCATCCCTGGACCATTCATGAGCCTATCAGTGTCAAAGTGTATCTCAGTTTTCTCAGACCATGAATAAGGTAGAGTGTCCTTCTCTTCACTGAAAATACTTTGCTTGACTTGTGCAAAGTTAGATTCAGGATAGGTAACTCTCTGCATTAAAGGAAATTCTTCAGAATCAGGAATGTGTTTTTGGTTCATGACTACATCCCAATCCTGTGAGTCTATGCCTTCTTCTTGTACCTGACCCCTAGACTCTATGTCAGTAACAGGAAACTTAATAGCAGGGGTACTTTGCATAGGTAACAAAGTCAGTGTTGTAGATTCTTTCTCTGTTCCTATTGATGTCATTTTGTTTCTTTCTTGGCTACTGACATTTATGGAATTGAATTCCTTTAAATGCATTAACTCATAATCTACTCCAAAGGCAGCTGTCTTTGGAGTATCACAGGCTTGAAAGTGTGCTACATCTGTATGCACCTTTAAGGTTCCTTTAGTATTGTAGCAACTAGATTTTCCACTTTCCCTTCCAGCTTCCCTATTTGGTGATAGAGAAGAGGTTGTGCCTGTGTCTGAGAATTTTGCATTTCCCTTCTCAATGGTCTGTAGGAGCTCATCTCCCTTGTTGACACTGTCTGTTTCTAAGAGATCCCCATTAGAACACCTGTCTAAAATCATTGCCCTTGTTGTTTGGCCTTGCTGTACTACTTATTGCTTTAAATGATCCACAGTCTTACTACACAATAATGCTTCTTTCCCCTTACAGTGAGAATTAATGAATGCTATTTCTTTCAAGCTTGAATCAAGAACTTGTGCAGATGTGCCTGGTTCCCTTTCATTATTCCCCACATCACTGTTTCCCTTCCCATAAATTCTCTCCTTTATTTCTATTATATCCTCCTCCATTTGCAACTCCTCCTCAGTCGTTTCTTTTTAACTTTGTGTTACATCCACTAACCCATAATTTATAATTTCTTCTGCACCCAATTTGTCTTTCCCACATTCCTCTGCCACATCATTGTCACTGCCCTTATCTGTCCTTGAAACAACTAAGGCTACTTTCTCGATTCATAAGCTGGTAGGAGGCCTCACTCCTTGGGACATTCCTCCATTTTTGATAAACTAGGGGAATTACTAAATTTAGCACAGTTATGGTCCCAACATCTGGCCTTTACTTTGTCACTATATTTGGTGTTATTGTCCCTGTTGTTGCTGCTATTATTGCTGTTGTATCTAGAATTATAGTAGGTGTTTCTCCTGTTGTTATTATTGTTATTGCTTCTATTCCCAAAATTTATCTGAGACTTAAACCTACAGTCACGAACAATATGCCCAAGTCTTGAGCACAAGAATCAGTGCTTGACAGAGTTGTTAGTATTGCTAGAAGATTGCCTAGGCCTGCTCTGGCTCCTCTGATTGCTGGACATCAGAGCCATATTCTTAATCTTCTCAATCTCCCTGGATTTTTGAGCTTCCTTTAGTTGTCTCTTCAGCTCTGCAATCTCTCTATCCTTTTCTGGGGCCTTTGATTGCTTAGGCTCACTATCCCTAGACTCATGGACATATGCAGCAGTCTTTCTTAGTTCTTCAATGGGCATGGTCTCCCATTGTGGGCAATGCAACTTGAAATAAGCCTGGATGTGGTTCAGACTGCCCTTTACAAACTGCCTCCTGACATGCTGGATGTTATCCTCAGCTGTCATGTCCCTGAAACCTAGGATAATTTCACCTGCCTCTAAGAGCCTGTCCAGGCAAAGGTTTGGGTGTTCTTCCTCCCCTTGTCTTAATTTCTCAAAGGACCCCCATGCATTTGATTGTTTTGCATGGAGCCTCATAGCTTCCACTAAATCCTCTCTACTCTTTTTGAGATAAGCCATGTTTGCATGGGAAGAGAGTTCCAAGTCCTGGTGTTGTTCTGGCCACGAGGCAAGATTGGGATTGCTTCTTGACTTGACTATAAACTTCACCTTCTCACTGAGGGTGTATAATTCTGATAGGAGCAATTCCACGTCCTCAAATGTTGGATTGTAAAGTCTCACGGCCAGTTTATATTTTTTTATAGACTTATGGGGATTTGTGTAGAACTGAGGGAACCTCCTCTTTAAGATCTCCAAATCACACCCCCCCAAAAAAAAAGTTTGTAGCCTTTAACATGTATTATGCCTGAGTCAGGTTGTACTACTGTCCTATCAGTAATGGGAAGGATAGTTACAGGAGCTGCTTCAGCCCCTGCAACCTGTTGTTCTTCAGTGTTCTTATCTGTAGCCTGTTGTTTAATATCACCCCCCTTTTTCGATGTGACTGCACTCTCAATAATCTCTAGCTGCATGATTGTCTTTGCATCTAGATCCTTTCCCTCTCTGATTTGCTTGTTTATCTCAATTAGGATCTTCATGTGCTCCATTAATTGCTCCAAAACCGGGTTTGTTATTTCTGTTCTTCCAAAGGTAAATGCCAGAACTTTCCTCAATATCATCAGGGCCCCATAAAAAGTTGCAGCCATGGCTATCCCCAATGGCACATATGCCAAAGTATCACCCACTGATATAGTTAACCACATGTAAGTATCATATATTTCAATCATTTGTTTGAAGAACTGGGGAACAGTTATCAGCCAAAAGATAGCATAAGCTTGCCAAATCCCATATATTAGCACCCCAGAGCACCCCAGTGTGACAACAGCTCTGTTGATGAAGTTGGCCATACTGATCACTTCCCACTCAGGTTCTGAAATAAAAATCCTAGGCTGGCTGGCCAAAACTGAAGGGAGGGGCTCAATCTAGCTCGGTGCTCCTTTCTCCCCCCTCCCAACAAGCAGTTAGAAATCAGCTGGAAATGGAGGCAGGACTGATGACTTCTGGTAAGGCTCAGCAAGGCAATTCACTAATGATGTTGTCTTTCCTCAACTTATTTCCCCACAGGTTTGACTAGGGAAGATAGGAGAAGCTTGATGTCTAGTAGCTATCAGGGACAGAAGGAGGATCTGACTTGTTGGGCTGGCAAATGAAAGGAACCAAGCTTTATGGAGGAAGTGAGTATTCCCAAAATAAATAGCCAGGCACAGCTACCTCAAAGAATGAAGTTTTACTGATAAAAGAGGAAGGGGAAAGAAGGAAAGGCTTTCAAGGATTAGGATAAGATCTGGGAAGCCCTGAACTGTTAGGTAGAAACAACCCCTTCCCCCTCAGGAGAAAGTGGCAGACTTTATATCTAGCTTGCCCTCAAAGCTTATAATTATCACTTCTAATATCTAAATAACTAAATAACAATTGTGCTGTTGTTGGAAAGGTCTAGTTCAGCTAAACAGGCAAACTGCTGAGCAGAACCAAAATGGCTTTTGCCCAAAAATGGCCTCCAAAGCAATCCCAAAACCGGGAACAGCAAGCAGAGAGATCTGCTCACCTCAACCCCCAGGAACCAACTGTCCCTAACTGCTTTCAAATTGTCCCCTCACCCAGAGTTCTTGGGGGGGGGGTCCCCTGGAATTCTGGGTGAGGCTTGACCCTGTATCTTGCAGGAATTCCACCCTTCCATTTTCCATGTTACAGGAGAAACACAGAGGAAAAACAATTGCTTGAACACATGGGCTGATGGGGATATTATTGGGGACGTAGATGCTAAAAACGATAACTCTAGTCCAACTATCAATAATATGGAATTAGATCTTGATCAATGAAACATGTAAAACCCAGTGGAATTGTGTGTCAGCCATAGAGGGTTGGGGGGTTTGGGGGAGAGGGAAAGAACATGAAACATGTAACTATGGGAAAATATTCAAAAGAAAATTGCAAATAAATAAATAAAGCTGCTAAAAAGGCATTTGACTTGAGATATATTAATTTCGGCAACCACATTCTCTTATATTTAGTCCAACCTTAATTTTTAACCTTTACAGGGTCTAGAGTCAAGAAGACTCAACTTCCTAAGTTCAAATCTGGCCTCACATACTTTACTAGATGTGTGACCCTGGGCAAGTCACCAAACCCTATTTGCTTTGGTGTCCTCATCCATAAAATGAGCTAGAGAAGGAAATGGCAAACCACTCTAATATCTCTGCCAAGAAAATCCCCAATGGAATCATGAAGAGTCGGACACGACTGAACAATAACAACATATCTCAAGGACTACGTGAAGCACCGAGGTTATGAAGAAAGATCAGAAACAGGTCCAGCTCTCTAGGAGCTTCCAGTCTAATGGGGGGAGGGGAAAGCATGAAGTAGCTGTATAGAGACAGACTAGAGATGGGAGATAATCCAAGGATGTGGGTCCCTGGGGAGACAATATTAAAGCAGCTAAGTACAAACCAGATATAAATTAGAGATAACCAAAGGGTGGGGAGCAGTGGAGGCATATAGGCAATTCTCTGACCGTAGAAGTTGCAGAAGAGTTGGCCAATCTACCTTGATTGGGGACTTTCCTTACTTAATTGCAGTCCCTTAGATCAGTGAAATCATAGTTTGGGAGTTTAAAAAAACGTATCGGGCACTATGCAAGGCATTATGGATACCTAGACAAGAAAGGGGGAAAATTCTCTGCCCTCAAGAAGCTTGCAGTTTATTGAACACAGATAAGAAAACACAAAATATAGGGAGAGGGTTGGCCCAGTGCTGAAACTCCCTCCACCAATGCAGACCTTCACTGGCAGCTATTTTCTTTCTTTATTTTTTAAACCTTTACTTTCTGTCCTAGCAACAATTCTAAGATGGAAGGGCAATGGCCAGGCAATCAGGGTTAAGTGACTTGCCCAGGGTCACATAGCTAGGACATGTCAAAGCCTAGGTTTGAACCCAGGTCCTCTGCACTCTGAGACCAACTCTATCCACCGTGCCACCTAGCTGCTCCCCAACCTATTGTCTTAAAGAGTTGCCTAGAGCTCTGAGAAGTTAAGAAACTTACTCAGGGTCTCATAGGCAGTTATTACATGAGGCAGGACTTGAATCCAAGTCTTCCCTGGGTCTGAGGTCAACTCTCTAACAACTCTGCCTTGCTATCTCTGTATCCAAGGCTAGTATGGGCACGGCAGTTCTCCTAACCATAGAAGTACCCTTGAGAGTCCTTTGGAGCGTGTCTAGTTGGCCCCACTGGAAGCCCTCTGCTACCACATGGGGGATGGTAACTTCCTTTGGTTGGCTGGACGCCTTCTTTAAAACTGATGAGACCGGATGAGGTTATTGCAAATATTAATAATATGGAAATAGGTCTTGATCAATGACACATGTAAAACCCAGTAGAATTACTGATTGGCTATGGGAAGGGGGTGGGAAGAGGGGAGGGAAAGAACATGAATCATGTAACCATGTCAAAATATTCTTATTAATTAATTAAATACATAAATGTAAAAAAAAAAAAAAAACAACTGATGAGCCTGAATATCTCCATATCTTTTCTTCCATCATCCTTTTCAGGCTGCTCTTATCTGTTGCATCCAGAATGCTGCTCGAAGTTCACCCACATCAAGCACACCATGAACTAAACCAGTGAGAGGGCAAAGGAGTCTCCTTCCCCTGCTCTCCTTCTTTTGATTCTGACTGAGAAACGGGCATGAGGGTCTTTGTTTCTGTTCTGTGTTGCTTGTCCTCGGCTCCAGGGGCCAGAGGGGGAGCCTCTTGGCACCGCAGAATCAAGCCACGGGAACCTTGGAGATGGCCTCCAGCAGACAAAATCACAATCTATCAAAGTATTCCCCCAACACAGGAGAGAAGAATCCCCTCTCCCTGTGGACCACATCAGGCAGTCAAAGGGAGACAAAGGGGATTAATTGAGAGCTTAAGTCCATTTCCACATTTCCAAGTCCTGGGCATGTCGGCCTCTCAGGGTATCCAGAGCCATCCAGGTGCTACAAGCAATCTGATCTAGATTTGACATGGGTGACAGCATGAAATATCTTTCCTGATTAGTTCTTAGTGTTACATTTCTTCATGCCAATTCAAAATACATATGAAAGAATTCGATATAATCAGAAGCAGTAGAAAGAATGAATGGCTAGGAGTACCTGAAATGATCTTGTATAAGAGATATCAGATACTTATGTAAGAGAAGATGCCGCAACAATACTTGAAGGAAAGCTTGGAATCCTTTACTTGACACCAAAAGGCAGAGAAGTGATGGGAACCCTTTACTTAAATGTAGATTTGAGCTGGAAGAGACCTTAGAAGTTCATCACCCTCCTAATTTTGCAGCTGAAGCAACTGAGGCACAGACATTCTTGCTTTGAATCGTTTAACTGTGGAAGCAAGAGTCAAACTTGGGCCTTCCTGATTCCAAAATCTAAAACTCTATGACTCATTGGAGTGAAATAAGGTTCAGGTATCTACTATGACTCCTGGATCGGTGTATGGTAAGGAAGGGGCACCTTCTAGGCATGAGGCACAGCCCAAACGAAGATGGGAGGTGGAATGCTACATATGGAGAACATTTAGTAGGCTAATTTGCCTGGAATGAAGAGTGGGTGAAAATACTGACAAATAGTTTCCTATACATTTTTCCCTAGAGAGCGGCTACTTCATTCCAAAGTGCCTTCTGAAGTTATAAAGCTTGAGGCATAACCCTTTGAGGGCCTTATTAAAAAATACAAATTAGATTTTCTGAACAATTCCCAACATTGTAGAACTCGAGACTTATTAGGCGAGCTAGTACAATGCCTTCTTTGAAGGGGAAGGCTGGCCCACACTTCGCTCTGAACTTGGCAAAGTCTAATCTTAATTAAACCACAAATATTACAGACTGAGGGAAGAACCCTCACAGAGGAAAACCCAACCGACCCACCAAAGAGGGAAGAAAAAGAAGAGATAATTACTGTGATAATCTACCCACCACTCCAGCCTGCCACCCATGAATTCCTCCTCTTTCCCCACAACAATTCTTGAGAGCTAGAGAGGTAATGAAGAGTCTTCGGGGAAACAGAAAATAAGATCTTTCTGTGGTTTGGTTGATTTGACAAAGGAAGTGGTGGGTAGCTTAAACAGGTTAGTAGCAGAAAACAGGTTTGGGGAACAGCCAGATCAAAGCTGAGTCCTGTACCTTCTCTACTGTGCCCCGTGTCTCAGGAGTTTCACAGCTGGAGCCCACAGGTGAGCCAGGAACTGAATCTGCCTACTTGTTTTTTCACAGATTTCTTTAGCTCTTAGGATCACACTTTCTCTGAGAAAAATGAGAGTTTTCACAGAGTTGACTGTCTACTCAGAGCCTGAGGCTTTGCAGATGAAAATTTTCTTAAACTATTAAAAGCTATAATTATTTGGTGACCTCTTTCTGAGATCCTGAAGACAACTTAGAATGAGAAACCACTCAAGATCCTGGTCTGACCTTACCCCTTTTGTCCTTGCTTTCCATCACATCCATCTTCTTCATTAAGATTTTTAGGATTTCTGGGAGAGGCAATGGGGCAAAGCAGAAATAAAACTGGCGTCAAAGTCAGGAAGACATTGAGGTACAGTAAAGAAGGAGTGCATTCTAGGCATAAGGCATAGCCCGAACAAAGGAACTGTAAGAATATAAAGATTTAAGTTTTTATGCTAATATGAAAGTTCTAAAGTAATATTGTAGTTGCTGATTTATAAATATTATAGCTTAAGTCAAAATGACTTTTAGTGGCTTTATTTACAAAGAGGTAGAAAGAGTCAAAGTGGGGAAATGTAAGAAGAGGGTAAAGAAATGTCTAGCCTATCACTCTAAGTGTTGCTCTGGTGTCTGGCTCGGCTCTGGCAGGGCTCAGTAACCCTCAGCCAGAAGACCTGGTGGTGTCTTCAGCAAGAGTTCTACCAACACAGCCTCCTCCAGGAAAAGAAGTCCTCTCCAGAACCAATCTCTCCAGAAGTCAGGAAAGGAAGGCCAGCTACTCACCCAGCAATCTGACACAGGATCCAGGGAAAGAGTCTTCTCCTTCAGTCCAGCTCACTGATGCAGAGTCTCCGAAGTCGTCCTCCAAAGAAGCAATCCCAAGGAGAAGAAGCCAAGCTCCAAAAGTGAAACTGACGTCCCTTGGACAGGAAGTTCAGGACTTTTTATAGTCCTTTTTCCACGTCACTTCCTATTCCTTTCTCCACTTTATGGGAACCAATCCCAGTCTTTCAATTTGCCTAGCACTGTCCCAAGGGGGTTGGCAGTGGCCTCTGGAGTTGTCACCCACTCTAGCAAGTGACTTTTTGAACTCTTACTTACTGTTAAGTAGGGGTACTTAAGTTTTTGACTGATTAATTTAGAAATTGCTGATGGATAGACAAAGAAAATTTGATTCACTCTTCACAGAACAGAGATAGGAGATGGATGCTACACATGGAGAATATTTAATAGGCAAATTTGCCTGGAATGAAGAGTGGGTGAAAATACTGACAAATGGTTTCCTATTCATTTTTCCCTAGAGAAAGGCTACTTCATTCTATGTCCCTGGAAAGGACATGTCCAGAAATTGGGTATAAATCTGTCCCTGTTAAGTCACTTAATTTCTCAATGCATCATAGAGCTCTCTGAGATGATAAGCCCCAAAGACCTAAAGAAGATGCTCAACTAGTCTTTTGTCAAGGATGGTGATCTTTGGCCTGGAAAGGACAGAACAAAAATGGCTAATGGAGCATTTAGACCTGAGATGGTGAGTAGGGAGATAGCAAAGGACCACTTATCTATTCTTCTTCCCCTGTGGGTTCAAGTGACTGAAGCCAGACAAACTTTATCCCAGGGAACAGAAAGGACAGGCAGATATGACAGCTGAACCACTCCCTCTGATCTCTGAAAGACTGTGGAGAATGGGAGAGTTTTTTTTTAAATTATCTTAGTATCAATTCTAGGCTAGGCAATTGGGGTTAGTGATTTGCTTAGGGTCACACAGCTAGGATGTTTCTGAGGCCACATTTGAACGTACGACCTCCCAACTCCTACTTAGTTATCCCCTAGAGCTGTCTTTTAAAAGAAAAAAGGAGTGAATTCTGGGAACCATATATAGATTGTATTTTGATGTTGATCCCTGGTCAGATTTTAGAACATATTGTAAGATATGTGTGAATATGTAAGATGGGAGTGTCCCTGTGGGTGGTTATTGTGTAAAATTAATATAAAATGTTAGCTCCTTTCCCACACATGCACATTAAGTCAGGATGCCAGTAAATCATGTGAATAAAAGGGCTGCATGGGTACCTGGAATCCTGACTTCCTAAAGGGGCTGATGGAAGTTCCCAAGTGGTGGATGGCTTATTTGGAAGTCAGGGCTCAGGACCCAAATGTCCATTTAGAGAGCCCCAGTAGGAGTAACATCACTGGTCTTATAAGAGAGGGGCTGAGCAATAAAATGCTCTTTTGGGCACAGAAATCTTCCTGAATATGAATTCCCTCCTTCTCTGGAGTACTTAACATTCCCCTTGAACCTTGGCTAGGAACTAGATTTAGGGAAGCATAGAAGTGGTTTTGTTTTGTTTTGTTTTTTTAGTTAGGACAACCTGGTAATTTGTCTTTCTCTCTTTCCAACTTTTACTAGGAACTAATTATAATTGAATATATAATTATTGTAGTAATAACTATAATTTAATATATATTTAATAAATTTCATCTCAGACTGTTGCAAGTGAAAATAAGGACTGAGGCGATTAAATCCAAGCAAATCAATTCATTAGCAAGGTTAGCAATTTGATCAATTAGGTCCAAGACCTCCTCAGTAGGTCCAAGGACACCATTTCGCAGATAACAAAGCTTTCTTAGAGTCAATAATGAGGAACCAATCAACTTACACAATCTTTAGTAACATGAATGTTCCCTCTTTTTAAGTACCCAGAGTTTTACAAATTTTGTGATCGTTATAAGGATAACAAAGTACATTCTGTGGTTATTACAAGAACTGACCATGAAGTATATGGAATCCACTCTCCAGTTGCCTAGAATCACATCAACATCTCATTTCCCCCACGTGATTTACAGTAAAACAAAGCCTAGCTCACAAAATGGAAGACAATCACAAAATTGAAAGAACCACACAAAATGGAGTTCGTTTTGGATTTCACAAGAGTAGGGAGGGTCTGATCTCACTAAAGGAGATCCATTCTAGCAAGAAGGCAGACTGAAAATCAGGAACATGTTGAGGAGTCAGGTTCCTCCACTTTCTGTAGCTTCTCTTTCCACATGTGTTTCTGCTGAAGAGTTTCTGGAACCACACATGTTTCTCTCCCACAAGTCCCATTCCTTTGGTCCTTTAAGCAGGCATGCAAAATCTTGCTTACATTCTCTTAGCCAATCTGGAATCATATCTCCTTTCATATCCCTAGCTGCAAGCCAAATGCCCCAGGCTAGTTTGGAAAACTTGGCTACTATATTATTAACACATTGTTCATCTTTCATTTTGAAGAGGACTCATGACATCACAGAGCGATGTCTTGACTTGTGTGAGAACTGAAATTAAAGGAGGCAGAGTTGCACAAAGTCATCAGCCTCATTGTCCTCCAGACAATGGACAATTCAAATCCAGTAGCAAGATAAAAGTAAGGATGACTGGTGATGACCTGGGATTCTGTGGATGATCTTGGTATCTTTGATATCTGACCAAGTTCTAGGCACTACTCTACAGTACCCGCTTCAGTGATTATTGGAACAAACTGTTCTCATCTGCCTATTCCATTATGAAAAGTCTTCATATGGTCACTGCTGGGTTTGAGACCTATCAGTAACCCTCAACCTGGTTTAGCCCATCTTCTAAAACGGGGGCTACTGAACATATTTCTTGGAGCCTCAAGTGAAAGGTTACTATTATTAACAAGATATCTAGTGGACATCTAGAAAAGAAACATCTAGTGATATAGAGAGTCAGGAAAGCACCATCAAGAAAGTCATGCCAGACTAACCTCAGTTCCCTTAATGACAGGGTTAACAGACCAAAAAAAAAAAAAAATGAATGCATGCCATAGATATAGCTTAACTAGGTTTTAGCAAAGCATTTGACTAAATCTCTCCACACTTTATTATTTTTTTAAAAGATGTTTTATTTTCCCAATTACGTGTAATAACAATTTTCTACATACATTTTCTAAAGTTATAACATCCCATTTATCTCTCTCTCTTCCTCCCCTGCCCCCTCCAGGAGATGATAAGCAATTTGATCTTAGTTATATATGTATTATCATGCAAAACACATTTCCCTATTGTTCATTGCTGTAAGAGAATACTCATTAAAACCCCAAAATAAAAAAGCAAATAAACTAATGTGAAAGAGTATGTCCTGGTCTACATTGTGTCTCTCTCCAGCAGTTCTTTCTGGGGAGGAAGATAGCATTTTTTTGTCACAAGTACATCAGATCAATGTTTTACTTATAAAAAAGATGGCTAGACAATGTACAATTGGATGGATTTAGAATTGGTTGAATGGCTAGACACAAGTCTTTCATCATCCAAAGCCAATTAGAAAGGAGTCCTGTAAATGGGATACTCCAGTGTGTTCCTATGCTGCTCAAGATGATCAACTAATGTCTGGTATAAATGAATAAATGGATTATTGATCAAATTCTCAAATGACACAAAGCTAGGAGAGACTCATGGGGGAGGGCGGATAGGCTGGCCATGGTCATCCACATACTGGATGAACAAATCAGAATTTTATAAGATCTGGCTTGATAGGCTAGATCTTAGGGTCTTATCTAAATCTATGAACTTGAATTAAGCTCTTACTCAGTACCAATACAGTTCTAATGCTTTAGGTTTGTTAAATGCAGTTATCAAAAGGAGCTACCTTCATCCCTCTGTCCTTATAGTTGGAGCAGGTTTTGTGATTTCTCTGGAAACTTAACACTCTTTATGTCACTCCTTCCAGTTGTCATCTAGTCACATCTAGAACCTCTTATCTCATCAAATGTTAGTCACTCCTTCCACTTACTGCCCATTCTGATCACTCTTCCTCACAGTATTTAAACCAGCTCCTTCCACTTTAAAGTAGGCATTCTGACACTCTCCAGCGTTGTTAGGTGACCCCCAAATTTCAGTTCTCTTACCCTGATTAAAGACCCTTTGTTGCTCCCTTAGCATTCTTCTTCATTTTCACATTGACAGGTTATTAAAAGAAACAAACAGGGAACAGCTGGGTGGCTCAGTGGATTGAGAACCAAGCCTAAAGATGGGAGATTCTAGGTTCAAATCTGGCCTCAGATACTTCCTAGCTGTGTGACCCTGGGCAAGTCACCTAACTCCCATTGCCTAGCCCTTACCACTCTCACATAGTATTGATTCTAAGATGGAAGGTGAGGGTTTAAAAAAACAGCAACAACAACAAAACCAATGGTACAAGTCCAAGATGGCGGAGGCACCAGACACCAACTCATTTGAAAAAGATCTGATACTTTCAGTGGTTACAAGTTCCTTACAAGTGAACCCAGGTGAAAAGGTAACAGAAAAAGCTAATGCTATCTCTGGCTGGTTTCAGAGACAGATGGTATCTAAAGCTGGGGAGGTAAAAATTCTCCTCTGTGTTCTGTCAACTTATATTTGGAGTTGTGAATTCAATTGTGGATGTCCCATTTTAGGAAGGACACTGATTTAGGAAGGACACTGATCTGGGAAACTTCCAGAGGAGGGCAGCTGGGCTGGGAAGGGTTTGTACAATTGTCTCATAATCAAGAGCTGGTTGAAGGAAATTACCTACAGAAGATTTAAGAGAGATTATGCCAGGTCTCTTCAGGTATTTCAAGTATTTCAAGTATTTCAATTTTCCTCTTGTAGAAGAGGGATTCGACTTGGAGAATTGTTGTTTTTTATTTCAAGAGAAATTTTTCTTCTCTAATTACACGTAATGACAATTTTTAACATTCATTTTTTAAAATTTTGAGTTCTAAATTCTCTCTCCTTCTTGCTCCTCCTGCCTCCTTGAGAAGACAAGTAATTTGATATAGATTATACATGAGCAGCCATGCAAAACCTGTTTCCATGTTAGCCATATTTCAAAAGAAAACACACACACACACAAAATAAAGTTTTAAAAAAGTATGCTTCCATCTGCATTCAGACCCCACAGAGAATTGTTTTGTCTTGGCTTCAGAGAGGAGGATTAAGGGTAGTGGGTGGGAGAGAGGCATCTTAATGGTGGAGGTCAAGAGAAACTTCCCAACAGTGATAGTTATCCCAAAGAGGAAAGGACTCCATTGGGAGGTGGTGGGAAGTCTTCAGGCTGGAGCTCAATGAGAGTACACTCACTCGTCCAGTACACTGCGCCAAGGGTGGCAGTTTACACTGAGACGTGCCTCTGGTTCTGGTTTTATTTGGACAAATGGCCCCCAACATTCTGGAATAACCTTCTATATTTCCCTGCTGTCCCCTCAGTTTCTACATTAATCCCAGGCATCTAATTTACAAGGGAAATGGCCATGCCTGCTTGGAGCTATGAAAACACACTGCTCCTGGCTAATGTAGGAAAGCCTTGTACTTGACTATGTATATTCATTAGAAGGTCTTTGCTTTTCTTTTTCTGCTTTTTATCATTAAGGAGGTGGTGGAAAGTAGGAATAGGAATGGGGAAAAGAGAAGAAGCATCTTTTTTGCTAATGGAGGGAAAGCTAAAGAGGAAGCACAGACAAAAGACAGCTTTGAAAGCTACACATTGAGCTACAATACTTAAAAACAAAAGAGTTGTATACAATAAGGATCTATAGTTTCTTTTTTTTTTAGTATATCTTTTTTTTTAGATTTTATTTAATTGATTAATTAAGAAAAATTTTCCATGGTTACATGATTCACGTTCTTTCCTTCCCTTCTTCCCACCCATCTCCCATAGCCAAAGCGCAATTCCATTGGGTTTTACATGTATCATTGAGGATCTACAGTTTCTTATACAATCTTCTTTTTCTATTCTACTATATCTGGGTGAATCTCCATTCTAATTCATGTTTGTTAAGTTCACAATAAAAATAAAAATTAATTATTTTTTTAAAAATCAGTTCATATGAGACCTAAACCTGTGGTATTGGAAATTTGGGAGTCCTTGAACTAATTCTGAGGCCTCTGATCTAAACTTCCTGTGGAAGCTTAGAGGTCTTTCAAACTACATTTCCCATAATTCCTGGCTTGCGTAATCACATAGGCAGGAAGTATAATAACATAGCGAGAAGGATAAAGACTGAGAACTGGATTGGCACTTCCTCTTTGGTGATCTGGAGCAGAGCTAGGATGGGGAAAGGAGGTAACAGGGCGTGTCTTTTAAACTGACTCTTAACATGGCACATGGCTTCAATTTTCTAATGGCTACCAATAAATCATTTAATACCATAATATTTTTAAATCTATCCTTTTATATCCATTTTATTTCTTATAAACCTCAGGGTTTGAGGTATAGGTAGGATCTGGTTATTGCTCTAATACTAGCTACCAAAAATGTACTATTGAAATCTGTCCTTAGACGTTTCTTAGCTGTGTGACCTTGGGTAAGTCACTTCACCCTAATTGCCTAGCTCTTCTCACTCTTCTGCCTTGGAACCAATACTGAGTATTGATTCTAAGATGAAAGGTAAGGGTTTAAAAGACTAACAATGTACTCTTGGTTATTAGTGAGGTAAAAATGAAGAATGTGATTTGCTTAGCCTTCTCTATTCTGACTAGTGGAGAAGAAACCCAAACTTAATGTTTTAATAATAAATAGTTTAATAATTCTTTGCATATATTTGGTCTGCATAATGTATTAACTAGAAATTTTATACCTTTGGACTCCATATCCGAGAATTCTTTCCTCATCCCCAAATTCCTTTTCCCTTTTTGTTTAGGTGTGTCTTTACGTTATTGTTCATATAGTTCTGTAACTCCTCCCTCTAGCTCTCTCTCTTCCATGTGCGCGGCTTGGGTGAGCTCCCTCTTGATTCTAGCCTTTTAGTTTCCCTTTTGCTTCAAGTTAAATTTAATAAATGTTATTAAATATAATGCTTGGAGTAATTTGGATATTAATTTTGAAGCTTACAATACAATCCTGAAAAGTAGGTGCTATGTTTTTCCCCATCTTTCAGATGAGAAAACTGAAATTTACAGGAGGTCATCAAGTATCTGAGGCAAGATTTGAACTTGTGCTTTCCTGATGCCAAATCTAGTGCTCTACCCATTATACCACCCTGCCTCTGAAGGTGAGTGAAAGGAAGTATCTCCACTTGGGACCCATCAATAAATGAGTATTTTTCACTGAGTGCCTAGTAGGTACTGGGCCATGATGCTCCTGATCCCTGACCTCAAGGAGTTTATAGTCTAGCTAAGGAGACAGGCCTCTAAGAAGCAACAGAGAGGAAAGGAAGATATATAAACCTTGTAGTGATAACAGGAGCAGATTCTCTCCTTTTCCATCTATTAAAGTCTTCTTCTTCTTCCAAAACCCAACTGTCCTGTGGCCTCCTCCATGACTCTACTCCTCCCCCCTTTTTATCCTGGTAACCTTTGGAAAATCACAGAGTTTGGGTTGGATGATCTCAAAGATCTGGGCTACTCCAATTCTCTAGGACTCAATCAAGCCATCTGAGGCAAACTTTTCTTTCCTTTTTTTGGGGGGGAGGTTACATTTTATTGTGCTATTTCTCATGGATATTTGATTGATTGTTTCCTGTTCATGCTAACTCCACTTGACTAAAACTGGACTTATGGAATGATAGAAGGGAAGACTTTTTGACAATCCTTGGATAAGAAGCCAAAGGAGAATCTGAAGTACCCAAAGAGATTTAATTAGTTATGCTGACTCTGTAGGCATGTAAATCTCCCCCTCTCAATTAGCCCATCGTGAATCCTCTTAATTGAATAATTTTCATAAAATCCAAAATTTAAAATGTTTTGAGAGAAATTTCAGGAAAAGAAGCTCCCTAACTCCTCGAATCAAGAAAGTGAACTGCTTGGAGAAAGTGCCATAAAGAAATCTACACTGCATCAGAAGATCCAGAATGAACTTTAGGATGTAACTGATTGAACTGAAGGGGGTTGAACTTATCATTTATTCTGAATGTAAACTCTTATGCCAAAGGGGACTGCCCCCAACTGGCTTTTTTGTGAATGTGCCTAGCAAACATTGGTTTTGCTCTCTCTCTTCTGTTTCCCTCATTTCCAACTATTGTAGTTTCCTCTTAGAAAGTGCAATATTGAATGTACCTTTAGCTAGAAGATCTTTAGAAGTATAAGCTAGTTATGTTAAATGATTCATTTGGGGAGACTAGTCTCCCAAAGAATCACAGAGGGGATTGTGAAGATAGGATTAATTCTCCCCTTGTCTATTTTTAGCTAATCAAATCAAGAACTTAAAGTACCCCTACTTAACACTAAGTAAGAGAGTTCACAGTCACTTACTAGAGTAATCTCACACCTCCAAAGGCTACTGCCCCCATCTTGGGCAGTTCTAGGCAAATTGAAAGACTGCCATTGGTTTCTGTGAAGAAGGGGGAATGACAGGAAGTGACGTGGAAAAAAAGGAGTATAAAAAGAAGAGACCAGCATGGTCTATATGCATTCCTTTCCTGGCTTCTGGAGAGATTGGTTCTGGAGATTCATTCCCTTCCTGGCATTTGGAGTGAGTGGCTAAGATCCCTGCTTTGGCTTAGAAGAGACCTTTTCCCTGGATTCTGCATTGGCTTGCTGGGTGAGTGGCTGAGATTCCCGCTTTGGCTTTGGAGGAGGCTGTGTTGCTGGAACTCTGGCTGAAGACACCACCGGAACCTCTGGCTGAGGATTACTGGGAAATCCACATGGAGACCAGACTTGAAGAAGCCCTGCCAAGGCTCAACCAGACACAAGAGCAGCACTTAGAGTGGCAGGCTAGACAATTCTCTATCTTCTTCTTACAATTTTCTACTTTCACTCTTTCCACCTCTTTGTAAATAAATACTCTTTTGCAGTTTTATCATCCTTTCTTATAGCAAAGCCATGGCTGTTCATTCATTCAATAAATACTAATGAGGCATCTACTCCAGGAATAATTAGCAGCTAGATGATACAGTGACGACGACATGGTGTTTAGAGAATTTCCAGATAACCTCTTTCTCAGTATTGTCGACATGGAATCTAATGACCCCAAACTTGTGGCCTAGTGAGATCTGATGAACCCCAAGTTTTAGGAATAGCTTGTAGGTTGGAGACCCTGAAAGCTTGTAATCTGTTCCCTGTTCCCATGAGAATCCACCCTGAAGGGAATCTCAGGCTAGCAGTTGCAGACTGAATAATGGTCCCTAGGATAAAGCTAAATGATTCTTTTGCCTTAGAAGCTTCTCCCATTGTACCACATCCCCCTTTCAAGGATCAAACTCAGGACCTTCAGCTTACAAGACGCTGCCTACTGTGCTAAAGAGTCACTTAGCTTTACCCTAGGGTCCATTATTCAGTCTGCAACTGCTAGCCTGAGATTCCCTTCAGGGTGGATTCTCACGGGAAATAGGGAACAGATTACAAGCTTTGGAGGTCTCCAACCTACAAGCTATTCCTAAAACTTGGGGTTTATTAGATCTCACTAGGCCACAAGTTTGGGGTCGCTAGATTCCACGTCAACAGTGTTAAAGAACACTAAGTTAACTACAAATTGGTCTGGTCTTTCCCCCCAGGTCTTAGTTAAAGAGGATAAAGTACTTTTCCAATTACCCTCACCTCTGGCTATGGTGTCTTTCCCAAGTTTCTGTGAACTCAACACGGCTGTTGCTCTCCCCTTTCCAAAAATCTATTTAAGCACCCCCTTTTCTGTAGTTCAGTGGAACTCCAGTGCTATGTCTCTCTGCGGCTTCCCAGACTCTAAATGGTGTGTCTTGATTAAAGAGTCATTATTAATACTTTTTGTTGTAGGAGAAAGAGTTTTGTTGTGGGAGAACAAATGATCAAAGAATTGCTGCTCAGACTCCTTCATCTTAAGGCATGAAAGTATTTATTCAAGGATGATACATGCAATGTTTCCAGGGCAATGGGAAAGCAAGCCTCAGAGTGTTGGAAATCACCTAGAGCAATGGAAATGCCCCAATTCCTGGGTTTTGGATTTTCTGTGTTGCATTCCAAAGGAAGGGGGCAAGAAAGGAGTGCAAAGATCCACCCCCAGTACACCTGGGAAATATTTCCTCCCATGTCCTGTCTGGCAGACAGTCAAGACTGTTTAAATGTCTCAGTCTTCAAACTTATCAAAAAGTAATAAAGTTATAATGATCCACAAGTTAGTTTTGGCACCACCCCCCTTCTCTTAATAAGACAAGCTGGGGAAGCAGAGCTTTTAATCTGTCAGTTTAATTTTTGGGAGCCCCAAGTTTACCTTTGTCCCTTGGAAACTCACCTTTAGGGGAAGTCCCAAACTGACCCTGTCTTAGACTAAACAAGGGGTAACCAAGCATCCATTAAGTGTTCAGAACTGGAGTATTAGAAATGCTCAAATCTTCAATTACCCTTTTTTGTCTTAGAAGTTTCCCCCATTGAATCAGAGATCCATTCCTAAGAAGACCAACACCTGGCAGGAACCATCCTTTTTATATCCATTGTAAGTTAGGCAACTCCCCAGCCTTTAGCTACAGCCTCTTTCCCAAGCCTGCTTCTAACCAAGTCGGTATATGTTTTGGTGTACTATATTCCCCCAAAGGTATATAAGTCCCTAAGTTCTTTTATTCTTTGGAGAATCATCTTTGGCAGTGATTCTCTCAGAGACACTGTTCCCAGGGTCCCAGAGTTTTGACCTTGTGTAATATTTAGCTCTGGGCCCTGTGTGGGAGCAACTGAATATTAAGGACTTGTTTCTTTTTCTGATTAAAAATTTGTTTTTATATCTACTTTAGTGGTGATTTTTTTCCAAGTTGACAAATCTAATTAATAAAAAGCATAAGATCTAAAAGCACTATTTTGGAAAAAAGGATTTCAAAGCACCACTGCCAACCCTTAACACTTTGGTAGCTCTGTATTTTTTCAAGTTGACAAAGAATAAGTACTGGAATTGGAATCAGGAAGACTCATCTACATGAATTCAAAACTGGCTTCAGATATGAGCTGTGTGACTCTGGGCAAGTTCACTCTGTGTGCCTCAGTTTTCTCATCTGTAAAATGAAGTAGGGAGGCAAACCACTCCAGTATCTCTGCCAAGAAAATTCCAAATGGAGTCATGAACAATCAGACACAAATGAAATGAAACAAAAACTGGAATCCAAGATTAAAAAAAGGCAGTGAAAGGGTCCTGGACCTCATTCTCCTGGAGGGATGCTTAAGGTAGGGTGTTGACAAACTTGTTCTGTGAAATCCTGAATTTACCTTTATCCTTTGGAAACTTGCCTTTAAGGAACTCTCCAACAGACCCTTGTTCAAGACTGAACAATAAGCTATCAAGCACCCATTAAGCACCCTGAACGGGAATGATAGAGATAATCAAGTCTTAAGTACCCTTTTTGGTTTCTTGGTTTCTCTTATTGTATTTGGGTTTCTCCCAGACACCCTAGCCTCACTAAGCCCCTATATAACCGGTTAGTTGTCCTTTCTTGCTTATATTCCCTAAAATGTATATAAGACCCCCAATTCTTTAGTTTGATTGAAACTCCCATGATGAAAATTCCCATTATGGAGATTCCCATTATGGAGATTCCCATTCGTGGTACCTTTTCCCAGCGACCTTGTTCCCAGAATCTCAGAGCCTAGCTTGGTGTGGTATTGGTGTTGTATGTGCACACGACTCTGCATGGTGGCCATAAGAACTCTGCTTCCCTTGTCCTGATTAAAGACTTGTTCTTTGTAACTGCTTTGGTGGTTCTGTATTTTTCCAGGTTGATAGGATAATGGGAGCAAAGGAAAGATATCCAAGTGAAATAATCTAAGAATATTTGAGGTAAGCAAGAACACCATCAAGGAATGGGGGAAAGGATCCTAGAAGGCTTCCTGGAGTAGGTAGTATCTTCTTGCTCTGGGTACAGTAACCAAGTGAACAGGTATTATTGCTTCTGGAAAAGGATATGTCAAGTTACTATCTCTGGGCCTCCCTAGACCAAAGTTCCCATCCCTGGAGACCATTTCCTGATTCGTGGTGTCCTCCCCCATTAGACTGCTCCCAGGAGGGCAGGTACTGTTTCTGTTTTTTTGTCTATGTATCCCTAGGATTTAGCACTACCACTTGACACAAAGAAAAACTAAAATAGGGTCCCTTCCCTCTGGGAGTTCACAGTCTAATGGGGGGGGGGGGGGTACAACATGCAAACAGCTGGGCGCAAACAAGATATAGGCAGGATAAACTGGGAGTAGTCTCAGAGTGAAGGCACTAAAGACTTCTCAGTGCCTACCACAGGGTAGGAACTTAATTTTAAAAATCCAACTAATCCTAGCCAGAATTTCCACCAAAAATCTATGGTTTGAGATTTCTGCTTTTTGGCTGTCACTTTTCCCTCTGGGTTTTAGATCTCTAATCTGAAAGAGGGTTGAATTCATGGACCTGTGGCATCTCTTCCAGCTTTAAATCAATAATTCTTTCTTCTTTCACTGGGCAGTGACTCTTTCTGGACTGCCAAGGAGATCATGCAAAAAGTTCCCATTGTCATGGCAACCTTGGGGAACAAAATGATCCCTGGTGTGGAAAACACCAATTGAGATAGCTTTCCTAGAAAATTCTGTTTTCCCTATACCCCATGGCGCAACAATTCTATTCATTTTATTCTTTTGATCTGATCTAGTCCAATTCAGTTCAAATTATTGTGCTATTGGGCTAAAAAGAGAAAAATGAAGGTTCCTACCTTCAAGACTTTACTTTCAGAATTCCCACTTTCAGTCAGCATTTATTAAGCATCTACTATGTGTCGGGACCTGTGCCAAGTGCTGAGGATAAAAAGAGCTGGGAAGGAAAGGCAAAAGACAGTTCCTGGTTCTATAAGATTATTTGCTTACAAAAATGAGTAATATGGAAATATGTTTTGCGTGATAATACATGTATAACCCAGATTGAATTGCTAGTTAGCTTTAGGAGAGGGGAGGGAATAAGGGATGGAGATAATATGGATCACATGACTTTGGAAAACTTATGTGGAAATTTATTAAAACTATAAATTAAAAAAAAAAAAAAGTTCCTGCCCTGTAGGAGCTCATGTTCTAACCATATTGTCTCTCTCTGGGCCAGAGGGAAGGGAGAAGGCAGTCAGTGTGGTAGAGAGGAAAAAGACAGATTTAGTCAGAGAACCTGAGCTCAAATCCAACTTCTTTCACTGTAAGACCCTGGGAAAGTCACTGACCTATTATACTTCCCCTCTAAAATGGGATCAGATTACCTCCATGGCCCTTCTAGTTCTATTTTTTTTTTTTTATTAAAACCCTTACCTTCTGTCTTGGAGCCAATACTTATTGGCTGGCAGAAGAGTGGTAAGGGTAGGCAATGGGGGTCAAGTGCCTTGTTCAGGATCACACAGCTGGGAAGTGTCTGAGGCCGGATTTGAACCTAGGACCTCCCATCTCTAGGCCTGGCTTTCAATCCACTGAGCTACCCAGCTGCCCCCTCCTTCTAGTTCTATTAAGCTAGGTTAATTTATGAATTCTCCTCTCCTCTCCTCAGTCTGGTCGTCCTAATGCCACTTCAGCATTTTTTTTAAAATTTTTTTTAAACCCTTAACTTCTGTGTATTGACTTATAGGTGGAAGATTGGTAAGGGTAGGCAATGGGGGTCAAGTGACTTGCCCAGGGTCACACAGCTGGGAAGTGTCTGAGGCCGGATTTGAACCTAGGACCTCCAGTCTCTAGGCCTGACTCTCACTCCACTGAGCTACCCAGCTGCCCCCCACATCAGCATTTTTTGCTAGCGGTTGGGAAGGGTACAGGAGAGGAAGGGAGGAAAGGAGGACAGGAATCAGTTTCTCCTTTTCTGTAGTCCACCGGCCTCATTCTAGTGCCCCTAGTAGGTGGAAATCCATTTTTTTCCTCTGATGTTACTCTACTCAATTTTCCCCTCAGTCCCATGCCCTGGGATATATGGCACTCTATGTGGTCACTACAGCCCGTTGGTGCCCAACTTCAATATCCCCATCAGTTTCATGATAGAGGAGGCAGAGAGCTGGATTAAAATCCTGTCTCAGGACACTGAATAGCCCGAGGACTTTGGGCAAATCACTTCACCTCTCCGGGCCTCCAGTGTAAAAGGAGGGAGCGGACCTCCACGACCTCTAAGGTCCCTTCCAGCCCTAAACGTCCGAGCCTAGGCATCTGGGGCTGCGGGCTCCCATGCCAACCCCACAACCCATTGGCTCCCCTTCCAGTGCCCGAGGATGGTGGTGGAGTGGCCGAGAGCCCGTTCCACACCACGGAGTCCTCGTCAGATGGTTCTAGTTTGCGGGGTAGGTGGGGGAGGAATCTTGCACTCTCTTTAAAGTCACTCCAGACCGTGGGCTCCCCGGCCTATGGTCCGGTGGGTGGCAATCCCGGTTTCCCTCTGACGTCACCAGAGCCGAAGCACTCCCATTCCAGGTTCCCAAGCCAGCAGCAGGGGACAGAGAAAGCCGATCGCGCTCTTCCTCTGACGTAACTCCAGCCATTCCTGTGGCCCCCGGCGTTTCTGGAGGGTGGGGAGGAGGGGAGAGGGGCCAGAGAGGAGCCCCTCCCCCACCCAGCACGACGTCATCGATCGGGAGGCGGTGCCACGCCCGCAGGGGGGCGGGACTTCAGGAGGGGGCGGGCGCACGCTTCCGCCTGGGCGGGAGGAGAGCGGCGGGAGCGGCTAGAGCGACGGTGGTGGTAGAGAAGACGGCGGTGTCTTCTACAGGCGGCGGCGGTCGGGAGGCTGCGGTTTCGGCGGCGGCGACGGCAGCGGCAGCGGGAGGGCCATCGGTGGGGCCCAGGTGGGGGCTAGGGACGGGCGATGGCGGCGGCGATGGCGGCGGCTTCGGGGCCCGGGCCAGGGGCGGCAGGGGTCGCGGGCCGCTTCGCGGGGCTGTCGCTAGTGCAGCTGAACGAGCTGCTGGAGGATGAGGAGCAGCTGACCGGCATGGTGCAGGAGATGGAGGAGGTGAGCCGAGAGACGCTGGCTGGAGAGCTCGAGGGGGCGGCGCGCGGGGCCTCGGCTAGAGGGAGTGTCTGGGTTTCGGGGGGCGGCCCGAGGGGCTTAAGGCGGGTCTAAGCTCCCCGAGAGGGACTTGGGGGGGCTCTGAAAGGAGATTGGGGGAGTCTTAGGGAAGCATTAAAGGGAGAGCTAAGGGGGGC
>NC_058130.1:752721461-752748146 GCF_016433145.1 Gracilinanus agilis
GGCTTAGGATTCCGGAGGCCTGGGTAAGAGGCTTGGGAGAACCGAAAGGAAGGGGTATGGGTGCGGGGGGAGGGGACGCTGAGAGACCAGAAACTGAGGGATGGCCGAGGGGGCGGGGGAAAGATTTCGAAGAAGAAAAGGATCTGAAAGGGCGAGTTTGCAAGCTGAGGGAAACTGAGATAGTGGGGGCGAGAAGGTTAGGGACACTAAGGAGTCCGGCAGGGGGTGTGTGAAATGATAGGATTCCAGATGTTAAAGTTCTTTTGAAATAGAGAGAAGGTTGAAATGCAGAAAAGAGAAAAATATCTATGGGACTCGAGGGTCTGAAATATTGGGGGAGGGGGAATGGCGCTAAGTGTTTTGAGCGGACCAGAAAGACTACAGCATAGCAACCTCAGGTGCCCATTTCGAGGGGGGCATGTGGATAAAACTGTTGGTTCAGTCGTCTAGGTTTTTCCTTTTTTTTTTTTTTTTCCTTTCAGGGTGGGCAAGTAATATGGTAACAGAGATCAAGGGGGGAAATAGGAGAAAGATGAGGGGTTCATCCCCTCTATTTTCATTTAGTGCTCAGCTCCTGCCCAGCCTCAGAAGGCAAGCAGAACCCCTTCTCCCCTTATCGAACCCAGTACCTTGTGGTGTGGTTTAGTGTCAGGCGGTAATACTCCCGGGGTTGGTCATTTGGAGTTCTCTTCCAGGACCCTCTTTGGACAGGTGGCCTCAAACTTAAAGCAAGCCCTCCCAGGCTCATCCACCAGCCCTCCTTTGTCTTCGGAAGTCTAAGGCTTCCCACGCCTACACCGCAGTACCTCTCGCCCAGAAGCCCTTGTAGGGTTTCTATCGGAGCCATCATACAGCTTTGAGCCAGTCTCCTTCAAAGGGGGGCTTGTGTCTAGGTTACACATTCAGAAACACTGAAAATCCTCAACAGATCATTGTCCTGAACTACAGAGAGGCCACTGTAGTGCGATGGTATCAATCCTTCCATTAATACACTCCTTGTATTCAAGGACTTCGGAACTTGGCACATAGGACTGCTCCGAGATGAAATTTACCCCATTTATGGTCTCAGTTTGGCACTTTCCATTTTGAAAAATAATAAATCCACCAATTCCTTCCTTGCTCACCGAATGTGACTTTTATCTATGCAGAGGAAGAAAAGCTTGGCTTCCTTTTTTTCCTTTCAGTTGTCGGGAGCGCTATGATTGGTTGTCAGCTGGAGGTGCCTTTGTAAGTTTAATAATAAAATCATAGTTATTATTTCTGCATTTGAAACACATACCTACAAATCATTTTGCCGGACTTAATCATACTATTTCAGTGAGAACCGGGGTAACTGTCTCTGGAGTGGTAACAAAAATAGCCTTTCGGTTGGGGAAGAAAGACTATAAAAAAAGTTCAATTCCTCTGACCGACTCCATGAGGCTCTTAAAAACAGCTTCTAGGCTAGAACCAGCGACCTTAACTTAGAGCAGGAAGGGGGAAATGATTGTTTAGAAGGGAAGGCAGATTCAGTTTTAATTTAATTAACTAACAGTGTTAGTACTTTTTGACTTAAGGTCAGCCTTCAGACAAGGATGTGTTCAAAACTGAACTTTATTCCAGTTGGTTAGGCCACACAGAGTTCTTGTTAAATTACTCAGGGATGGTTTACTTTTTAGGGTGTAGCACTTCCAAAACAAGGAAACTTTAGGTTGATGCCAGAATACCTTAGTCAACTCACCTAATTATGTTGTCATACGTGGCATATCATTCAGTACACGCTTCTTCCCAAGTCATATGTGGCATGTGTCTGAACAACTGAATTTTTGACCCTGATAATTTTGCTCCTAAAGGGGTGTCTGTGTTGTTTTCATGAAATTTATTGCTGCCTTAGTCTTTTGGGATAATGAATGTTATAGTTAATGGAAGAATGCCTCGTGGCTGCCTTAGTCTTTTGCGATAATTAATGTTATAGTTAATGAAAGAGTGTATCGTGGCCAGACAAAAGGATTCTTTTTCCTGAAATTTAAGGACAGTTTTTTATTCTTGAGCTCAAGAGATGCCTCTTACCTTTTTGTGCTCATGTGACCAAGGTAGTTAGGTTAAAGTTGATTCTGGAGTTTTGTAATTTGGGAGAATAAGAGACAGAAAGGATCCTGAAGAACCTCTGAAAGTTGTTTTTTTTTAATTGGCTGAGAAAAGAGTTTTAAATTGTAGAGTAAGGTTTTTCAGGCCTGAGGGGATATTTTGTGGTGTGTGGAAAATGTGGCTAGGGTTTTGAAGGCATTCCTTATTGGATTTAAAGACAACTAGGTATTAAACTTTAGTAGCCTGTTTTTTTATTATTATTGTGAATGAGTTGTAATAGAGGACCAACCATTAAAAAGTGTCTAACTACCATTATAGATCATTGTTTCCTCTGGCTCCACATCATCTCACCTTTCCCTTTTTTTCTGGCATGTGACTGGGATCCTCAAATGGGCCATGTTTAGTGATGTAGTGATTTGAGGTTTAGCTAACTTAATGGTTCATATCTAAAATACTTATTTTTATTTAAGGTTATTTTTACATTGCAGAGGAATGTGCCTTTCTCTATCTGGTTGCCTTAACCCTGTTGGACTTACACTGTACTCCCTTAAAAGGAGTCTTCTCACAAAAGGGATTTCTTTTGCTAAATTTGGCCTCTTGGGACACTTAAGTAAAAAGATTTAAATTTTGAGAGATAACTCTTGTGGGTTAATAATGATTTCATTATGGATTCAATCCTTAATCTTTGTTCTAATTACTAGGGGAACTCTGAAAATGCACCCCAAAACATGTTAAGGGTTTGGAAGACTTGCTTTGTGGAAAATGAAAAAAGCTCCACCCCAAAAGGGTCTATTTCCTTGAGGCATGCTCTGGAGTGATTTGTGACTAGTGCTTGGAGAACTGCAGGCATGAATCATAGTGCCTCATTGAATGTACAGAACAGTACCTTAATTTAAATCCCACACAAACACTTAATGAAATGGCTTGGTTTTTGTAAGAATTAGCTTGAATGCAGACTTTAGTCTTGGGTGGAATGTAGAAGTAGTATTAGGAATTAATCATTGCTTCTACCTCTGGTTAAAATAGTTAAGAATCTGTAACCCTTTGTGTTTAAATCTTTTCATCCTGAGATTTCATATTTTTAATCCTAAATAAAGAAGAATTGACTTAATGTCCCAGAGAACATTTTGAAATTAAGTTTCTTTATACATTTGATCTTATTAAAAGAATTTTAGAATTATTTAGGCTTATCCAAGTTGATCCAAAGGTCTTGGTACAGTTTTAAAAGAGCTTAAAACTGCACCAGAGATTGTTGGGACACCCTTATAGACAGACAGGTAAAGCATTTATTAAGTTCTTAGTATATGCTGGTATTGTGCTAGTCCTGACTGGCATGACAGTCCCTGCCTTCAAGCAGCTTATATTCTATTGGAGACAGTGTTAAAAAAGGAGATAGAAAGGTAGGGATGGGGTGTGGGAAAGTCCAGAAGTGGTTTAGAGAAAGACCAGATAAGGCAAAAGGCCAAGTCCCAGGATGTGAAGTCAACCAAAGGTTGTACCCATGGGGTTGGGCCCGGCATCACCTTTGGTATGATGGCTGGAGTATAATCAGAGTGGTGTGTATCTACCTGGGAATATAAGAAAATTATGAGCTTAATTTTATTTCTTTGATAATTTTATAATCCCACACTAATTTTTTTTCCATTTCATTCCTCCTCTGATGCTATATCACAAGTCATCCCTGCTTTCTCTTCCCATGCCAGATTATTCATGAGTTTACATAAATCTTATATCTGCCTCTGCCTGAGGCACTAAGGACACATTCCTAGGGCTTTTTGAATTTTGTGGGAGCCAGCATAGTCCTTTGTTTGGTCATCTGTTAATTTGTCCTTTGTTAATGTCACTGGCCTCCTTTATCCAGTCATACATCTTAGCTTGATGTCTTTTATACTTTACTTAAAAAGTACCTTACCTTCTATCATAAAATGAATACTAATTATAGGTTCCAAGGCAGAACAGTAAGGACCAGGCAATTGAGGTTAAGTGACTTGCCCAGGGTCACACATGTAGGAATTTCTGAGGCCTGACATGACCTTAAGACCCTGCATCTCAAAGACTGGTTCTATCCACTGAGTCACCTAGCCATTCCTACTACTTCACTTTGAATAAAACCTAAAATTGCTTCTCTCCTCCTGGCTGGCCCCCAAAAAGAAAACTTTATTTTATAGACAAGTTAATATCCTTTAAGACTATTCTTAGTTTAGCACTTCTTAACTGTATTATTATTCACTTCTTAACTGTATCCATTATTTGGGAGAATTCTTTAAAGTTAGACTGAATGGTGCCAACCTTGTTGGTTACCAAAGTTTGTATACAGCAATTATGTCTTAATCCAATTGATCCGGAGTCTTGTTTCAAGGTATTTTATAGCAATGTAATTTTGTTATGGCCTTTGCAGCAGAACCTTGTTTTAGGGATTTGGACTATGTACAATATTTATTTTGCAGGAATACCTTGAATTATCCATGGATAATTTTAGTGGTCACTTGCCTAATCATCATTGTCCATAGGTAAATTTTAATATACTGTATTCTTAGGAGCTTTTTATAGTTAATTTTCTTTAGTGTAATACTTGTTGGTCTTTTGTTTTTAGATTATACCATCTTGCCAGTAATTTTTAATTATACAATAAGTTCTTGTTAGTCAAGAAGCATTTAGTAAACCCTTCAGTAGGTTGCTTTATAGAATGTAGTTTAAGAAAGGATTTGAGGACTTTTTGTTATAGAAGAATAAAGCATGCTTGTATCGTGGCTAATCAGTTTCCTTAAATAGCCAAGGTTAAAAAAAAAATCAAAAATGATCAAATTCAAGTAGATTAAAAATTTTCAAAAAAATTTAAATAAAAAACAAGCCAATTCTACTAGGCAGGAGAGCAGTTAGGGTTGGGCAATTGAGGTTAAGTGACTTGCCCAAGGTCACACAGGTAGGAAGTGTCTGAGGCTGTATTTGTACCCAGGACTGCAGGCCTAGCTCTCAATCTACAGAGCCACCTACCTGCCCTTAGATTCCTTCCTTCCTTCCTTCCTTTCTTCCTTCCTTCCTTCCTTCCTTCCTTCCTTCCTTCCTTCCTTCCTTCCTTCCTTCCTTCCTTCTTTCCTTGCCTTCAATTCAGTAAACATTTTTAAGTACTTGCTCTGTCTAAGGCACTTTACAGAAACAGGAATATTGTAAAAAGCTGCATAGGAACTAAAATAAAAGCCAGCTTTTCATTCTCTTTGACTTAGACTTAGTGCTTAGTCAGTGTTGAAATGTTTTGTTTGTTGAACACAGTTCCTGCATATGTTGAGCTTGCCAGGGAACAAGACATGTATACAAATAAAGTTCTTATATAAGATAGACTGGCTAATTGCTCCTTTGTACAAAAGTTCTAAGACATTTGAGGAAGAAGAGATAGATCCCTTTTAGAGAGGGGGATGGAAATCTTCAGTACGAGCACCTGAGTTGTTCCTTCAAGAAGGAGAGAAGGAACTCAACTGTGGAGTTTTGTGGAGGAAGTGCCTTCCTAGCTTACT
Source organism: Gracilinanus agilis (assembly GCF_016433145.1). NCBI lineage: Eukaryota > Metazoa > Chordata > Mammalia > Didelphimorphia > Didelphidae > Gracilinanus > Gracilinanus agilis. Next base: position 752,727,041 of record NC_058130.1, read on the forward strand.
CAAATGCAACAGGGTAGGAGTGGACAGAGTCCTTGGCAGAATATAAAATGGGTGGAAGGAAGTAGAATGAAAAACGGTTGGAAATATATTGTGAATGTCTTCATTGCCAGGTTAGGGAGGTCATTTTATTTGAAAAAATTGAGGCCATTTACTGAGAGTTTCCTCTTTTCTCATCTTAGGAACCTGTTGGCATTATGACTATTTCCCTTCTGTCTCTAGTGGCCCATATTTTTTTTTTTAAATTGGTGCTCTTTTTAAAAAAATTTTTTCTTTATTTTATTCCAGTAAATTTACACATTGTTTTCCAAGGTTACATGATTCATGTTGTCTCACTCCTCTCTTCCCTCCCCCCTCCTGGAGTGGACAAGCAATTCTACCAGGTTATACTATTATCACTCAAAACCCATTTCCGTGTTGTTCATTTTTGTAAGAGAATAATCTTATAAAACCAAAACCCCAAGTCATATACCTATATAAACGAGTGATAAATCATATGTTGTTTTTTTTCTGCATTTCTACTCCAACAGTTTTTTCCCTAGATGTGGGTAAGCATTCTTTTTCATAGGCCCCTCAGAATTGTCTTGGATCATTATATTGTTATTAGTAGCAAAGTCTTATTACATTTATTCTGCCCCACTGTGCATAATGTTCTCCTGGTTCTGCTTATTTCACTCTGCATCAGTCTTTCTGAAATCATCCCTTATAGCACAAAAGTGTTCCGTCACCATCATCATATACCACAGTTTGTTCAGCCATTCCCCAATAGAGGGCCATCCCCTCAACTTCCCATTTTTTGCCATCTGGTGGCCCATCTTGACAAAGCCAAAAGCCAGTGCCTCCACACAGACGACCCTTCAATCCCAGGCCCCCTTCTCTTTTCACTAGATTGTCCCCATTCTTTTTTTAATCCTCATTCCTGCTACTTCAAAAGATGCCCACGTCTTTACCATCCTTAAAAATCCTCACCAGATTCTACAAGGCCAGCTCTCTTTTTATAGCTCTCTTCCCTTTCTCAGTGAAATGCCTTGGGAGCCTCCTCTTCCTTTCTTCCACCCTTATCAACTGATACTTCAACTGAAACTTTTCTCACCACAATGACCAGTGATTCCTTAATTGCTCAGTCTCACAACCTTTTCTCAGTCTATAGTCCTCATGACTTTTCTGTAAAACTTGACCCTATTGACCACCTCCTTGTACCTTTGACCTTTGTAGTTTTCATTCCTGCAGTTTTCCTCCTTCCCTTGTAATCACTCCTTTTCAGTCTCATTCATCCATGTCATCCTCTCTGAGTGTCCCTTAAAGTTTCCTTCTAGGTCTTGATGTAGAGCTTTTCAGCTCCCAGGAGTTCCTATATTTAGGAAAATGATTCCTAGATATGCAATATGGATCTAACCCTCATCTCTCTCTTCTGAGCTCTAGTCCCACATTGTCAAATGTCCACCTGTTGGACATTTTTTAACTGGATTGTCCTGTAGACATCTTTAACTCAGCATAGCCAAAACAAGTCATTCTTTTCCCCTAAACCTATTTGGCTTCTGAATTTTCTTATTGCCATCCAGGGTACTATCATTCTTCTAGTCATCTAGGTTTGAACCTACAGTGTCATCCTTGATTTCTCATTCATTCTCCATATCCAATTATTGCTAAGGCTTTTCATTTCACCACGGCATCTCCTCTTCATTTAAGCAGCCATCATTCTGGTTCAGATGTTCATCATCTTTTGTCTGGACTATTACAGTAGCCTTCTAATTAGATTATCTACTTCACACCTTCCCCCCTACCCCCCCACCCCCACCACCCCTCTATTTTATCCTGAAGCACAGGTCTGAGCAGGTTCTTGAACTTTCTCCCCCCAGCCCTGGCAATTCAGTAAACTCCTATGGCTCCCTATGACTCCAGCTTCTAGATCAAATAGAAACTGTGTGGCATTGAATGCTCCTCACTTCTTCCTGTCTTTCCAGGCTTGGGCCTTAATCTTTTCTTTCTAATCTATAATCCTTCCATAGAGGCCTACCTCCTACTTCTCACCTACCAGATAGTCCATCTCCCAGCTCAGTGCCTTTTCCCTGGCCTCTATGCCTAGAATGTTCTCCCTGTCTCTTCTGCCTCCATCTCAAGTACCACTTGCCATCTTGTGTGGAGGCCAGCCTTGGTCATGCCAGCTACTACTAATGGCACCTTCCTTCTGCTGTGCATGTATACACACCCTGTTGTGATGTAAGCTCCTCAAGGGCAGGAGCTGCTTTTCTTTTTCTTCTCAGTGTTCTTCTAGGTGCTTATCACACCAACTGGTATGGGCTTAGTTAATAAATGTTGATTCATTGATTGACTTGTCATTTAAGTCATAGGGTACTGCTGAAGGGTTTTGAGCAGGGAAGTATTAGACAAGGGGAATTCAGAAGGCATTTATAGTTTAGTGGGGATCCTAAGGATGTAGATTTTGAGCTTGAAAGAATTTGGGATCATCTAGCCTGATCCTCTAATTTAAGAGATAAGGAAACATGGGTCCCAAAGAGGTGACATGGTTTGTCCCAGTCACCCAAGTACTGAGGAGTAGAGCTTGGATATCATCTCTTTAAGGGACAAGTAACAATGAATTAATTGTGACATTTTTGGACTAATGTCTCCCTCTTAATTCCCATTTTCTGGCTCAAAGTTCCTGATTTTAATATATTTCTACACCAAACTTTTATGAACTTTGGTCAGTGCTATGACCAGCCCCAACCACAGAGGGCTGATGGAGGAAACTTGAAGCTTTCCTTCTTACACAGGGGTTGAAAAAAAATCAAGGTCCAAAGCAAGACTTAACATTTCTGGATATGGTAGATGGGTAGGTTTGTTTTGCTTGACTTTTTATGACAAAGATTGTGTTTTTCATGAAGTGGAAGAGATTATGGAAGGAGAAGAAAGAAGGCTAGTGATAGAGCTGTCAAAAGAAAAGGAGAAACAAAAGGTCATTGATGCATTTAAAAAATTTTTTTTAAGGAAGTTCAGAAAGAAACAAAAAACTAGGACAGTTTTGAAAGTAATGTATTTAATAATATGATAATATGACACTAAAAATAATGTATTTTTTAAAAAGCAAGCTATATGGTTTCATATATAATCTTTGTGTTCTACTTTGTTTTTTGAAATACTCATTTTCTTTCAGTTTGATAAATTCAGAATATAAGTAAAATTACAATTCTCAAAACATAAAAACTAATTGTGACTGGTTTGGGGGTTCTCTGCCTGGAAGTGGTTCAGTAGAGAGAGGATGGAACAGGCCTTCTTCATTTTTAACTTTGACCAAATATGTAACAGATATCTTTGATGTTCATCTTACAAAAGTTAGAATGATTACAATCACATCTAGGAACCTTCAAATTGAGTGTCCTGGTTCCATTTCTTCTCGTTTTTCCCACTCTATTTTGAAGAGTAGGCCATTTGTTCTTTGAGCATAGCCCTAGGTTTATGTGGCCAGTCTTCCATGATGATAATGAATGGTCTGCTGATTTTTCACATGTAAATTAATTCCACATGGAAAAGATTGTGTTAGTTTAAATCCCACACTGTTAATTTCTCTGAGCTATACAAGTTTAGTCTTTTTTTTTTTTTTAAACCCTTACCTTCTGTCTTGGAATCAATACTGTGTTTTGGTTCTAAGTCAGGAGAGTGATAAGGGCTAGGCAATGGGGGCTAAGTGACTTGCCCAGGGCCACACAGCTAGAAAGTATCTGAGGCCAGGTTTGAACCCAGGACCCCCTGTCTCTAGACCTGGTTCTCCATCCACTGACAGCTTCTCCCCTATGCAAGTTTAATCTTAGCAAAGAGAATTGGACTGCCTTCTACCAAAATGCGGTAGGTTTTAGCTTTTGTTAATCTGTTTATTGGTTATGAAGTAATGTATTTTTCTGTTTGTTGAGGAGGTTGTCCAGCCTGGACTCTTGATAAGCAGCTGGTACATTTCCTTTAACAAGTAGGCTGTATCCTTGGAGATGGTTTCACACAGCCCACAGACTTGCAGTATTTTGGGACGTTTTTACCAGGCAGGGTTTTAAATACTGTTATTGATCTAAACATGTCAAACAATCCAGCCAAAAATTGCTGTTAATTTTTTTTCCAGTAAGACTTGTGTAGGAATTGGAATTGAAGTAATTAGAGCCCATGTTGGCCTGGTGCTTACACAATCTCAGAATCCGAGTTGGCAAGGATCTCCCGGGCAATTTAATCCAACCCAGATAGACTGGATAAGGAATCCTCCCTTATACCTGACAAGTGGTCATCCAGTTTTTATTTCCAAAACCTGGAGTGAAGGTGAACTCACTCTATCTCCTGAGGCAACCCATTCCATTAGCTCGTATTCTTAGGGAGTTTTCTTTGAGCCTAAACTATATTGGTTTTATTACTGGATAAATTTTATCTTTATACCTTTCAGACCTATTACATTCATGCTTTAATGACTAACGTAGAAGTTGTTTATATCAGGTTTTTGTTCACATACATGTTTAGAATAGCTATTGACTTCATTTTATTTGTCACCAAGACAAGCTTTAGTTAAAGACTGGCATGATTTAAAGCTCAGCTTTTGAAAGCTTATGCTTAGATAGAAAAGTATACTAAATAGAATTTTAGTCATTTTTCAGCATAATGTTAGAAAAGATAACGGCACAGGTCATGTCTTCAGATCATGTTATTGCTTATGTGGCTCAATCTATGAAATTACAGCTGACAATTTTTTTTACTAAAGGACCAGGGCTTTTATTTGGAAGACCAATATAGTTTGGTGTTACTCTGCAATAGAGTAGTAGTCTTATCAGTAGCTTTGCCCAGCATTAGTTGCAATCATGATCATAATTAGTTTTCGTTTTTCCTCCATTTTATTGCAAAGCCTGTGTTGCAAAATAGTTCCTCTTTGGATATCATGGCTGTTTTTATCAACAGTAAACTTTTATATAGGATAATATTTAATATTCATTTGGCAAACATGTAATAAGTGCCTTTTGTACTCAATGTTGGGGGAAATGACAGTTTAGCTTGCCTTTCCCTTAGTATCAGCTAGATAGATAAACATCATTTGCTGAGACTTGGATCTTGTGGTTTAAAACTACTTTCTTGCCATTAAAAAAATTCAGGGTGTCTGAAAAATCATTGTGCAGTTTAAGGGCCTAAAACAGTTCAAACTTTATTATTTCTCACAACTGCCTAGTGGCACAGATGAGAAAATTGAAACATTAGCAAAAGTTGGATTAGTATAGCTGTGTTTTTGTCCATCTTTGAACCTGCTAGGTCGACAACTCAAATTAAGGAACTTTAAAATCCTACAGTTTAAATCAAGCAGCTGTTCTGTTGATTCTTTGTAAATACATTGTGATAGCTAATGTTTTCTAAAGTTTAGTTCTCTGTCAAGAGTATTTGAAGGGTGCTGTCGTTTAGAGGCAGGCAGTGCTATAGGACAAAGGAAGGAGGCTGCACTTGCTCTCTAGCCTAGTTCAGATGAAGCCTCTGACAGCTACTAAATGAGTGAGCACTGCTGGGAGCTCTTCAGTCTCTGATCCTCAGGGCCATCTCCTGTGCCCGCTTATCTCTTGGGGCTGCTATCAGCGGCACATGAGATGACTGCTTTGCATACCTTATTTCATTCCTCCTTTGGAGTTGGGATTCCTAGTATGGATGTCATTTTCATTCACTTGTTGCCTTAACAAAAACCCTACTCTTTGGCTAGCCCGAAGATCCTAGAAAAGCTTGGAGGGTGTGATTAGCAACTGCCCGACTGCTTTCTGAGGGTCAGCCTGGTTAACTGGAGGCCTCACAGGAACTGGCCACAGCAACTCATGACTGCCTTGTTAGGCAGTGGGTGGATGAGATGACTCTTTTTCTGCTGCTCCTGGGTCTTCTTTCTGTAGTAAGTGAACAGTAACATTTGTATGGTAAGATAAAGAGGGAGAGACCTACGTGCTTGAGGAACTAGTTCAGAATGCATTTTTTTTTTAAGTAGCATGGAAATGATGACCGATTTTCTACCACAGTGTTTATACATGCAAGATTATAATTGTAGATGGAAGTGCCAGATTGCGGATAGTTTGGGTCTTCAAATTTCACCTTGTAGTATGTGCCTGGTTTGGAAGACATTCCACACAAGTAGAAATCATGACCCAGCCCTGACCATTATTGTTTCCAGACATTCTTCCCAAGGTTATCGCCCAGAGCTGCCATATGATAATTAAGAGAAGCTTTTCCTCTCAGCCACTACTTTGTGGGCCCAGAATAATGCTAACCTTCTGTAAGTATTGTTAAAAACATGCTAGAGCTCTCCTGGGACAACTGCTAATCATGTCTGAAGGACTGATGGGCTACATGCAGTCTATTTTATTTTTTTCTTAAACCTTTACGGACCATTTTAGAATCAATACTATGTATCTGCTCCAAGGCAGAAGAGTGGTAAAGGGCTAGGCAGTGGGGGTTAAGTGACTTGCCCAGGGTCACCCAGCTAGGGAGACTTGGACTTACAACTTCCTATCTCTAGGTCAAACTCTCAATCCAATGAGCATTGTACTTTAAAATGTGCAGATCATTTTATGGGCATTCTCATTTGAGATTATTTAATTTTCCCCCGCAGTATTCTGTATCTATAGGTTTCTAGTGTCTTGAGGTAATGATGTTTTTCTGATTTTTATGTCTGAAATGTAGTATGCTTCTACCAGTCTTTCCAGTATATTTCTAGATAAGATTTAAAATTCTGAGTCAATCCCAAAAGGCCGGAGTGGTAGGGTTGATTGTGAATTGTTTTCACCTCTTACTGACTTTTTAGTCTTAGTAGGTATGTTTTCATAATTGTTCTTACCCTTTTCTGGGTATGAGTTTCCTTGACTTTTATTTGTTTTTTGTTTTTAATTTAAAAAATTTTCTTTCCATGTTTACATAATTCATTTTCTTTCCCTCCCCCCTTCCAGATCCAATAAGCACTTCTACTGAGTTATACAAATGTTATCACTTCTACCTATTTCCATATTATTCATTTTTGTAGTAGAGCAATCTTTAGAAGCCCAAACCCCCATCATATATCGATATAAACAAATAAGTCATTTGTTTTTCTTCTGTGTTTCTGCTCCCACAGTTCTTTCTCTGGATGTAGATGGCGTTCCTTCTCATAAGTCCCTTGGGATTGTCTTGTAGTAGCAAAGCCCATTACATTGGATTGTTTCACAATGTTTCCATTTTTGTGTGCAATGTTCTCCTAGTTCTGCTTATTTCACTCTGCATCAGTTCCTGGGGTCAGGCAGTCTTTTAAAGCCCTTTGGGCATAGTTCCAAATTGCCTTCCAGAATGGTGAGATCAATTCACAACTCCACCAACAATGCATTAATGTCCCAATTTTGCCACATCCCCTCCAACATTTATTATTTTCCTTTATTGTCATATTGGCCAATCTACTAGGTGTGAGGTGGTGTTTTCTTGACTTTATGAGTCTATGATACACCAAGGCTGTAAAAAGCCAGAAATTCATTGTTGGGTGCTCAGGCTTTCTCACCATCGACCTTTAACCCCATTTTAATGCTGGTTCATTTGAAGGTTGAAAATTTTTTTATGGTATCTTTGGGAGATAGTTTACTTTCCTACTAGTGAGTTTTTGATTGTGTCTGTTCCCATGTACTTTCAAGATTTAGAGATGAAAGGAAGTATGATGGTGAGAGAATTCAGTTAGAGAATTAAGTAGGTTAAATGGTTTACTCCTCGAAATTATTTTAAAAGGCCTTTTTTTCCTTCCTGGAAGCTCTGATAACTACAATTTTAAAAGTCCTTGCTCCCCGAAACCTTTTGCTTGGGAAAGTTCTATCTAGGATACTGAGTGAAATAAACAATAATTGTGAGTACTAGAAAGTTCTCTTAGAGTAAGATTTTAGTTACTGTTGGACTTTACAATTGATGCTAGACTGTTTTTTGTTCTACCTTGAATAATTGAAATTACTCTCCATTGGTGGGCTAGACTTCTTAGCTAGGGCATAATCAAAGGGAATTTACTTTCCATAAAGGGATTAACTTTCCATAAAAAGTTCAGCTTTTTAGTTAGGAGATGTTTTTGTTCTTTGGGAAAGCCTAAACTAGACTGTGGAAGGGGAATAATCCGATGACTTGGATATTTAAAATTTTTATTTTAAACCCTTAAGTTCTGTGTATTGGCTCCAAGGCAGAAGAGTGGTAAGGGTGGGCAATGGGGGTCACACAGCTGGGAAGTGTCTGAGGCCGGATTTGAACCTAGGAACCCCTGTCTCTAGGCCTGGCTTTCACTCCACTGAGCCACCCAGCTGCCCCTGAGTTGGGTTTCTTTACTGTCATCCACCCCCCACCCCCACCTCCCACCCCCATTTTTAGGAATTCAGTTGTACTTGTGGAGGGAAGGTGTCCTGAAAATAAAGTGAGGTGTAGTAAAGATTACTTTATCCCTGTTTTCTTCCCATCTGTCTGGCACTTGTCCCTGTGGCTACCTGGAATTTGGAATGTTCACCACTTCTGATAGTACCATGGTGACAAGCCTCATTTTCCATTTAAATTTTAACTTACCACTTGATTGATTTTATGCTGGGCCTAATTTCTTTGTAGCTGTGCCTGGAGCTTAGCTAATTTGCATGATATAATAGTGTTATGTATTTGGAAATTTGAGCTCCTACCTTTGTCATTTTATGGTGTCTTAATAATATGTGGAGATAACTAGTGAGAAGAGCTCTTTTTTCCCTCTTTCCTCTTTGTTCCTTTGGGGTAGTTCATTTGAACATACATTGCACTATGTGTGGTCGGTCTTTCAATGAATTCGACCAGGCTGTAATTAAGTAATATTGGTTGGAATGTATACTAAATTCATTTGAGAGGAAGTAAATAGTTAAAATAGATCAGGTCTCAGGGTGGCAAGAAATATTAAGGAGAAAAGTAGAGGCCTAAGTTGGGGTTGGACAAGAGGCTGTGGATAGAACTCTGGGAAGGAATTTTGTCCAGATGAAATTAAATCTCTAGAGAGAGGTCACATTGGGCAGATTGTGGTATACAAAAGATCCTAAAAAAGAGAAAAGGAGAACTGCAACTAGATTATGGTTAATGTTGTTTTTAAGGTGATTTTCACTTTGCTACCTCCCTCAAAATATTTGGGTAGTAAGTTTTGACTTGGCTAAACTTTCATTGGAGGGTTGGCAATTTCTTTATTCTAGCCCTTCACACAGTGCCAGGCACATAGTAGATACAGGATAAGTATTTGTTTGACCGATTTATTTCCTATCTCCCAACTCTGCTTGTATTAAGATTTAAGAAAGTGGATTTTACAAAATCCTACAAAATAATTTCCATTTATTGGAAGGAAAAATGTGACACTGTAGAAAGGGCAGGGTAATAATCCTCAGGAAGAATAATGATCCTTTCCAACTTTTTATCAACTTTTATTCAATTATAACAGCTTTAAAGAACTGGGTTTGGGGTGGCCCTCTTTTCTGAAGAGAAGAGAATGCCACTTCAGCCTTAATGAAATCCTAGGCTCTCACACTTTTTCCTTGGATCTCTAAATCTGGTTATTAAGGCTGAGTTGACACTGTACTCCAAATTACTGACAGCTCTCTGAAAGAATCAATTCTTAAATCTCTTTTTAAAAAAATCTAGTCTTAAATCCATAGAGCTATGTTTTGAAAGAGCAGTGGCATTATTCAGGAATTCAAGACATCATAAATATTTAAATTAAAAGACCTACTGAGTAATGGGTGTGACTATACTATGGGAAGATGTTGCCTGAAGGAAGCTAGTTCTTTCTCTACCCCCACTCCCAGTTTTTCTTTTTCGTTTAAAGATTTTTGGCGGTACTATTCGAAGTGATCCCAAGACTATATATATATAAACCAGCAGGACTTTGTATGAATTGAGCTTTGCCTCCCTTGTAGGCAATGCCAGAGAAAATGCTTTCAAACAGATGGATGGGGGTGTTTGGATGAGAGGCTTTTTGACAGAGGTCTTTTGGGACTTGTGAATGAACTGTATGTAATAATGCCTTTGGTTTTCCTCTGTGCGTGTTCTTTGCAGACACAGAATGTTCAGCTTAACAAAGAGATGACTCTTGCCAATAACCGAAGCCTGGCAGAAGGAAATCTTTTGTACCAACCACAACTGGACACTTTGAAAGCCAGTTTGACCCAAAAATATCAGGAACTACAGGTTCTCTTTGAAGCCTATCAAATCAAGAAAACCCAATTAGGTAACTTTCCTGGGATGGTGTTTTTAAAAAGAAAAAGGGAAGGAAAGGCATATTTTAGATGCTAGAATGATTAGTCTTTTAGGGGCAGTGAGAAGTAGTTTATTTTTAGACCTTTTTTGTCTATTATGAATGGGTTTTATTTCAGTATCCTAAAACCATAATCTCTAGACTACAGAAGCATGTCAGTCTTTTGGAAATAAAATCAGAGGGATAGAATTGACTTGCTGCCATATTGTTCCTCATAAAATGGAATGTAATCCTGCAAACTATTATTGGAAAATATAACTTGTTTCCTTAAATGAGGAAAAAATAATTAATATCACTATTCCCCTTTCCTGTTAGCCCAGGTAGCATGCGGGCTGTTTTCCTACTTTGATGCTCACCCCTCTTCAGAAGCAGTGTTGTTCTCAGCAATGCCCTTATTGGTTTCCCAATTAAAGTGACTCATTAGTAACAGCTCACACAAGAGAAGTTTAAGAGGTGGTGTGTTTGCAACCTCTTCCAAAAAGGAGAGGGTTTTCCAGGGACTCCTGAGCAATGTCTGGGTGCCTCACTTCCTTTCTCTTGTCTGGTACAGATCAGCAATCCAGCAATGCTTCTCTGGAGACGTTGCTAGCCCTTCTTCAAACAGAGGGGGCCAAGATTGAAGAAGATACAGAGGTAAGGCAAACTGCCCCGAAGCTGGGGACTCTTCTGTCTTTGCACATCCCCAGCACCTGACATGGGGCCTTTCACTTGCACACAAGGGAGGTGCTTATTAGTATGTGTGGAAATGCACATCCCAGTTTTTCTTACCTTTAGGCTATAGCACTGGGCCCAGTTACTGGGAAAGATCTCCAGAGTAGTACGAATGAAAAGTCTTTTCCTATGGAGTTAGGAACAAGAAAATGTAAACCTGTAGTTCCGTCCATTACATGGACTTTGTATAAGAAATGCATCAGATGTAGTGCTCCGGGGGAGCTGCACAGCAGCTGTAATACCAGGGGAGCTTAGGTGGCCAAAAGCTGGCCATGACATATCTGCAGATGGTCAGGAGAGCAGGACACAGCTGACCCTCCTGCTTTTTCTTTAGCCAGCTGCCATAATAAGTGCGAGAGAACAGACAAGAAAAGACCTTTAAGGGGGCTATTAGAGCTCTTTCTTGGTCAGTTTGCTAATAAAATGGGTTGGATTGTTAGATGAAGTAGTAATTTGCTCAAGCTTCAATGAGAGTGGAGGTATGCCATCACATCACAATCACAAACTGAACCTTAAATTTGAATTCTAAAGAGGCTGGAGCCTGGCAGGTCTTCTCTTTGGATGTGTATTATGATGCTAGAGGCCCCATTAAAGGTCTTTTTGGGACTAAGGTGTAGATAAATACATTTCTATACTTAGTCATCTTTCAGAAAGAATCACAAAAGTAAATGGGGCCAGCAGCTAAGTAGCTCAATGGATAGAGAACCAGGCCTGGAGATGAGAGGTCCTGGATTCAAATTTGGCCTCAGATACTTCTTGTGTGGCCCTGAGCAAGTCACTTGACCCCCATTGCCTAGCCCTTACCACTCTTCTGCCTTGGAACCAATACTCAGTATTCATTCTAAGACAGAAAATAAGGGTTTAAGTAAATGGGGCCCAAACCAGAGTAACCCAGCTGACTGCCTGTTCATGTGGGAGCCAGGTAGCACCAAAGAGTCTCTGGAACTAGATTGTAGCTTCCCTTTTGATTCCAGCCTCTGACTCAGTATTTACTCATTTCAGAATATGGCAGAGAAGTTCCTTGATGGAGAGGTCCCTCTAGATTCGTTCATCGATGAATATCAGAATAAGCGAAAACTAGCCCATTTACGTCGAGTAAAGATTGAGAAACTTCAGGAAATGGTGCTAAAGGGCCAGAGACTTCCAAAGGCCCAAGTCCAGTTGCAGCCCAGGGTGGCAGATCCGACACCAGCTCCGATGGTGCCCTACCCAGCTTCAGATCCCAGCGTGCCCCCTTCGGTTGTGCCACGGCGGATCCCTCCACCGCCACCACCAGTCCCCGCTGGACGGTTTGCCACTCCGTTTACAGTAGCCATGGGATCGGGACAGGCTCTTCCTTATCCCGCATTGCAGTGCCCTCCTCTTCCTCCCAGAGCGGGTCTTCCATCTGTTAGTCACAGCCCCCAGCCGGGATACCCTCCGCAGTTTGCCTCGCCGTACCCCCCGGCCCTCCCCCAGAGACCTCCTCCCAGGCTGCCCCCGCATCCTGGCTTCATCCTTCACTGAGTCTGCGGCTGCACCGCCATCGCAGTGCCAGTGCTCGGAGCTGCACCCCTCCTCCTTCCCCATAAACGCTTTCCCAATCTGGAGTCCTTGCCCTCTGGGCTTTGTGCACACGGAGAAAAACACTTCTTGTTGGGCAAGAACACGTCGTGTTTTTAGAATCCTAGTTCTTTGTAGGTAGCCTGTGATGCAACTTGGTTTTTGTCAACCAGCAGGTTGTATAAGCTGGTCTGGAGAATGAAGCCAACAGACTTTGGTTGTTTGCAGCTCTCGATGCGATCTTAGTGTCCTAGTGCGGATGGCTGAGACGTTCAGGTCAGGAGGAAGACGTGCCTCCCTGCCGCCATTCTCAGCCCGGCTAGACGCGTGTTCCCTTGCCGTTTAGTTCAGCATGCTCAGTTCTAGCTCTGTTTCCACATTGCTCAGGCCAGTTTGCTATGGGGCAAAGCAGCATGGAGGGCCTCTGCTGCTTGTAAAATCCCAGACAGGCACCGCAGATGTTGACTTTGGTGTATTTACTTTCTACATGGATCTGCTTTTGGGGAGCATCGTGACATTACCAACCCTTGCAAAGCTACAAAGCAAAGTTTGCACTTGCCCAAATGTCGTGTGATGAGGCCTGGAGAGAGAATTGGGATCGGGGTCTTGTCTCTGACATTCCCCTTTGATCCCTGTGCTTCCCATACCTGACCCCGAAGAGCTCTCTCCCAATCATTTCCATTAAGAAATACCCCGGAAATATTTTTGCAACTCGTGAAATTTTCCTGTTTTCTACAAAAAAAAGTTTGATGCTCATAGCACCATTCAGGGAAACTCAAAAATGCAGGATACTTATCATCGTGCAGATCAAATGCAGATTCCTCTCCTAGGAGCAATGCATTGTTGCACATGTGTGCGCGCCGTGCCTTAGGATTACTGTCGGTGATTGGACGCCTGGGTCGCCTCCCAATCACCTAATGGCCATAGCTTCATTTTTGACTCAAAGGGCTCTGGAAGGGCTGCGATGGATGACTTGGCCCTAGTCTGGCCTCAGGGCAGGAATTGCTGTCTGCACCCTTTAGAGTCACTGGCTCTCCTTTCAGGGAAAGACTTTTCCCTCAAAATAGTGCTGATGCTCATCCGTCCGCAAAAAGCAGAAGAAATCTTTTCCCACTGAGCCTGAAATCTATTGTTATTCTCCACTCGCCATGCAATGTGCAGATGGGAATGGGTGACCATGGTGCTGCAGGGAACACAGGGTTTGTGGGGCAGGTAGGACGGATTATGGAAAAACATTTCAAATAGGTTTGCAGGAAGAACTGCAAAGGATGGGCATGGCTCAGTGAGGGAAAGGTTCTTCCTAGCCACATCGACACTCTTGCCCTGTGATACTGAACTCTCTCCAACATTGGGGTAAGTCCTTGGCCTCAGCCTTCTGGATCCAGGCCATGGACACTGCACAGCCTCTGGTGGTGGTACTTCTCAGTGTCCCGAACCTGAAGCTGGAGGCAGGGCCCCAGTGCCACACCTGTCATCGGTGTATTCACTACATGGTGGAAGCCAACTCCAAAGAAGGCTCGGGAGCTGTGTGGAATTTGGAGTAAAGAGAGAACTGAGGCCTGTTCCTTTTAGGTCTGACGGATGGCAGCTCGTGCCAACTTGCAAACAGTTGTGATTCTGGACTTGAACTCCACTGGATAGGCAACCACTTTAAAGAGAAGAAAACTAACAGATGATAGGTGCCACATCAGGCAAGCGGACTTGCCGCGTTAGATCAAAGCCGTTGTTTTCTTATACCTCGTTAGCTGCGCTCCACTCTTCAAGCAAATCTGACTCCCACCGTGGTCGAGTCAGGAGCCAAAAGTATTTGTGTTTTGTTTCTGAGATTGTGAAAATGGCACTAGGAGGCTGGCTTTGTCCAGGGGCCATATTTGGAACTGTGAGTGTAGGTCCATAGGAAACTTTAATAAAAGAGATGATTATTAATAACTATCCTCTCGTTGATTTGCCAGGAGAATGCCTCTTTTCCAGGATTCTAGTGATCAAAGTTCTGGAAAAAACCAGATGGTCAAAAGAGCTTTGATGTGCTCTCTTCCAAGACAGTTTACTCTGATGGTGCCAAAGTCCAGTCATCTCTGGTTGGGCTGGACGCTGTGTAACCAACAGGACTTTGTTGGGGTAGGATGACCTCTGCTTTTTTCCAATAATAGAACTTTAGTGGCATTGACATTTTCCTTTACTTTGGGGGTGTGCTGATGCATGGGGAGTACAGATGAGTCAAGCCACTTGTCTTGTTGGCTGGGAGACGGGTATTTAATGCCCTTTCTGGCTCAAAAGGTTGCAGAAGAAAACCGCTCCCACATGCACTTGTGACTTCTTTTATTTAGGCTTCCCTGGTTTTCAGTCTGCTGCCCAACCAGGCACTGGGAAGACAGTGCTAGAACGGTTCAGAAGACTCCCCTGCTTTGGTACTGCCCTTTTTCTTTCTTAAGGACATTTACTTCATCGAACTTTCTGGCAACTTTGTGAAGGTGTAGACAGTAGGAAGTACAGCCTGTATTTACTAATAGGAAATGAAACTGAGGCACACGGTTGGCTCAAGGCCAGAGAGCTAGTGAGCGATACTTGGGGCTATAAAAGTTATTAATTATCTAGGATTCTTTCTACTCTTCTGGTATAAATTTAGTGAGTGAGGACTTTTGAAAGGTAGTTTTTTTTTTCCCCTTTTTTTAACCCTTTCAGTAACAATTCTAAGGGCAAGGGCTGGGCAAAGGGGGTTCAGTGACTTGACGGGGACACACACCTAGGAGGTATTCTTAGGTTTCAATTGTGTGATTCTATAGTAAAATGGGGAAGTATATTCTTTCAACTAGTCTTTGCTTTCTTATACTTTCTGCTCTTGCTGTTATTTTAAAAAATGTTTTGCCATTTATTTTGAAGTAGATCATTTCTGGAAATGGCATTGGATCTTCCCTTAACCACCAAACCTTCCATTGTTTTATTATACTATATGTGCGAATGCTGTTCTCTTTATTTCAGAACATTTTCACACCTGTCATTTTGTTATTCAAAACAGTAACCATGTGAGATGGGTGGGGCAGGTAATAATCTCTTTTACAGAGGGGAAAATGGAAATATGGTAGGTCACACTGCTAATAAATTACAAAACCCGTAACATCCATAGTCCAGAGTGCTTTACGCTATGCCAAGATTTTTCCTATCACTGATAGCCTAGGTCAAAGGACTTCCTTTCCTGGGAAAACATCCCTTAAGATTTTTCAAAGCCTTTCTTAGAAATAAATATGTAGTGCTTCTCATGTATGTGAAATGAGAGACTTTAAGGGGCAGTTAGGTACCATGGTGGATAGTGCCAAGCCTGGAGTCAAGAGGACCTGGGTTCAAATCTGGCCTCAGGCACTTCCTGGCCTTGTCACTTAACCCCAATTGCCTAGTCTTTATTAGTCTCATATAAATTTTTTTAAACCCTTACCCCCTCTGTCTTAGAAGAAATATTGTGTATTGGTTCTAAGAAGAGCAGTAAGGGCTAGGGAATGGGGGTTAAGTGGCTTGCCCTGGGTCACACAGCCAGGAAGTGTCTGAGGCAATTTGAATCCCAAACCTCCTATCTTTAGGTCTGGCTCTCAATCCACTGAGCCACCTCCCAGCTCCCTCATGTTGATTCTAAGTCTGAAGGTGAGTGTGTTTTTGTTGGTTTGTTTTGTTTTTAAATGAGAGGCTTTAAAATTGCCCCCAATCAGAACAAAGGTCCCTTGTGGCTAACCAAACCCAGACTGGGTAGAAGTTAACAAAACTTGTAAAGATAATGGGAGAATTTAGTTTGGGAACGCCCAGAAAATGCACCATCTGTTAGTGTACATTGCTTTTTTTCCCTAATGTGAAATGAGGCCAGGATGGCCTATTTGATGTTCCTTTTCTCTTCCCTAAGAAGCTGCCTCAGCCATATTGTCAGTGGCCTGGGGCATCTTAAGACACTAGATGTGAAAAGAGGAAAGAACTGTCCCAACTTGACTGTGGCCATGCAAATGTGAGCTAAGAAGGTCAAATCAATGCAAAAGGCAAAGCCAAGAAGGAATGGTAGAGAAGTGCCCCTGGCCCTAGGGCTGCAAAGGGAATACCACTCAGGCCAATCATGACCAGTAGCCCCAGTGGCCTTCACTAAATTATCTTCACGAACGGTTTTATCCCTTACAGCAGGGGTCGGCAACCTTTTTGGCCGTGAGAGCCATAAACGCCACATTTTTTAAAATGTAATTTTGTGAGAGCCGTACAGTGCTCACAGTGCAGCTCCTGTAAGAGTGCCTGAAAAAAAAAATGGACTTTATGGTTCCTGCAGAAAGAACCATACGTTGCCAACCCCTGCCTTACAGACAGAGGCAGCTGGGTGTAGAGATCCTGGAGAAAACACCTGCTGTCCCTTCCCAGTTAGGCAGTGATTAACGGAAATGGCCCTACCAGTATCTCAGAACTGGAAGCAGCCTCAGAGTTTTATCATCTATAGGGTAAAGCCTCTGGCTGAATGCCTCCAGGGCCCCTGGGAACCCCAGTTTGGAACCTTCAATAAGAAAGCGTTTAGGGTAAATCATAGAAACTGGGAGGTAAGGGCCCAGTATTTGTGACCCAGATGTGATTTTTGCCCAAATAGGAAATTCCTAGTACAAAAATCCCACTCCTTTCCACACCAGCAGTGTTCCGCAGCTGTCTGAGGTAGAGAGCGACCTGCCCAGGTATGTATCAGAAGCGGGTAGACCCAGTCTTGACCCTTGGCAAGTTTTAATAGACGGAAAAAAATCAGACCTAGTGGGTTGGGCCAACTCATTCACCACTTACCATTCAGGAAGGATTTGAATTTTTTTTTCCTGGCCTTGTTTTCATAGGGGATTGGCAAAGTTGTTTTAAACCCCCCACCATCATGTTCCCTTGTGTCTGACTTTGTGATCCCATTTAGGGTTTTCTTGGCAAAGGTAATGGAGTGGTTTGCCATTTTATTATAGCTCATTTTTTACACATGGGAAAACTGAAGCAAACAGGGTTAGCAGATGTGTCCAGGGTCACACGTTAAGTGTCTAAAGCTGGATTTGAACCCGAGATGAATCTTTCTGACTCCAAGCCCAGCACTCCATCCAGTGTGCCACCAATGATAGTCACAAGTGTTTGTTCCCTGCCTGGGACCTTCCTTACTCTCTTTGGTTGTAAAATGGAAGGGGCTAAACTAGAGGACCTAGCTTGAGAACTTGAAGGACTATATATAATAGCCAACCTTGAGGTTGCTTAAGGGCTTCCAATGGTGTTACCTGGTTTCATAGCAACCAGGCAGCAATCCAGAAAGACCGTAGTGCAAGTGTATATTCATTACAGGCAAAAAGCCTTCCAAAGCCAAATTGAAAAGCTTAGCCTAGGGCTGGAGAATTAAGAGCAGGAAGGAACCATGAAGCCAACATACTCCATTCTAACAAGTTTAATGACCCCCAACCCAAGCCTGAAAACTCAGGTTCTTCTGTTGGTCTGGCTGTGTGACTGGGACAAGCCACTTCTTTTTCTGGTCCTAAATGTGCATAAGGAGGGCTTGCTTTCCGAGGCCCCTTTCCAGCTCTTTAATATTCACTGGCTTTACAAACCTCCTTCCCAGCCAGACCAAGTTGGGCCGGCATCACTTCCTTGCTTGAGCAAACAACTGAGGCCCTGCCCTTGCTAAGCCCCATTTCTAATGAGGCTGAGACACAACTTCCTGGCTCTCGCTGGTCTAGCTGAAGGGCAGCCAGGCCAGCTGCTCCTCGGCCTGTCTCTTCCCTGGTGAGTTTGAAGGGCTCACTGCCAAATTCGCCCCTTCCCCCACTCCCCAACTCTGAAAAGTGCTCTCTGGCAAGGTGCTGGTAGGCAGGCCGGCCCTGGGCCTCCTGGTGCAGAGGACAATCCCTATCAAAGGAAGGAAAGACAGGAAATGGGATGGGGCAGACAGCATGAGCCCGCTCCCTAGGTCTAGGGGCGAAGGGAAACCAAGGTCACGAAGGCATGGTCTTTTAGGAGGAGGGGCTGCCTCCACGCCATCCCAGAGGCAGCTCCCTCTTTCCTTTCTCCAACAGCCCTAGAAAAGCAAGTCCAGGGTAATGTCTAACCAAAACCTTTCTCACTATTCCAATCCATTTTTTCTCGTTCTCCTGCCTTAAATGCCACCGAGGGGGAGGCAAGAGTGACATTGAACAGGACAAATTGAACTCCTCCCGTCTACCAGGATGAAGATGGCTTTGAATGCGACTTCCTAGAGGAGCCAAGTGGGTCCCAAGGCTAGGTCTGACCTTTCCGTCCCTGGTCCCTCTACTCATCGGGTGCCTTTCACTCTTGGAATCGATTCTGGAGTTCTATATTATAGATCTTCTCTAGAATTGTAGAAGGCGACAGCTGCAGGATTCTCCCCAAAAGACTATCTGCCCAAACCACTCATTTTTAGGGATCAGGAAGACAAGAGGCGGGGAGGTGAAACACCTGAGAAGTAAGAAGTCAGGATTCCCACCCAGATGCCGTGACTGAGCCCAGCGTTCTCCACTGTGCTAGACCCGAGGAGGGAAGGAATTTTCCAGCAGTATGTAAGATGAAATGGGACCGTGGTCCAGAGGAAAGTAAACTGGAGTCAAAGGACATGGGTTCAAATCTCACCCACCTCACCTTGAGGAATCTCCCCTCTGAGAAGACCTCCTGTTCACACTGGGTATATCCTAGATGCTGTTAATTGCATGTTGTCTACCAATAAAAACGTGAGCTCCTTGAGGGCAGAAAATGGGTTTTTGGCCTTCTTTCAAGCCCGGCACTTAGTACGGTGCCTGGCACATATCTTGTTAACTGACAAGGCCCGGCTCTTCTCGCCAGTGGAATGCCAAGTTCGCGAGGTGTCCCCGGCACCTAGAAGGTGTTTTATAAATGCTGAATGGTGGGGCTCTTCCCCTCGGAATGGTGGACCCTCTAGACGAAAGGACTCCATTCTATTTATTGCTCCAAATAAAGACCCAGGCGGAGGGGGCAAGTATCTCACTTGCACCCTGATAGCCAGTGAGCTCCTCAGAGATTCTGTTTAATGTTTTTTTTTCCTCCAACAATTCATAATCACAGATTCAGAGTCCCAGGAAAGGGCCAGGCCCTCCCCGAAGCATCCCCTACCAGTAATGCAGCCCCTGTACCCAACACGCCGAATATAAAACGGTAGAGAAAAGATGGAACTCGGAATTTTAAAAACATTGTGTGTCTCTCCTGAGGGATCCCAGCTCTGGGCGGTGGGGAACCTTGCTGGGTTCCGAAGTTTTCCTTATTGCAGATAAATAAAATCACATCTAGGGTGGAGAACTGTCCGGCCACATCTCTTGAGCCTCTCCTTGGCTTCTGAGTCACGAAAGGCCTCCTCCACTTGCTCCCTGGGCCCTGCAGGGGTTTCAGGCTAAGCCACTAGGTGAAGAGGCCGCAGCAGACCAGGGGGAAATCCAGCTGGGATCTGTTTAAAACACAGATAGCTCCTGGCTCTGGGAGTCGCTCTCCCTGCCCACCCCCGAGCCCCGCAGGGCCCCGGAGGCTGAGGGGTGCCTCCTTGGCCATCTGGGTAAAGGGGAGCTAGGAGGGAGCCTTCCCATTTGCCCCAGGGCCAGGGAGGGTCCCCTAGCCTCATTCCTCTTCCAAGCCAGAGCTGGGCACTCTTAGGAGTTCATAAGCTGGGCCTGAGAGATGCCATCTTCCTTCTCGAGCTGAAATGACAAGAGGAAATACTCAGCGTGGATGGATCCAGGGGCCGCCCGGTGCCAACTGCCTCCCTGCTCCTGCCTCGGGGCTTCTGCAGAGCCCTCCATCCGGGCAGAAGGAGCTTCTCGATGCCCCACGGCCTTTCCTGCTCCCCAAATTCCCCAGCTCCGTGCTGCCTCTGCCAGCCCTGCCAGCCCATCCCGACCCATCAGCCCAAAGGGCAGCTATTCCGACAGATGGAAGCTCTGGGAGGACAGACGCCATCCCAGCGCTCCCACCACAGGGCTTGGGGTTAAAGATGAGGCCTGGCGGTCTCGAGACCCCCCAGGACAGTTTTCCTTTAAGGAAGCCTGCAGAGTGGCTGTCATCAAGGCGGGGGCAGCCGTGAATCCAAAAAGACTCCTTCCAGCGGTTTGCTTTTCTCCCTGTATCTGCGCACCCCACAAATCCCATGGGCCCCCCTGCTCCAGCTCCCCGCTAACCCCTTCGGGCACGCTTTTCCAGCTGCACAGACCCATTTCTCCACTCCCCAAGATGGCGCCACCGCCCTAAGCGTTAGAGTCTGGCCTCTCTCCCTTTCCAGTAAAGCTTTGCACGGGCCTGGGCCTGGGCCTCACTGTTCCTTCTCAGAGCCTTGGCTCATGTGCCCAGTGTCTCCAGCTGCCCTGCAGCCTTCCTCCTTAAACAAACTGGGCCCCCCGACAAGGAGGGGACCTGGGGGCGGCGGGGAGAGCTCAGGAAGCCAGGACCGACGGGGCGTCTTCACGAAGCAGCCACCCTTACCCAATGCTTGCTTGAATCATCAGAGACAGACAGAGAAAGGAGGAGGGAGAGAGAGAGAGAGACAGAGAGAGAGAGACACAGAGAGAGAGAGAGACAGAGAGACAGAGAGAGAGAGAGAGAGAGAGAGAGAGAGAGAGAGAGGGGGGGGGAGAGAGA